>NC_138376.1:113629353-113709716 GCF_054177405.1 Leptonychotes weddellii
AAAAAAAAAAAAAAAGTGGAATATAATTTCCCCATGCACCTGTCACCCACTTACAAAAGCTTTCAACTTAGGGCTTTGCTTGTTGTATCTATTTTACCATCTGCTTCTTTCCTTCCCCATAACAATGGGAATATTTTGAAGCAAATCCTTGCTATTGTATTATTCCATCCATAAGTATGTAGGTATGCATCTAAAAAAGACAATAACTCTTTTTTAAACATAATCAAAATGTCATTATTCTTGTCCCCCAAAAGAAGGTGATATTCTCCAATATCATAAATATCCACTGTTTGAATTTCTCTTACTGTATAATACACATATGTTTGTTTTTTTTATTTTTACCATTGGGTTCATTTGGATATGGATCCAAATAAGATCCACATATTGCATTTGTTTGTTGGGTCCTTTATCTCTTTTAATTGATAGGGCCCTCCTCTCTCATTTTTCTCCTGGCAATTCATTTTTTAAAGAGACCAGATAATTTATTCTTGCAGAATTCATCATATTCCAAGATTTTGCTGACTGTATCTCTATCGTGCCATTTAATATGTTCCTGAAATTGTAGTTAGATTTAGAAGCATGATTTAATTCAAGTTCAGATCGGGGGTAGAATGTTTGTAGAGGTACATAAAATTCAGCTCTTTTTTAGAGATCTATGAACCAATGGCCATCAATGGACCAAATACCTAGATCCATTGTTTCGTGAGGGGTTTAAAACATGGTGATATTTTCTCATTCCTTTGCCATCTATTAGCTGACATGCTTCTATGAACAGAAATCTTCAATTCTATGGTTATCCTGAATACAACTCATTCACACAATAGAAATAAATGCTTGATTCATTCCTCTTATTTATTAGTTTTTAGATAATAGGTTGGTTCCCTCACAGACACCAACATTTAAAAAGTTAGTTTTTTAATATCATTTTGTACTCCTAAATTTTAAAGTGATGTGATTCAGCCACTTCCATTAATTTCCTATTGGTGCTCAAATTATCCTTTTTGACACAATCCCAGTAATCTGTTGATTTCCTTACTTTTTGGTATAACATGATAGATATCTAGTATATTTCCTACTCTAAACCAAGATTCAGACATTTTCCCAAAGTACTCTCTCTGTTTTTAACAGCATATTATATTTAGGGACCAGAGTTTGGGAATATTCTGACTTTTAGTGCTATAAAGTGTGAGAAATACCAACCACAGGGGCTGTATTTTACCTCCTTGATTGTGTTCCTTCCCACAAGAAGTCACTTACACCTGCCATTCCCTCTTGTCTGGAACGCTCTTCTATCTTCTCTCCGCTTTTTACCTACTTATCTCTCCCTACTCACCTTTCATCTTTCAGCTCAAACCTCACTATCTGTTCTACATGGATGGATGTTTCTGTGACTTGTCCTGCATAACAAACCACCTGGCCTTGCACGTATGCAAGCATGCTAAAAAGTGCTGTCTGTGATACTCATGCTATGTAAATGACCTTGAGAGCCTGGTTATTTGAAATATATTATCTGGTCTCCAGGTCAGAATTGGCCCTTCTGTTCTGGACGCCAAGAGTTATAAATCGTGCCTCACATATCCTCCTGCTCCAGGCTGGGCTGGCCCCCTGGAGTGGAATCCTGGAGGGAAGGCAGACACACAGCCCAGTCTCCTTAAAAATATAAAAACATGATAACAAGAAATGTGGCTTGCTCCAAACAGCACATAGGCAAACAAATGTATAACTTCAAGCCCCATTATTTGCCCTATAAATATGGCCCTTATTGGGGATGGCCAGTTGGAAGTCTCACCTAAGGGGAGGATGCTCCACCCAGGCCTCTCAATCAGACTCCAGCCTGGCTGTCTCCACGGGCTTCCTCCGCTGATGAGGTTGGATGTTGCAAATCCCCAGGGTGATGTAACTTTGCCTTATTATCATTTATTGCCTACTATTACCTTCATCTATGTGTAGATTCCTTTCCTCTTCTGTTTCTATTAGGTTTCTATAATAATAATAAAGTTTTCTTTCCTTTTCAAAACCAGAAACACAGCTGTTGTGAATCTTTTTCCTAGAACACTATCCAGGAAGGTTTTTCCAACTTCTTGACAGATCAATTTTTCCTGCTACATGCTCTCAAAGAGCACATGCCCTTGCATGTACTTAGCACTCTTGAAAACACTATTTGATGCATACCTAATTTCCATGCTAGACTATAATATCCAAGAGGGCAGGAACCATATTGCTTTTTGCTCATCATTGTGCCTTGAGCACCAAGTCAATGCCTGAGATAGAATAACACTCTATAGTGGGTTGGTTAGTGTCTCTCCCCTCACCCCTCCAGAATTCATGCCCACAGGAAGCCTCAGATTGTAACCTTCTTTGGAAATAAGGTCTTTGCAGATGTATTTAGTCAAGATGAAATCTTAGGGGGTTAAGGTGGGCCCCAAATTCAATGACAGGTGTCCTCATAAGAAGAGGAAAGAACACACAGACACAGGGAATAAGGCCATGTGAAGAAGAGAAGACAGGAACAGAGATTGGAACAGTGCAGCTGTAGGCCGAGGAGTGCAGAGGACGGCAGGGGGTCTACCAGGAGCTGGAAAAGGCAAGGAAGGATTTTTCCCTAGAGCCTCCAGAGAGAGGATGACCCTACTGACAGCTTGATTGCAGACTCCTAGCCTCCAGGACTATGTATGAGAGAAGAGATTTATATTATTTTAAACCACCTGATTTCTGGTACTTTGTTATGGCAGCCCTAAGAAATGAATATGATGGACATTACATTTTAAAACTGCATTAGAGGGGCGCCTGGGTGGCTCAGTCGTTAAGCGTCTGCCTTTGGCTCAGGTCGTGATCCCAGGGTCCTGGGATCAAGCCCCACGTCGGGCTCCCTGCTCAGCAGGAAGCCTGTTTCTCCCTCTCCCACTCCCCCTGCTTGTGTTCCTGCTCTCGCTCTCTCTCTCTCTGTCAAATAAATAAATAAAATCTTTTAAAAAAATAAAATAAAATAAAACTGCATTAGAAGTGTGATTGCTTTAAAAATCAGTGTGTCATGGAATATGATTAATCTGATTAATCAAATCACCACAAATCTGGTATTCCAAATACAAAGGTAGTGCTCCCTATCCTCCTTTCCCATATAGAGAATCTCCCAACCTACTAGCTCCACGTGCTTCTCATGTCTGAGAGCTCTCAAGGCTTGCCGATGGCTAATGGAGAAGATCATGACTAGAATATACCACACAGTATTGAGATTCCTGTTTGGGGAAAATTGGGGTGGATGGGAGGACTGGTTTTGAAGCTGCTAGGGAAGTAGGAGTGAAGAGTTGCACAAAAAAGCCAAAAAGCAAAGAAAAAAGTGGATCTTTAAAACAGAAGTATGTGAAGTCCTGGGGACGCAGAGTTGCTATTAGATTTTTGGTTTGAGAATGAGTGTCATCTTAATGAGACCCACCCAAGATATCTTTGGTCACCAATCTGCACTTGTTATAATATTTGCCATCCCTCACTACAGCTATTCTCACCCTGTTTGTTAGTCAAGGAAACTATATTCCCTTCCTTAAATCCCCCCTCCCTTTCACAGCGCCACAACTTCTCACTCGTCATGTCATGACACAAGAACATCCCTGCTCTTCGTCTATTATCCAAATACCCTAAACAGCTAAACTTTAATATTGAGCAAATCTCTTTAATCAATGAAAGGTTTAGTCTGTGATTCCATCAAGCAACTAAAACCAAAATAATCTCTTCTAAAGTGCTACAAAATATAGATTAGATATCATGTAACCTAGAAATTATGCATACAATTATGAAGTTATATATGATTTTAAATTAAAGCCTCACTCAATGAGTGCAAAATTGTAAATTATATACTTTCCTTTGTTTTAAAGAAAATCCAGATTAAGGGTTTTCTTTGTGAATTGCTACCAAAGATCCCACCTCCAAAATTCTACTTTATGTCATACTGGGCTCGACTGAGAGATTAGCTTCGTATAGTAGAAACACTACTCAATTTGAAATCAGACCTGGATTTGAGACCTGCTACTTCTAAGCAGGGACAAATTGATCAGGCCACTTAAACATGATTAAATGAGGTGAGGGTGGAAGTATATAAGTATTTAAGGGGAGTGTCTGGTATGCAGTTGGCATTTAATAAAGATGGGCATGGCATATAATTAGATCCAGAGTGTAATGAGTAGGAGCAAAGGACTATAGAATGAAACGGAACCAGGCTCAAATTCTGATTCTGCTTCTCACCAGCTACAAATGTTGACACATTTTGGGGGCTTTCTTAGCCTCAGCTTCTTCCTCTGTAAAGAGGGGGGAGTCCATTTCTACTGTATAAGGCACTTACAAACATGAAAAAACATAATGCATAAAAAGAACTTAACACAGTGTCTAGCACATTGGAAATGTTTAATAAATATTTTCATTATTATCATTATTCATACAGTGTAATGTTTCAGAGAGATGCTTTATAGTGATTCTAAGTTTTTAGGTGTTTAAAATACTAAGATATTGAAGTAAAATAGTATTTGGGCTACCTTGTTTTAATTAAACTCAATGCTAAATTATCACAGGCTAAAATCTAACTTCAAAATTATGATAATGATATTAGCAGAAATAAAATGTAGCAACAAGGGAATACCAAGACATTTCATTACCAGAATGTAATATATAGAAGATCCATCCAAGCCATATTCTTTCTCTAATAGTGCTAGCAAAACATATTTTATGAGAAGAGACAAGATAGGTAAAAGCACATTCTAATACATCTTCATTTTATTATTTATGGGACTGGGAAATGATCTTCTCCCAAACTGTCTCCTGTTTCCTATGTTCAACATTCAGCCTTTAGAGCATTAGTCCTTTGTCTTAAAAACATTCTCTGGCAAGAAGACAACATGCTATCAGATATGAACATCTAAGTGGACATGAAGCTATCAGAGACATTCCAAAAACAGACCATGGATTCAGAAATATCCTAGAGCCAGAAAAGATAACCATCCAAAGGGAAAAGAAAGGTGAACAGATGCTCCCAGCTTCAGCCATCTCCAACACTGGCAGGGGGAAACCAGGAACTTTTTATGGATAAGCATTGATTTTATTTAACAACAAAGTCATATGTGATCTTGCATTTGTGTAATCGTGAAAATAGCTCTGATTAGAAGATTCTGAAGGCTTTGGGCTATTTTTTTTCTTTCAAATTCTGTCAGTGATCCAGAAACTGGAGATATTTGCATAAAAGAACATGATACTGTTATAGAATACTGCCTAACTAAAATGTGTTTATAATATCTGTTGTGGAGCTATAATTTTACTAAGGACAACACAATGAAATGGCAAACTCTTAAAAATCACCTATTTTTAGTCTTTGCTTATACATAAAAATAATATAAAAATATGCATTAGATTGGCAGGTCTGTCTTTTGGCAGCCAAAGGCACAGCACCAGAACTGTATAATTATAAAATCACTCAACAACTATTTTGTCATGTAGTATGGCAGGTAAATAATGGTTGCTTTAATGTGCGAATTATTTTAGTATCTGATTATGCAAATGTAGACATTTGTTCAAGTGTAGGTTAGGCCTCTGAGAGGTAATGGCTAATATCCCCTGAGAATATTCTCTATTCTCAACAAAGGAAGTATGAGTTTTTCCTCTGAGTCCTTCTTTTAAAAATATTTATAAAGTTTTGGGACGCCTGGGTGGCTCAGTCGGTTAAGCGTCTGCCTTTGGCTCAGGTCATGGTCCCAGGGTCCTGGGATCGAGTCCTGCATCGGGCTCCCTGCTCCGCGGGAAGCATGCTTCTCCCTCTGCCTCTGCCTCTCTCTCTATCTCTCATGAATAAATGAATAAAATCTTTAAAAAATATATTTATAAAGTTTCAAAAGAAATGTGTGCTACTTCCTCTTAAATTCCAATATACAGAAGTATGAAGTGAATTATAAATATCCCCATATTACCTACTCTCCCTGATTCAGTCTGTCATGTTGCCTTTGCATGTGTGTATATGCACACGGGAACAGACACAGACAGAAAGAAACATTCTTCAAACTGTATTATCAATGTTGTCAAAACCAGAGATTTTACAACAGCCAAAGATGGATCCTCATAGCTGTGGGTATCTTCTGAATTAGACCTTTTTTACCCTCATCCGAACGAACTGTCTTATGATCAAATCTTGAAGCTATTCAAATAGGAATCATGGATATTTATAGGCCAGTGTTGTCCAATTCAACATTTCCCAATTCTAGCGGCTAAAACAAAAAAAGGCGGGGGGGCATCAACATGCAAGCCTTCAAAGTTTTTTGAAGATCAGCTTACATATTTACCTCAAATTTTAGAGAAGTTTCCAAAAGTTGCCCAGTTGGATTTTTTTTAAGGTCTTTGTAGTTTTTTTTTTTAAGTTTTTATTTAAATTCTATTCAGTGTCTAGAGTACTATTGGTCTCAGGAGTAGAATTTCGTGATTCATCACTTACATATAATACCCAGTGCTCATCATAACAAAAAAAGGTGCCCAGTTTTTAAGGGTCTGCACATCGGCTAAATGGGAAGAAGTCTAATGAGCACTTGACCTCCTTGGAGAGATGAAGGGCTGCCTCCTTTGTGGAGAGGGAAGCTCTGAGAAGCTATGTTCCTGCGACTGTGGTGCATTGTTTTCAGTCCTAATTGAAACTAGGAAATGCAGGGAAGTGTGATAATGAAAACAACAGGATCAGAGGAGTGTGGAAATTAGCTGACTTTCTCCCCACAAAATCTGTAAAAACAGACTAGCATGAGTTAGGGGTGTGATTTCTGGATTATATGTGAGAAGAGGTATCTTAGTGCTAACACCATGAAACCAGCGAGGGAATAGCCTTCACTTCCCTGTGACTCCAGGCTCAAGCTGCAAGAACACTGCTTAAGAATAAGCACAAGACTGTCGCAAAAGACTGCTTTCTGCTCAGGTCATGATCCTGGAGTCCCTGGATCGAGTCCCGCATCGGGCTCTCTGCTCGGCAGGGAGCCTGCTTCTCCCTCTGACCCTCCCCCCTCTCATGTGCTCTCTCTCTCTCATTCTCTCTGTCTCAAATAAATAAATAAAATCTTTAAAAAAAAAAAAAAGGCTATCGCAAAAGGTAGAATGCAGAGGTGAGGTTGAGGGTGGTGATCCATTCAAATCAGACCTAGTTCATATAGTTTTGAGTGTTCTGTGAGTTTCTACGTGACTAGCTACCACAACGCCTACTTTACAGAAGCACTCAATAAATGGTCATTGGTGCAGTTGTTGTTGTTAATACTTTGTTCTAATTCTAAGGGCATGACGTACCATCCTGAAGAGTAGTGCTTCTTTATTAATGGCTACACAAACCATTGGCAATTGGAAAAATCTTTCCCAGCCATCTGAAATTTTAAAAGTGACTTCTAAAGGTTAGCATCCAAAATACGTAAAGAACTTATACAACTCAACACCAAAAACCCACAAGTAATACAATTAAAAAATGGGCAGAAAGACATAAACTGTCATTTCTCCAAAGAAGACATCCAGATGGCCAACAGACCCATGGAAAGATGCTCAACATCACTCATCATCAGGGAAATACAAATCAAAACCACAATGAGATATCACCTCACACCTGTCAGGATGGCTAAAATCACAAACACAAGAAACAACAAGTGTTGTTGGCGAGGATATGAAGAAAGAGAAACCCCCATGCCCTGTTGGTAGGAATGAAAACCGGTGCAGCCACCGTGGAAAACAGTATGGAGGTTGCTCAAAAAAAGTAAAAATAGAATTACCATATGATCCAGTAATTCCACTACTGAATATATACCCAAAGAATACAAAACACTAATTTGAAAAGATATATGCCCCCCCATGTTTATTTCAGCGTTATTTACAATAGCCAAATTATGGAAGCAGCCCAAGTGTCCACTGACAGATAAATGTATAAAGTGGTATATATGTACCATGGAATATTGTTCAGCCATAAAAAAGAATGAGATCTTGCCACTTGCAACAATATGGGTGGATGTAGAGAGTATAATACTCAGTGAAATAAGTCAAAGAAAGACAAATACCATACAATTTACTCATATGTGGAATTTAAGAAACAAAAGAAATGAACAATTGAAAAAAGAGACAAACCAAAACACAGGTTCTAAACTATAGAGAACATACTGGTGGTTACCAGAGGAGAGGTGGGTGGGTGAAAGAGGCGAAGGGGATTAAGAGCACACTTATCGTGGCGAGCACTGAATAATGTATAGAATTGTCAAATCACTATATTGTACACCTGAAACTAATATAACACGGTAACTAGACTGCAATTAGATTTTTTGAAATGAGCTCTAAAAGTGGGAAGAAGAAAGATTTGTATCTATGTGTGCTAGATTGTAAATCTCTTGAGGAATTTTTCTCTCTCCAGTGTCCGTGCCTAGCATACAGCATGATGCATAGAATGACCTCAGTAAAAGTCACCATAGAGGGCAGTGGTTAAGAACACAAACTCTAGGTCAGCCTGTTTGGGTATGTATTCTGGTTCTCCCACTTCTCAGCTGTGTAATCTTGAGCAAGTTACTTAACCTCTCTGTGCTTCAGTATCCTCGCTAGTAAAATGAGGGTGATAATAGTTCTTACTTTCCTGGGTTACCCGGAGGCTCAAATGAATTATTACATGCAAATTTCTCAGAACAGTACCTACCACCGCAAGTTGCTATATATTTATTATCATTATTTTGATGATGATGATGATGAGCTCTCCCCCAACCCTTAAGCATTAGCCTTAGAAATACAGCATGAGACCGTGCTGTGGGCCACACCTCCTGGCGCGTACTGACCCGCTGAGACATGTATATGGTCGTCCTTTTTATATCCAATAATCGATTGTGACAACAGCTACTAAGTGGAACACATTCTACCTAATTGTAGTTTTTTCAGGAAAAACTGATGCCAGAGAAGCTGCCAAGTGCCTCTGCTGTGGTTTTCAAAAGGCCAAGTTAAATCTTTTCTTGCTCTTGTTTCAACATCATCTGAAAATGATTAGAACTGTAACATTTGTGCTCTATTTCAGAAAATGACAATATTTTCTAAATTATTGGGTAAATGATATTTACTGGTGGCACTGTTAACCCTAATAGTTTTTTTGGATCAAATTAGCCCATTTAAGAATAAATAAAGCACAATAAGCCTATTCTTTCTAAAAATCAATAAATAATGCTTTTAATTCACTTTGATTACTGGACTTGGCAGGAGAGTAATCATGTCATGAAACTGACACCACAACAAAAAGCATTATGCTGACAACAACAAGTAAGAATAAGCCAACAACTGAGCTGTAGAAAGAAAAAAATTATGCCCGGAAGTATTTCTGCCACGAAATGAGGCGCTTGGGCTCTGCCATTGGCTACAGCATGAAGAGGGGCAATTCTCTCTTGCAAATTGCACTCATTGCAGCCGAATGACATTGTCCCCACCTGTGCAACACTCCTTCCCGCCAACGGTTTCCATAAGCAGTGTGAAAACTGCCTCGGACATCTCTTTAGGAAACTGTGCTAGCAGACGAGATGACAGAGCAAATGGAGCATGTACTCGATTCATTTGTCATGAGAACAGGACCACCGACTGAGGCTTGCCCTGTGCCGCACCTGATGGTGACATTCTACAACCAGGGACAGAAGCACTCATTTCCAAGAGGCGATAACTGTTGCTGATTTCAGTTAACAAATTTCATGTAAAGCATCCCTTTTTCCCCTTTGTTTCCTGGAATCTAAAATGAGAGTTTAAAAGGAAGGAAGGTCGAAGGTCAGTAAGAGAAGCCCAGGAAGGGGTCCCTGCCCAGACAGAGCAGAAGGAAGATGGCCCGTAGAATCAGGAAGACCTGCTCAGACTATCAGCCTTGCCTTCTATACATTATCACCCTGAACAAGTTCACTTCCTTCACACCCACAGACTCCATTTCCTCAGTAGCAGAAGGGAATAATAAATTCGATCTCAGGGCTGTTACCAGAATTTAATGAAATATATAGGCCTCCAGCATATGGTACAATATATATACAGTGAGTGATATGAAAATTGTCTGCAAAATGACTCTTTTTCTTGGCCTTTGATATAGGGCAGAGACCCCATTGTGTAAGAAGACTGAAGCCAAGGTGGGTAACCCTGGAAGGTGAGATGAAATCGCAGGAGTTGGCAGGTGCAGGACACATGCTGCTTACAGCAGGGCAAGAGACCTGGACTGCAGAGTCCGTCCACTGGGAGCAAGGTTATCACCTGGAATGCAATCAGGAGGGCCCTGGAGTCCCTCCCTATGCTCTCCCATCTTCACTGCAATCTTCTCTCATCCCACCCCCCCACCCCCACCCCCACCCCCACCCCCGCCATTAACCAAACCATTGCCGGAGGAGAAAGCCATTACCGTACCATTATGCAGGCTCCCTGGGAGGCTTACAAAAGGCGCCGCTTACTGCAAACTTCCTGACAGCTCTCACACTATTACCATTACATGTGCAAACCCTTTTTATGATTCCTTTGAACAGATAGAATGTTAAGAGCCTAGAGCAAGCATGTGGCTCCGATGCGAGTACCTCAGGCTTATTTATATACGTGGATGGGAAGAAGACCGACTTTTCTTAATTTTAGGCTGTCATTGCTAAAGTAGTCATACCTCTCTCTGAGACAGAGATATAGAATTAATAATTCAAAAAAACAGTATGGGGGAGAAAACACTTTATCTTACACGCATCCAAGATCCAAAAACTAAAAGACAAATGTTGGGGTATGCAGTTAGAAGCAAAGTGCTCTAATTGAAACCTGAGTCACACTTACACCTTCTTCAGAAGAAGGAGCACAATGTGGTCTCAGTTCTCTGCCCATTGCCTCCACCCCAATAATACGCAGGAGGATAGAGTTTAATACTGCCTCGGGCAAAGAAGAAAAGGCAATAGAAAGGATTGTTGTTCTCTCTTTTCCTTTCTCCCTCTGTAAAGCTCCAAGGAAAAGTGAGTTTCCAGTGGCAGGCAGTGAATAAGACTGAAGAGAGGTTTTATTTCACCTCTTTAAGTCAGGTTAAATAAAACTTCTGCCAGAAAACGTCCTGGCAATATATCTATAGCTAAAAGATTGGGAGATCTATCTCCAGTCACAGCCAGTCACCCACCCCCCTTTCCCATTGCTCCCCTCCTCTTGTGAATGCCCAAGAAATACATGGGAAAGATGCTACACAGTTGACTCAACATTTTTTTGCCAATCAATTCTTTTTCTTTTTTTTAAGATTTTATTTATTTATTTTACAGAGAGAGACATGGCGAGAGAGTGAACACAAGCAGGGGGAGTGGGCAAGGGAGAAGCAGGCTTCCTGCTGAGCAGGGAGCCTGATGCAGGACTCAATCCCAGCACCCTGGGATCATGACCTGAGCTGAAGGCAGAAGCTCAATGACTGAGCCACCCAGGTGCCCCTTCCCCAATCAATTCTTATGCAAAAACAGACTCATCAAAAAATATGCACTAAACACATCTATAGTAGGCTAGGTCTCACTGCTTCCTTCATGCATTCGCTGACAACACAGACTCTTATCTCTATTTCATCATAATGAGATATGGTTGGTACCAAATAATTTATCATGTTGCAACCTTGGTTATATGCTTCACTGTAGTGGTTAAGAGCATAGGGTCTGAGCACAGGCAATACTGTAAAAGACACGATGAAGATAGTGAACGGCAATGTAGAGAATGGGAGAAAATATTTGCAAACCATTATCTGATGAGGGATTAATATCCAGAATATATAAGAAACTTCTACAATGCAATAAAAACAAAACAACCCTATTTAAAAATGAACAAGGGATTTAAATAGATATTTCTCCAAAGAGGATTTACAAGTCTCCAATAAGCACATGAAAAGATGCTCCATATCACTAATCACTAGGGAAATGCAAACCAAAACCAAAATGAGATAGCATTAGGATGGCTATTAGAAAAAAAATATTGGCAAGAAGGTAGAGAAACTGCAAGCCTTGTACATCACCCATGGAAGTTTAAAATGGTGCAGCCCCTATGGAAAACAGTATACAATGTCTCAAAAAAAACCCCATATATGGAATTATCATAAGTTGTAGCAATTCTACTTCTGGTATATATGTAAAAGAATCGAAAGCAGGGACGCAGACAGATATTTGAACACCCATGTGGTATATTTACACTTTACCAAAATAAAAAATGTATAGGAATTTGAAAAAAAGAACCTAACTTCTGGAGCCAAAGTTCCGTATTTGCCACCCTAGCTACCCCACATTAGCCTTGGGGCAAGTAATTTAACTTTCTGTTTTCTGATCTGTAAAATGGAATAAGTAGGGTGCCTAAGTCATAGGTTGTTGTGAAGTTCATGGCAGATGACAAAAAGAAAACCCTGGCACATAACAAGTACACAAAACATGTTAGCTATTATTATTGCTTCTTTGTATAGATGCTAAAAAGCCCAAAGCCATGGACAAATATTTCTTGCTTTTAGAGCATTCTCTATATATTACTAAATACTTATTGACTGATTAACATCTTCATATACAAAGATGAACCTTATTGACTCAATATAAGTGGTTGTTTTTCCAACACAGAATATAAATTAATATCGATCCATTCATATTCTTGAATAAGCCTCTTTGAACCAAACACATATATTTGTAGACATCTGGATATTATCTTTTTTTTTTAAGATTTTATTTATTTATTTGACAGAGAGAGAGAACACAAGTAGGCAGAGTGGCAGGCAGAGAGAGAGGGAGAAGCAGGCTCCCCGCTGAGCAGGGAGCCCGATGTGGGGCTCGATCCCAGGACCCTGGGATCATGACCTGAGCCGAAGGCAGACGCCTAACTGACTGAGCCACCCAGGCACCCCCATCTGGATATTATCTTGAAAATATAGATAATGCTGAGATATTTTCTTGAAAAGGACTTAATTCATATGGCTATATTCCAAGGTCAAGAGAATCATGAAGTCTTCCCATTTTTGTTATTGTTAACCAACCTACAGAACCAATCACAGAGTACAATGTAATTGGGACATCACCATCTAAAGATAGACTCAAAGTAAATTAAATAGATGGTAAAATCTCTGAGCCCCAAAAGCTGATACCTTCTTAGATCTTTTCACATCACTGAGGAAGAGATTGAGGTGTGAAGGACATAGAGACCAACATTAATAAACTCTGGATCAGATGATGTTGGGGACCCATATTAAATTTAAAAGCAAGTATATCTAAAGATTCCATTGGTTTTGAGTTGACAGCGTGAGATACATACAGGGCATTTGCTAATTCTCTCCATTTTTAAATTTTTTTAAATTAAAAAACCTCTATCCAAAATCTGTTGTAATATAATATTAACAATCATTCTCAGAAATAACAGGTGATTTCTGAAATGTACAGCATTTTTACAAGCTTTCCCTATAATTAGTTTTTTAAAACCATTCTCAGAAATAACAGGTGATTTCTGAAATGTACAGCATTTTTACAAGCTTTCCCTATAATTAGTTTTTTAAAACCTTGGCTGTTGCTGGCTACTAAAATCGTCTTCAATCTGAGTGAGAGCAAATTCATTTAACGGTTTATTTCTCCAACAATTTGAGTGACTATTTCCCCTAGATATCTTTTTCAGAGCCCACACCCTAAAGCTTCATAATTCCATTAAATCAGCACACAGCTGGGCAATTCTTTCTTTGCTCACATTATAGTGGTCCCCAGGGAATTTATGTAAATCTATGGAAATTCATTTTAAAGTCTGTGCTCTGAAAGGGAGGACGCATCCTCATTAAGTAAAAGATTACATCTACAAACAAGCTAAAAGCAACATGCTGGAGAGCTAAATTAAACTTTCCATCAGGAAAACTAAACCATTCACATTCATATATAGGCTTTACCCAAATGCTACCAAAATTCTAAGACAAAAGATTTTGATGAAGTCCAAACAGATATAAAGAAAGTGTAGCTGAGCCACTGTGGTAGGGCACAGGCTCCTTTCTGGTACAACCACCTAACATCACCTTGGGCCATGGTACGGGGAGGGGTTCATCCTTATAATTCACAGGCTCTCAGAAAAGACTTCTCATATAGGGATAAAAGGAAATGAACTCACAAAGTCCTTCAAAAGGCACCCAAGTCAACCCTAAGAACCCCTAATAACACTAGAGAGTCTGAAGCTTAAAGGAGAAGATACTATGTGCTGAAAAGAGGACACAGGATTAACAGTTAGACTTATCTGCATCCCGCTCCTACCTCCTTCACCAACTACCTGAATAAATTATCTAGACTTCATAACATCAGTTCTCTTATTTGTAAAGAGGGAATAATAATAATTCTTTTTTTTTTTTTTAAAGATTTATTTATTTATTTGAGAGAGCGAGAAAGTACATGAGAGGGGGGAGAGTTAGAGGGAGAAGCAGGCTCCTCGCCGAGCAGGGAGCCCGGTGTGGGATTCGATCCAGGGACTCCAGGATCATGACCTGAGCCGAAGGCAGTCGCTCAACCAACTGAGCCACCCAGGCGCCCGGGAATAATAATAATTCTTGACATGATTTTTTAATGAAATAAACTATATAAAGCATTTGCTCCAATGCCTAGAACATGGTTGGCACTAGAAAGCCTTCAACTGAACCAAAAAAATGAAGTCTGAGCAAGATCTAAGCTCTAGAAATGAGGAACTAACTGGAAGGGAAAGGAGAGAAGTCCTCCACTTAAAAGTTTTAGGTCCTCAAACAACTATGGTGCCTTCCCACTTTGGAGATCTGCTCACCTTTCCTACTGCTGAGAAAGTAGGGCTAAGGCAATTTATGAGAACATTGACTCAATATTGCTGCAAGCTCTTTCTTCTTAAGCCATTCCAACATTTACTCTTTTCTCATATCTACACAAGTGACATCTTGGTTCTGAAGTCAGGATTAAAAGTGAAAATATCAAATGATCAAATATACCCGTGAAAATCCCTTAGGAAGGTTTAGCATTGGAATAGTCTCTCAGGAAGTCCCCCATAGGCCATTTCTCACCCATCATTGGCACAGATTGCTGATTCTTCAGTTGAGCCCGGGTGATTGAATTGGCTTGACTTTAAGATCCATGTCATCTCAAAAACATCTGCATAGACATAGATATAGATACAGATTCTGATAGTAGATTCATATTCCAATTAGCAAGATTCTCATAATCCATAGGAGGTAAGTGGAACAGAGGCCAACAGATGAAAGGGCAGATTCCCATCTCCATGCACACACTGAATGGAATAACTGGTGGAATAGCCTACATTACTTATATATTTATTTTAGTATGTTTTTATTTTGCAAAGCAATATGACAACATTTGCATATGTTGAATATGCTTTAAACAAATGCAAACACGATATTATGCCACATTTTGTTTTTGGGTTACTGAAATGAGATTGTAGTTAATGGTAAACCCCACTAGCCAGGCCACATATAAGGATTGGTAACTGTACCACTCAAGGAAAAAAAAGAGAGACACATTCACGTTTTAGGAATTAAGACAAAGCTTGGTCACCACAAGTAAAAATCTGGAAAGAACACAAACATATGGAGGGTAAATAACATGCTATTAAACAATGATGGGGTCAACCAAGAAATCAAAGAGGAAATGGAAAAACACATGGAGACAAATGAAAATGAAAACACAATGGTCCAAAATCTTTGGGATACAGCAAAATCGGTTCTAAGAGGGAAGTTTATAGCAATACAAGAAGAAAAAAAAAAAAAAAAAAAACCTCAAATATTAACAACCTAAACTTACATCTAAAGAAGCTAAAGAAATAACAAACAAAACCAAAACCAGTAGAAGGAAGGAAATAATAAAGATTAGGGCAGAAATAAACTAAGTAGAAACTAAAAAAATAGAACAGATCAATGAAACCAGGAACCAGTTCTTTAAAAAGATCAACAAAATTGATAAAACTTTAGCCAGACTCACCAAAAAAAAAAAAAAAGAGAGAGAGAGAGAGAGGACTCAAACAAAATCAGAAAGGAAAGAAGAGAAATAACAACCGATACCATAGAAATACAAAGGATTATAAGAGAATATCATGAAAAATTATATGCCAACAAATTGGACAACCTAGAAGAAATGGCTAAATTCCTAGAAACATATAACCTCCCAAAACCAAACCAGAAAGAAATAGAAAAATTTGAACAGACAGATAACAAGCAATGAAATTGAATCAGTAATCAAAAAACTCCCAACAAACAAAAGTCCAGGACCAAATGGCTTCACGCATGAATTCTACCAAACATTTAAAGAAGAGCTAATACCTAATCTAAAAAATAAAAGACGAAGGAAAGCTTCCAAATTCATTCTATGAGGCCACCATTACCCTGATACCAAAAGCAGATAAAGACACCACTAAAAAAGAGAACTGCAGGCCAATATCTCTGATGAACATAGATGTAAAAATCATCAACAAAATATTAGCAAACTGAATCCTAAAACAAATTTTAAAAATTCAGCAGGATCAAGTGGGATTTATTCCTGAGATGCAAGGTGGTTCAATATTCACAAATCTATCAACCTGATACACCCCATCAACAAAAGAAAGGATACAAACTGTATGATCATTTCAATAGATGCAGAAAAAGCATTTGACAAAGTACAGCATCCATGCATGATCAAAACCCTCAACAAAGTAGATTTAGAGAGAACATACCTCAACATAATAAAGGCCATATATGAAAAAAACCATGCTAACATCATAATCAATGGTGAAAAACTGAAAGCTTTTCCCCTAAGGTCAGGAACAAGACAAGGATGTCCACGCTCACCACTTTTATTCAACATAGTATTGGAAGTCCCAGCCACAGCAGACAAGAAAAATGAATAAAAGACATCCAAATTGGAAAGAAAGAAGTAAAATTTTCACTATTTGCAGATGACATGATACTCTATATAAAAAACCCTAAAGACTCCACCAAAAAACTGCCTAGAACTAATAAATGAATTCAGTAAGGATACAGGATACAAAATCAATATATAGAAATCCATTGCTTTTTTATACACTAATAATGCAATAGCAGAAAGAGAAATTAATAAAACAGTCCCATTTACAACTGCACCAAAATTACTAAAATATCTAGGGATAAACTTAACCAAGGAGGTGAACGACCTATACTCCAAAAACTAGAAAATATTGCTGAAAGAAATTGAAGATGACACAAGCAAATGGAAATATTTCCCATGTTCATGGGTTGGAAGAACAAATAACTGTCAAAATCTCCCTAATACCCAAAATAATCTGTACATTTAATGCAATCCCTATCAAAATTCCAACAGCACTTTTCACAGAACTAGAACAAATATCCCTAAAATTTGTATGGAACCACAAAAAGACTCTGAATAGCCAAAGCAATCTTGATAAAGAAGAACAAAACTGGAAGTATGACAATCCCACATTTCAAGATACGCTACAAAGTTGTAGTAATCGGAACAATATGGTATTGGCACAAAAATAGACACATAGATTAACAGAACTCTGGAGAGTCTAGAAATAAACCCATGATTATATGGTCAATTAGTCTTTGACAGAGGAGGTAAGAATAATTAATGGGAATAAGACAGTCTCTTCAACAAATTGTGTTGGGAAAACTGGACAGTTAAATGCAAAAAAAAATGAAACTAGTCTACTTTCTTACTCCACACACAAAAATAAACTCAAAATGGATTAAAGACCTAAGTGTGAGACCTGAAACCATAAAAATCTAGTAGAAGAGAGCACAGGCAGTAACTTCTCTGACATCAGCAATAGCAGCATTTTTCTAGATATGTCTCCTGAGGCAAGGGAAACAAAAGCAAAAATTAACTATTGGGACTACGTCAAAATAAAAAGCTTCTGCACAACAAAGGATTCAAAACAAAAAGACAACCTATGGATTGGGAAGCAATGTTTGAAAATGATATATCCGATAAAGGACTAGTATCCAAAATATATATAAAAACTTACACAACTCAACAACAACAAAAAGTTCAATTGAAAAATGGACAGAAATGGCACCTGGGTGGCTCAGTCAGTACAAATCAAATCACCATATGATCCAGTAATTCCACTACTGGATATTTACCCAAAGAACTCAAAAACACTAATTTGAAAAAATATATGTACCCCTATGTTTATTGCAGCATTATTTACAATAGCCAAATTTTGGAAGCAGCCCAGTGTCCATCAATAGATGAATGGATAAAGAATATTGCTCAGCCATAAAAAAGAATGAAATGTTTCCTTTTGCAACAACATGGATGGATCTAGAAAGTGAAATGCTAAGTATAATAAGTCAGAGAATTATAAATACCATATAGTTTCACTCATATGCAGGACTTAAGAAACAAAACAAATAAACAAAGGAAAAAAAGACAACAAAAAACCAGACTCTGAAATACAGGGAACAAATTCATGGCTACCGGGGGGAGGGGGGTTGGGCATAGATGAAATAGGTGAAGGGGATGAAGAGAACATTTATCACGATGAGCACTGAGTAAGGAATAGAATTGTTGAATCACTATATTGTACACCTGAAACTGACAGAACACTGTAGGTTAACTATACTGGAATTAATTTTTTTTTAAAAAGACAAAGCTTGGACAGGATGCACAACCTAGTCACTGTTACAGTTAAGCTAGCCCCAGAGTCATAGCTATCCGTTTCTGTTTGTCTAGCTCTCTGTCGTTGCCTGGGTTCTGTCTGTCCCATTGACAACATCTCTTCAACTTTATTTCATTTCTTTGGGAAAAGGAAGGAGAGAGAAAAGAGAACATTTTCCTCTGACAGCCGCATCAGATTTTGATCCAGAAAACTTGAGATACCTAATCTTTTGAATCTGTCTCCAGATCTCTATTTTGTTTTCCTGCAGTTCCCATTCCTTCAGCTCTTGATCTTTTCACTCCTTCAATCTCGATGTGGAGGGAGAAGGACAATAAACATATATGGATCACATGCAATTTTTATTATTAATTCCAATCTAAGAAACTATGCAGAGATTCTGGCATATCATTTTTAAAATAAACCCAGCTGCTTTGTGCTGAAACATGAAAAAAAAAATGACCATTCATTTCCTGAAAAAGGAGAAGTAAGTTGTTTTAAAATTCTTAATTTTTAATTTCTATTTTCTCTATGAAATATCTAAAATGTAAAGATGCCATTTTAATAAAATAAAGAGGCAGAGATACAGTGGCTCTAAAGATTTGTTGTAAATATTTTGTAAGGAAATTGCCCTCACATTATTATTAAAATTTTAACTTTCATCATTAAAGCCACATTTAATCTTCTACAAAGACTCTGTTCCTCCTGCAAGCATAATCCACTGCCCCCTCCTCCGTGCTCTTCTTGTGCATGTTTATCATAGGTGATGATATTAACATGTGATATCTTATATTTCAAATTTATACACATCTGCTTCCTCCATGTGATGGTAGAGCTTCTTGCTTACTTTGGGGATGTAAATTCAGTTTCTTGCAAAGAGTAGAGGCTCAACGAATATTGATTGGGCTTTATTTGAATTATTCTGTTTTGAACTTTGGAACTGATGAGATCACCTTTGCTTCCTCCACCCGTGGCCCATCCATCACCCTCTTAATTAGCTGTTTATTGCTGTTTTCTGTATCCACCACCTCTTATACACCAATTTACAAGCTCTCGGCCTCATGTGTATTTTGTTTCAACTGCTCCTGCAGTAACCAGCTCTGCATGGGTTGGGAATGATTTCATTCATGCAGAACTTGACAGTACCTTGCTTTAATGCCAAACCACGAGTTTCTTACCAACCCAGAATTTCTTTGTTGACACTGAGGTGTGAGTGGTCTTGTCTAGTGTCCACAGTTGCAGTCTGGACCTTCTGGGGAGTTAAGTCCCAGGACAGCAAACTTTTAACCAATGGTCCGCAACAACAGCAAAACAAATAAATCCTTCCTCTTCCTCAACTGTCTATGGTCCTGAGATGCAGTTGATGTGGCCTTTCAGAGGACATCCCTACAATATGAAGCAGTCTACATCAGTGCTAATAGTTTAGCAGCACACCCCCCAGCTGGCTCTTTCTCCCACCCTACCTCAAAGTCTTTTACATTCACTCCTGCCTCTCTTAATAAAAACATTTGCATAAATTCTTATGTTGGACTCTGCTTTCTGGGGTGCTTGGGCTAAAACACCTGCCCGCATCACAGCCCCCTGCCGAGGGGACATGGTCCAGTCTGCATCAAATAATCCTCTCTGCTTTTTAGGGGAGGATTTCACAGGAAGGCACACCTAACACAAAGGCTCCCCATCCACTAACTAAGCCAGCAAGCAAGCCTTGAGACCTGGTATGAAAAGAAGCTGAACAAGTTGAAATCCTCTCTAGGGAACTCAGAAATGGCAAAATAAGACATGAAGCTAGGAGCAGCAGATGATGATATAAAGACAGAAGATGGCAGGGCAGCCATAATGTTCTAACTGCTCAATTCGGTAGCAATTCTTACTGGCATGTTGCTTCCTTCTCTCTCTTTCAACTCCTTCTTAGATGTTACCAGTACTTAAGTCAGAGAATGGTGTTCATTGCCAGGCCCTAGTCCTCATCTTAACTCAGCCCTTTCGCCATCATATCTGATTAATTGAAAAAGGGCTTCTAACCTGGCTATTCTGAACTCAGGCTCTTCCTAACTCAGTTCATATTATTTATAATTGCCATCCTGTCCAATGGCTCTCATCATATCACTTTCTCTTCTAGGAGAAAAGATTGATAACTTTTACTTTTTTGATAAATGTAACATTAAGTGCCTCTCCTCATTAATCCATCAACATTAAATTCAGCTTCATTTTTTCCTCTATTTTTCACTAGAATTCCACCCCTAAGCCTTATTCCTAAAATGTAGTTTAGGGACTTCTAGTTAAAGAATACTGCTTTATCTCATGTGTTCAACAACTCTGTATGCTAAAACTATTGAAATGACCAACAAACCTTAAAGCTAAAACATGTATCTATGTTAGAATATATAGAAGGTTTCCCTTAAAAGATGGAAAATTTAACAGTTTCTATAAAATACGGTGCATGACAAGTCATATTAAGGGATATACTGAGCACAATTCACAACAGCCAACAGAGGATTGAAGAAATTAGTATGTCCAGAGAGTTTGAATGACATGATACTAAGGCTAAGAAAGAAAGAGGGAAAGAAGCATAGAAAAAAAGGGACAAACAGAAAGCACAAATTATGATCATAGAAATAAGTATATATACATCACTGATCACAATATTTATGTAACTGACAATATTTGTAACTGAACAAAAAGCAAAATATCAATATAGCTAAAACTTTGAAATGCAATGAAAGCAATAATTGGAAAAAAATGTTTACCCTTCAGTGCTTATAATAGAAGAAATGTTAGAAATTAATGATTTGAACATCCAACTTAAGAATTTGGTAGAGGGGGAAACGATAGACTATAAACAAAGAAAACAGAAGGAAGAAACAAAGAAAAGAATAGATTATTGAGGGTGCCTGGGTGGCTCAGTCGGTTAAGCATGGACTCTGGATTTGGGCTCCGATCATGATCTCAGGGTCATGAGACCAAACCCCATGTGGGCTCCACACTCAGCAGGGAGTCTGCTTGAGATTCTCTCTCTTTATCTCCTTCTACCCCTCCCTCCCGCATGTGCACACTCTCTCTCTCTAAAATAAGTATGTAAATCTTTAAAAATAAAAACTAGATTGTTGAAATAGAAGACTAAAATACAACACTGGATCAATGCAATGGAATAAAGATAGCTCCAATTCTTTGACACTCATTCCTTTGATAGGAGGGATCCATTTCTCCTTCCCCTTGAATCTTTGTTCTGTGACTGCTCTAAGAGTATGGCAGAAGTGATGTTTTGCCGGTTCTAGGTCTAGACTTTAAGAAAACTTGCAATTTCTACTGCCTGTTTCTGTGTACATTTTCAGAGTTCCGAACTGCAATGTAAGAAGTCTCAATAACTCTATTGAAGAGGCCATGTGGAAAGGCCCTGTGCCACATGGACAGAGGGATAAACCTATCTGAGCTTAGCCTCCTCAGTTTCCTTGCCAAGGCATCAGGCACCTGAGTGAAGCAATCTTTTTTTTTTTTTTTAAGATTTTATTTATTTATTTGACACAGAGAGAGAACACAAGCAGGGAGAGCGGCAGACAGAGGGAGAGGGAGAAGCAGGCTCTCCACTGAGCAGAGAGCCCGGCATGCGGGACTGTATCCCAGGACCCTGGGATCATGATCTGAGCCAAAGGCAGACCCTTAACTGACTGAGCCACCCAGGCACCCCCTGAGTGAAGCAATATTAGACTCTCCAGACCACACCAACAACCGACAGAATACCACCACATAAACCTGGCCAAGACTGCAAGAAACAAAAGAATGACCCAGGCAAACCCTACCCGAATTCTTGACTCACAAAATCATGAGATAATGAAATGGTGGTTGTTTAAAACCAGTCTGTATTGAGGATAGTTTGTTACATGGTAAAAGGTACATGACAACAATAAACAAAGCCAAAGTTGGCTCTTTGAAAAGACTAATAAAATTTGTCAATAATCTCTAATGAGATTTTCTAAGGGAAAAAAATAAAACCAAGAAAACTAAGAAAAAATATATTAAGAAAAAAAAGACTGTGTATCAGACTATATAACAGGGAGATGATTGGATTCAAGCCTCCAGGCAGAATCAGGACAATTTGATGGAGCAGAACAAGTACTTGGTTGAGGTGTGTATTCTTCCACCAGCTAACTTTGGGCAAGTCATTTAAGTCTACTGGACCCCAGTTTGATTACAAAACAAAACAAAACAAAAAATGAAAGCTCCTTCCATAGGTTGATTCCTTGATGTGATCTCTCAGTATGTTTAGTCCCTGCTATTTAGCGGAGTTGTACTTAGAAAATGGTGGAATATAGAGCAAGGAACAAAGTAGAATTCAGAAGGGAACCAACCATCATGGCTTCCTTTCTTTGCTTAAGATGAAAAAAAAAATAAGTGGAGAGTGACATGATTTTTTTTTTTTTTACAAAATTTTAGCATGCATATTCAGGACCGTCTCATGGTAATAAAGTCAATAAATATCTGTTGAATTAAATTCACACAAACACACAAAAAGTCTTTTTCCCAGTATAAAAAACAACCACATTAGCTAGTTTGATAAACATAATGCCTATAAGGAAAGAACTAATTTTTCTCTTATATGTTCTATAAAACATTGTTAGTAAACTCTAGTTTTTGAAAGATTTTGCAAGATTTTGGGACTCTTACAAATGACTTGTGATGTGATATGATGTGGAGTTCAAATGGAATTAAGTACTTATGAAAAACATGGCCCCAACTTCTACCTTGCTCTACATTTTTCAACAGTAACTTAAAATTTTCCTAAGACTTGGGCAATTATTTATGTCTTTCTGAGGGTTATTTAACATGGAATTTAGCTAATGAAGTTTTGTAGTGTGTTAAATCTTTGCTGATATTTTGGAATGATTTTGAAACATATGGATAGAGGGGGTGGGAAGGGCCATAGTCCTATCAGATTGTTCTAGCTTGTTACCTTAGATAAAATTAAAAGCTACATCATGTTATCACCTTAGTTTCTGGAGAGGAAGTTTATTAGTTTAAATGCCTTTTCAAATTCCAAAACAAACTCAATTCTGAAATTTACTGTATAATAAAAATCTAGACCAATTGACATAATGAACAGGTTATAGGCTCCAATGGAAAGATTAGGCCTGTCTAAAAAAGGGTGTCATTGAATTTTTTTAAATTTTATTTTAAGTTAGTGAAGCCATTTCACTTATTCAGTTGTTTTTTTAATGAGGATAAGCATTTGCATGGTAAAATAAACATTTATGACTTAACGTACCCAGTACAAACATGAGAAGCATGCTACCCATCAATAGATACAGATTAATCTTTTTACTTCTCCACTCTGAAATATATAAAAACATCTTTAAATAGATATAGCTCTATAATATGACATATTTATATAGGAGTTCTCCACATTATTATTAAAATTAAGATTAGGACATCAATCATATCCTTTATCCATTACTATTTCAAAAAATAAAAAACCCTAGCTATATGCTTTTTTTAACTTCAAAGTGTCCTCTTCATCTTTGTGAGCTAGCTAGTTACCTACTACAAGGCATTAGTAATTCCTTTCTTTCCAAGTTATTTTTAGGGTGCTTTAGCTTTATTAAGATGTCCACCAAATGCTAAAACATTAAATACTGAGTTCCCTCTTCTATGTCTACCCCACAGAGAGGAGATTTCTTGCCTCAAACCTCAGTGCACACATGTAAACACAATTACTCAAAACAAGGCAACAAGTGAGAAGCAGGGTTAAAATAAGAACTCAGACAATCTGACTCACAATCCAGCATTCAACTCCCTATAACTTGCTGTTTTCCTTTGTCCTCTTTGCTGTGAACCAAGATACTTGTTCTTTAGCAGGGTGTTTCTGCTGCAAATCCAGTTGCTACTGCATTATGCAATGAAGTCAGAAGCCTGAGCTTGTGACATCAATATTGGTTGCTATGGTAACTCTTTCCATAAGTATTACAGGTTCATTGTAGGCTCAAAAAAGAGGACTTCAGCACAGTAGCAAAATAGCTGGCATTAGTCGGCCTAAATTACAACAATAATTGATCCAAAAAAATGTTTTATACTATCCAGAATAAATACAGATTTTTATATTTATGTTTTGTGTCATTATCAAAAGTCATTTTTCAAATACATTAGTTTTTAAAAATTAAATTCTCCATAAAAATAGCATTGCTACTGACCTTCTGATGTAACAGATCCAAAGATCCAGGACGAAGAGAGTCTCACTGCAACACAGCTTATTATTCCATGCCTTGTGTCATTCCAGAAGTCAAGTAATGTTATGCATCATCTGTTTGGAATTAATTCACAATAGCGTGATTTAAGTAGTTGTCAGATTACAGAAATTATAAAAAGGTTCTAGGGAGTTGCACATACGAAAGCAATTTTAGGTGAGAAGTTTTCCCAGGTAATGTGTCCATTTTTAACATAACAATAGTAAAGATCACTTTTTATTGCATCTGTACATCCTTATTTCCCTGAAATGTTTTCTGCCAATGCCTCATTTCAAATGATTAAATCCACCTCACTGTGTAGGGGATACTCAGAAAGATTCTTTTGCCATTACATTTTTTAAATCTAAATTCGAAGCACATGGCCGAATAATTACAAAGCCTGAATTCCTTTCTTCCATAGTTCTTTTTTGTTTGCTTATCACCTACCATCAGCAGCATGAGGATCTTAGTTCAATTCTGTAATCCCTGCCTAGGCTAGGCATTGCAGTTACATGTGCTGGGCTTTAGGTATAAGATGTATAAGACACAGTCCCTTCCATGAAAAGCTCACACAGGTAATAGCAACATCAATAACAAATAGTATTTACTGAGCACCTGCCGTGTGCCAGACATCATGATAAGCACTTTCCGTTCATTATCTTATTTAATCCTCACACTACAACGAGGGAGGGAGGTACTGTTCTCCCCATTACCCAGATAAAAGAACTGAAACTCTGAGGGATAGTCACTGGTCTGAAGTCACACCTGTAGTTAGGGACACGGCCGGCATTTGAATTTAGGATTAACAGACTCCAAATATTTATGTTCCAACAGAAATTAACTATAATTTCTTGTTACCATGGTAAAAATTGAAAAATGGATCATAATCCCACTGAGCAAGGACTGCTTGACATAGAATTAAAAAGCAGAAAGCAGATGATAGTCTGCAGGTGGACTTCATAAACACTTTCTATGACGGACTTTTCTGTTTTTGTAACACTCAGCAGTTCAGAAAGTGTTTGCCTGCAGACATTCTTATTCCTCCAGAGTTATAGATGAAAATATCTCTCAAAAACATTGGTTCTATCACTTTTCTTAGACAGCTGTATTGATATTCTAATATGCTTCAAGATACTGTACTTTCTTGAGATCAGGTAAATATATTAGCACTTTAATGTGTATAGTGTGTTGCATTTTACAAATCCTACCAAACATTCATCCATTCAGCACAAATGTATTGAGCCACTATTATGAGTCAGGCACTGTGCTAAAGTTAGATATGACCCTACAGCAAAAAGTTGAAATAGTCCCCAAAGGAAAGGAGCATGTAGTCTTAAAGGAGAGAAGGTCATTGATCAAATAACAATAGAAATAAATGTAAAATTGGAACTGTGTCCAAAGAGTGGAAAATAAGAAAGACTGAAAATGGATAACCTAAGAATTCAACCCTAAATGATAAAGAGAACAGAAGAAACACAAAGAAGCAGAGGGAAGAAAACAAGAAGAAGAAAAGTAAAGCCTAAGGAAATGTAATGCAGCATACAACAGGAATATCAGCAAAACCAAACTGGCTCTTTGAGAAGATGAGTAAAATTGGCAAACCTCTGGCAAGATTGCTCAAGAAAACAGACAAGGCAAAGGTAAACAACATTTGAAATGACATAAAGAACACACAGAGATACAACAGAGATTAAAAAAGGAAATAAGATAAAGTGAACTTTATGCCAGTACATTGGGAAGCATAGATAAAAAGGACAAATAAAATTGATCAAGAAGAAACAGAAACTTGGGTAGGCATAGACACCGAAGAAATTGAGTTAGTGTGGGTCTTACGTCAGTTCTCGTTTTATCTTCTGAGGAGTCACCATATTGTTTTTCATAGTGGTTGCACCAGTTTCCGTTCTCACCAGCAGGGCACAGGGTTACCTTTTCTCCACGTTCCCGACGGCACGTGTTACCTCTTGTCTTTTTGATAAGAGCAGTTCTAACAGGTGTGAAGTGAAGTGATAGCTCATTGTGGTTTTGATTTGTAGTTCCCTGATGATTAATGACACTGAGCACCTTTTCACGTACTTGGCAGTTTGCGTGTCCTCTTTGGAAAAAGGTCAGACCTGTTCAGGTCCTTTGTCTATTTCTTTAGATTATTTGGTTTTGTTGATGTTGTTGCTACTGCTGCTGCTGTTGTTAGAGAGCTATGAGCTCCTTATTATATATTTTGGATGTTAACCCTTTATCAGATAATGGCTCGCAAACATCTTCTTCCATAGGTTGCCTTTGCTGTGCAGAAACTTTCTAGTTTGATATAGTCCCACTTGTTGATTTTTGCTTTTGTTACTTGCGTTTTTGGTGTCATATACAAAAAAAAAGCCAAAAAACAAAAAAAACACATTACTGAAACCAGGGTCAGTATGAGCTTTTCCCCATGTTTTCTTTTAGGAATTTTACAGTTTTAGGTCTTACATTTAAGCCTTTAATCCTTTTCAAGTTAATTTCTGTGAGTAGTATAAGATAGGAGTCCAATTTCCTTATTTTGCTTTTAAATATTCAGTTCCCCCAACACCACTTATTGATGAGACTATCTGTCCCCATTGAGCATTTTTGGCTATTTTCTCAAATATTAGTTGACAATATATGGATGGATGGATTTCTGGACTCTTGATTCTGTTGCATTGGCCTATGTGTCTGCTTTTTTATGTAAGTTTCATACTGTTTTGATTACTACAGCTTTGTTATGTAGTTTGAAATCAGGAAGTGTGATGCCTCCAGCTTTGTTCTTTCTCAAGTTTGCTTTGGCTATTTGGTTTTCTATGGTTTCACTCAGATTTTAGGATTATTTTTTCTCTTTCTGTGAAAAAATTGAAGTTTTGATAGGATTTGCACTGAATCTATTGATGGCTTTGGGGAGTATGGACATTTTTTAACAGTATTAGCTCTTTTGATCCATAAACAAAGGATGTCTTTTTATTTATTTGTGTATTCTTCAATTTCTTTCATCAGTGTCTTAAGAGTTTTCAGTGTACAGAGCTTTTACCTCCTTGGTTAAATTGATTTCTAAGTACTTTAGTCTTTTTGATGCTACAATAAATGAGATTGTTTCTTTCCTTCTTAAGTAGTTTGTTGTTAGTGTATAAAAACACAACTGATTTGTGTATGTTGATTTTGCAACTTTATTGAATTGATTTATTAGTTCTATGTATTTTTTTGGTGGAGTCTTTAAGGTTTTCTGTATATAAGATCATGTCATCCATGAACAAAGATAATTTTACCTCTTCCTTTTCAATTTGGATGCTTTTTATTTCATTACCTTGCCTGATTTTCTGGCAAAGACTTCAAGTACTATGTTGAATAGGAATGGTGAGGGTGGGCACACTTGCCTTGTTCCTGATCTTAGACCTTAGAGGAAAAGCTTTCAACCTTTCACCATTAAGTATAATGTGAGCTATGGGCATGTCATATATTGCCTTTATTATGTTGAAGTACATTCCTTCTATACCCACTTTATTGAGACATTTTATCATGAAAGGATGTTGAACTTTCTCAAATGCTTTTTTTCTGCTTCTTTTGAGATTATACTATTTTTATCATTCATTCTATTAATGTGGTGTATCACATTTATTGAATGGCATATGTTGAAACACCCTTACATCCCAGGAGTAAATGCCACTGGATTATGGTGTATAATCCTTTTAATGTGCTGTTGAATTTGACTTCTGAGTATTTTGTTGAGAATTTTTGCATCTTTACTCATCAGGGATATTAGTCTGTAGTTCTCTTTTCTCGTGGTGTCCTTATCTGGCTTTGGTATCAGGGTAATGTTGGCCTCACAAAATGAGTTTGGAAGTGTTCCCTCCTCTTTTATTTTTTGTAAAAATTTAAGCAGGATTGGCATTAACTCTGTCTCAGCAGTTTCATAGGGCTGCTGACTTGCTTCCCTACTCTGTCAGCCACAGGATGTACTCCATAGACCCCCAGCATTTCTGGCCAGGCTTCCTGGTTTGGGGGTACTGTGCTCAGCAGTTGGGCAAGGCTGGTGAATTACTTCCCTGTTTCTGTGTAGATCTACAATGGGCTCTGAGATCAGAACAGATCTATAAGTTGGGGACCTAAAGTAGGCAGAACTGCTAACCAAGGTCCCCAACCAGACGGGGCCATCCATCTTTATCCTTAAAGCTTTGTTACTTGTCACATCTGCCCCAAAGCGTGGTCTCTATATTCCATTTCTGTACCAAGCTTGATTTTAGAGTTGTGCTTTTTTAACTCGATTCAGAAATTCAGGCAATATTTTTAGAAGTTTCCTTTATTTTAAGTCTTCATTTTAATTCCAGCTAGTTAACATACAGTGTTATGTTAGTTTAAGGTGTACAATATAGTGATTCAACAATTCCATACAAAAACTGGTGCTCATCACAACAAGTGCACTCCTTAATCCCCATCAACAATTTAACCCATACCACCCACCTCTCCTCTGTTAACCATCACTTTGTCCTCTATATTTAAGAGTATGTTTCTTAATTCATCTCCCTTTTTCCCTTCGCTCCTTTGTTTTGTTTCTTAAATTCCACATATGAGTGAAATCATTTGGTATTTGCCTTTTTCTTACTGACTTATTTCACTTAGCATTTACTCTCTAATTCCATCCATGTTATTGCAAATGGCAAGATTTTGTTCTTTTTTATGGCTGATATATGTAAATATATCACTTCTTGTTTGTCCATTTAACAATCAGTGGAAGCTTGCATTGCTTCCATATCTTGGCTATTGTAAATAATGTTGCTATAAACATAGTGATGCATGTATCCCTTTGAATTAGTGTTTTCATATTCTTTGGGTAAATATCAGTAGTGTAATTGCTGGATGATAGGGTAGATTCATTTTTAACTGTCTTCCACAGTGACTGCACCAGTTCGCATTCCTACCAACAGTGCATGAGGACTCCTTTTGCTCCACATCCTCATCACCACCCCCGTTTCTTATGTTGTTGATTTCAGCCATTCTGACAGGTGTGAGGTGATATCTCATTGAGGTTTAGGATGATTTTATAGTTATCTAATCATATTCGTGGGATGAAGCCAGCCTACGGTCCATCTACTCTGCCATCATCTTCTCTCTGGGAGGTTATTGTTTAGTGCCTGTGGAACATATCCATTTGGCTTCCATCATACTTACAATGCAAAATTCTCATGAATTTCCTACTTCTGCTCTCCCAAAACTCTACCTTTCATCTCAAAACATTGTGTTTTTGAAAACATTGCATCTTTCAGCTCAAAATCTATTGCCTCATCTCCCTTATCCAGTCTGGTTCTGGGTTCCTACCCATTCTTGCAAAATTGCCATTTCTCTCTCATGCATTTTCTTCCTCTCTTCTCTTTGCTGCTAACCACATCTGAGCCCTCATCACTTTGTGTGACAGATGTCTCAATAGCTTCCTGCAATGACTCTCTCCTTTAGCCTCTACCCTAAGAGTTCAAAGTGCAGATAACTATAGATTTACTTCCTGAAACATCTAAAAATTTAACTTAATCACATTGCAGCTCCTATACCACCCAAATACTTTTAGTCACTCCCCTTGCCAGAAATTTGAAATTTTAACTCTTTAACTTGATATTCCAGGCTTTTAAAAATCTGACTACAGTCTAACTGTTCAGTCTTTGGAGCCATCACTAGCCTTCAAGAATTATCACCCAAACCAAATGCATGAACTACCAGACTAAATATGCATTTTACTTTTCCATCTTTCTGCTTTGTCCATGCCATGTCACCACTAGAATGTCCCACCTCTCTCCCTGCTTCCCTTTACCTTTTAAAATTCTAAACATTCCCCTAAGCTCAATATGAATTATTGACTGGAGAGTTGTGCTGTCCTTTTGTTTGTTTGTGTGTGTGTCTGTGTATGTTTTATCTTCTCAGCTAGACTGTAAGCTAGATGGATATAGTTTCCTTCATCTGCTACAGTATGATACAAATAATGGCACTTAGTTATTACTAAGTTGATGTCACATCCCAGAACAACAAAAACTTATGCAGATATTTGCTCAGGCAAATATTTGCGTCACTAATTGTGTGTCCATGGCTTCTTTGGAACATTGCAGATTCAGATTCTTCTGTTTGTTTTATTAAAAAGCCCTTATAATAGTAGAACATAGAATAAGATTTCCTGCTTGACTACATAGAGCAAATAATTTACCTGATATATATATATAATATTTGAGGATATTTTATATATATATATATATAATATGACTTTGTATTAGTCAAGATTCTTCCAGTTGAAAATAAAAGATACCTAACTTAAAATTAACTTAAGCAAAAAGGATAATGTTGGCTCATGGAATTGAGAAATTCATGGGTAAAATCTGGTTTTAGTAACAGTTAGATCCAGAAGATTCACTGGTATTAGTAAGTCTTGCTCTCCTTTTTCTGAGCGCTCACATTATTCTCTGCAGCTGCAGATAAGCCAACTGTATGTGGTAAAAGCAATGTTAACTACAATTTTGATTTCACATTATGCCAAATTGGCAACCCCAATTAAAGAAGAATCTCTCTCAATCTCTCTCTCTCCCATTCCATAACCACAGAGAAAGTTCAGGGACAACTGTTGAACCCTAAGTATGTCATATACCCATCTTAGCAAAGTCACTGGGCCAGAAAGAAGAACACCTGAGAATAATTCAGCCTGAGCATGAGTTCATGCCAGTGGCCAAGATGGTAGCCAAATATATTGACTGGCTGTGTCTCCAAGACCACATGGTGTTGAAGAAAGATAAGGATCAGCTGCTTTCCTTGAAAGAAAGAAAGAAAGAAAGAAAGAAAGAAGAAAGAAAGAAAGAAAGAAAGAAAGAAAGAAAGAAAGAAAGAAAGAAAAAGGAAGGAAGGAAGGAAAGAAAAAAAGAAAGAATAATGAAAAGAAAGGATAGCAAAACTAATCATTTCTCCCTTTAAGTCAGGGAGATCCTTTGGGTCCTGAATCGTCTAGATTGACTTTAAATTCTGAGGTATTAGTACATCCAATTATCCTCAAATATTTATTCTGTACCTACTATGTGTCAGTCACTCTCTTAGGCACCATTGAAGATAAAAGATTATTATCTTTGATTTACAAGAATGAGAAATGTAATATACTAATTCTGATCCAAAGTAGGATTTGGTATGTGTCATAAAAGTAGGGCTAAAGATAAAGATTTAGGAATCATACATATAGAAGCAACAATGTAAGCAGTGTAAATGGATGACACTGAAATTTTGAGGGAGAGAATAAAGATACAAGAGAAATGAAGACTGAAGAGAGAAAGAACTTAGAATAAACTTTCATACCCATGTTCAAGTTGTATGTGAGCTCCTTAAGAGTAAAACTTTAATCTCGGGGCGCCTGGGTGGCTCAATCAGTGAGCGTCCCACACTTGGTTTGGGCTCAGGTCATGATCTCAGGGTCATGAGATCAAGCCCTGCATCAGACTCTGCGTTCGGCGGGAGTCTGCGTGAGATTTTCTCTCTCCCTCTGCCCCTCCCGCACCTCTCTAAAATAAATAAATCTTTAAAAAAAAAACTTTAACCTTGCTTTGAGCACCAAAAATATTAATAATAGAGAAATACAATTACAATGTTAATACTAAATAATATTTATTGAGTGTTTACCATGACAGAAATTGTGCTAATTTTCCCATTCAATCCTCAAAACAATCTTATGAATTAGATACTAATTTTAACATCCTCATTTTATGGATGAGAACACTGAGACTCTGCTTAAGCAAATGGTAGATGTGCATTCTTATCAAGTCCAAAGTGTGACCTCTTAATCAATATATTATAGTAAACATTTTCAAAGTTTGCATCTTCTCATGTGAGTCAAGGAACAGATTCAGTATAAATTACCCAGAAATGGTGTTCTTTGAGCTTTTAGTACCCTCATGTCATCTCAGCTTCTTGCCCAAAGTAAATCCCAACATCATTCTCTCCTTAGATTCATCCAGCAGACTAAAATCATTCAGGACCTCTGTTGTTTGAGAGGAGAATGAATGGGAAGACCAGAGGAAAAAAACATGGTTATAGCATGGTTGAGCTTTGCTTTGTACTAGCAAAATAAAACTCAGTGATACTGTTACGGATTGAATTAATATCACCCCAAAATTAATATGTTGAAGTCCTCACCTCAAGTATCTCAAGATATAACCTTGTTTGGAAATAGGGTCTTTACAGAGATCATCAAGTCAAAACAAACTCATTAGGATGGGCTCTAATCCAGTATAGTTGGTGTATGTAAACCAATGGGCAATTTGGACACATGCGCACTCACAGAGGAAAGACTACACGAAGAGATACGAAGGAGAACACCACGTGAATATGAAGGCAAATATTGAAGGTGATGTATCTGCAAAGCAAGAAATATCAAAGATTGCCAGAAAACCACCAGAAGCTAGGAGAGAGGCCTGGAACAGGTTCTCCCTCACAGCTCCTAGGAGGAACCAAACCTGCCAACACCTTGGTCTTGAACTTCTACCTTCCAGAACTGTAAGACAATGAATTCCCATTGTTTCAACAACCCAGTTTGTGGTGCTTTGTTACAGCAGCCCTAGGAAATTAATATAAGTATCTTCAAGAATCCTTAGGACAAATCTAAGCCTCTTGCAAATGAAAAAAGCAATTCCCAGTACTTTCTTTCATGGGGGTGCCAATGTTAAGAGAGCCAGTTCATAATTAAAATCGCTGGATCGGGCGCCTGGGTGGCTCAGTTGGTTAAGCGACTGCCTTCGGCTCAGGTCATGATCCTGGAGTCCCGGGATCGAGTCCCGCATCGGGCTCTCTGCTCGGCAGGGAGTCTGCTTCTCCCTCTGACCCTCCCCCTCTCATGCTCTCTCTCTCTCATTCTCTCTCTCAAATAAATAAATAAAATCTTTAAAAAAAATAATAAAATAGCTGGATCAAACTTCTACCTTTGATTTTATAGCCTCATGGGGAATGTTTGCAAATAATTTTACATAAATATTACATTTTGTGTCTCCTAATTTGTTGCCATCATTTGCTAAAAGAAGGTTAATATTTTTTCTGAAGAGAATGCTTTTCTTTCTTCCAGAAACCTGACACCTGATTCATAAGTGATCAATTACATTTTTTATTCTGGCTTCTAGGACACATCTAGATACTCAGAACAGATTATTTATCCATCAGTTCATAGGTCAAATTCACATTAAAATGTTCTCAAATGTCAAGAAAAAAATTATTTTAATAACAATCAGCAACTCATCTAATTGCTAATTTTAAGGGATCTTTTTGTAAGCATGGTGGAAGATCCTTATTTGAGGTTTTGTGAAGAAGATAAAACATGGCATGAATCATAATTGGAATCTATATTCATAGCCACATTACCAAAGAGTATACAGAACTAAAAGTTTAAACATTTACTATGTTCTTGAGTAAACTGAGAATGTGAGTAAAATGTATCAGTGTTGAACACCACAGTCCCTTGAGGGAAAAAGTCATACAAAAATGTACCCCTGTGGGCTTACTTTTCCAGACTGGTGGAACCTGATGGACATTCTAAGCCAACAGAATGGTCACTCATGTGCACCCTCAGGAAGAAGCATGGCTTTTAGCAAAATCTAACAGAGTCACTGATCCTGTTCCTTGACCTGATATGCTTGCTTTCCTCCCTTTCTGCCTTGCTTCTTCTTTCCTTCCTTCCTTTTCGGTATAAATATGTTTTTTCTATTATAAGATAATGCATGTTTGGAGTTGTAAAGAAGCCCCATTGTTCTGTGTTCAGGTCTATCAGAATGCAGGAGCATTGTGAAGCAGACATCCTGTCTCTAATTTTCTCAATTCTGAGTATGAATGTAGCAGCATCATATATTGGTTAGACACTGATTTCGAAGTCAAATAGCCCTTGTTTTAAACTGACAGGTCCTCTTATTAGCTGTATATAATTTTAGGGGTAGTCCTTAGCTATTCTAAGCTTCCTCACCTGTAAATTAAGGATGAGCACTGTACCTCCATCACATGGTCTGAGAACAAAAACAAAACAAAACAAATAAACAAACAAACAAATGTGGTACCTGAAGAGCAAATAGCATAGGGATAACCCACCTGGTGAATACTTCATGTAATGAAGCTAATGTAAGCTAATAATTATGCTTATCAAGTAAAGTAATTATATGACATTCCGGAAAAGTCAACACTACAGCAATGGTAAAAAAAAAAAAAAAAAAAAGAGCAATGGTTGCCAGGGATTTGGGGGAGGAAGAGAGTTAGGTGAGCATTGAATACATGAAACACATTTTGGAAGGTGATAAAACACAATTCTGTATGATAACTGCAATGGTGGATATATGACATATATGTCAAAATCCCTAGAACTTCCTAGCCATAAAGAGTGAAACTTTCTGTATGCAAATTAAAAAAAAACTATTTTGGAGGTCAGGGTATCACAGGATGGAATGCAGAATTTGATAAACTACTTACATTACAAATGTGTGAAACAAATCTGCCCATACTGCAGATATATGAAGCAACTTTACATGAAGGGGGTGGGGATAAAAGGTAACCTAATTTTGGAAATGAATGGAATCTGTGAACTAAAGACAAAATAAACTATATATAAGTACTGTGGTCATGATGATAAAATTGTTTCTTTTGGGAATACGGTTAATTTTGATAGTGCCTAACATATACACTGGAATTGAACAATTAAGTAACTGGGTGCTGGATGTTGGGAGCCAGGCTTCTCAGTGTTGCGGTGGATTACAGAGAGCAAGGGAGGAGGCTAGAATGAGCCATGTGATAACGCATCAGAGTTGGAGACATCAGTATGAACTCATGGCTAGCTTAGGATAGACATAGATGATTACATATAGAAATAATTATAGGTATGCATATATGAACAGGCTGATATCCACACAGAACACCTTGCAGTGTTCTATGCACCTCAGTGGAGAGGGCCCGGGTACAGTGACACCTCAGTACCAAGAAGCACACCTACCACCCAGATCTTGTTTTCTATACCATTTTCCAATGAGAGGAATCAGGGGTCCTTGGAGAAAGGGCCAATTCTAGGACTGGGGCAGAAAATATATAAGATGAGCTCAGAGTATCTTGTAGATACTAGCCAGAAAGTAAGGAAATGCCTTTAAAAAAATGATGGTGTAGGCAAAGGATATATTAGACAATTAAAAGAGCCCCCAATGGTCAAAGCTACAAAATTTGAACGATACAATAAACAAAGTAGTATTGGCTTATAAGCCAAAATAAAAAATAAATTTTTGATTCCATACTGATAAATAATTGAACAAATAATAAATAAGGGGGAATAAACAAATCTTCCATGCAGATGAATTCTTAATAATTAGTGTAGGTACTCTGTCCTCAAGGAGGTGAAGCGGAAGTCCCCACTGACTTCCTTCCACAGAGTACAATATAGAAAAGGGAAAAAAAGGTAATTTTACAGTGGATAAACCTCACAAACGCTAACTTAGTCACTTGGTCAAGGTAAACATCAACAGCGCTAAGTCATGTTGATAGTATGTACTCTTGATATGATGTGATGAAAATGGCACTTTACCTGTATGGTCTTCCTCCCAAAATCCATAACCCCAGTCTAATCATGGGAGAAAAAATCAGACAAATACCAATTGAGGAACATTGTACAAGACCGTACAAAATCAACCAGTAATTTTCTAAACTGTCGAGGTCACCAAAACCAAGGAAAGTTTGATAAACTACCACAGCCAAGGGGAGCCTAAGGACACATGAGGACTAAATGTAATGTCATATCCTGGAGGGGACCCTCAAACAGAAAAAAGATATTAGGTAAAAACCAAAGAAATCAAAATAAATTGTAGACTTTAGTTAAAGTAACATATCAGTATTGATTTAACAATTGCAAACAAATGTAATATAAATGTACAAATATAAGACATTAATAACAGGAAAAATAGGTATAGGGTATATGAGAACTCTGTGCTATCTTAAACTGTTTTGAGATTTCAAATTTATTTTAAAAAGAAAAAATGTAAAGGTAGAACTATTATATTAAACCTAAAAACAAAATCATTAACCAGTAATACTAAATATTATTTTTTATTTGGTAAACAATTAGTACAAGAAATACCTGGCAACTACTAGAACTTTATTAAACTTAAATGTTTTTAATCATTGTTCCAGCTAACCCTGGTCTAATTCTTATACTTTATTCAACTCATGTTGAATCTCTTCTTAAAATTAGACTCTCCTTGAACTTGATCTGGTAATTTCAACAGCTTTACCGCCCACTCCAATTTGCCTACGAGGAAATCTTCTGGATGTCAGTGACTTTTATATTCAATAGTCAGTTCCTAACATTCTAAATGCTCCATTATTCAGCACTCTTTGATTTATAGATTAAATGATAAATTGCCCGTTTTAATCAGTGGAAAACCACCCAAAAGTAAGAGGTTAGTCACAAATTACATTGACCTACTAGCCACACAAATCCCTCCTGACTATTTTTCCTAATAAACGTAGATTTCACATCATTTGTGTCTCCTGTGTTTAGTTCTTTGCTTTGAAAGTCAGAATTCACAGATTTAGCTTTTTTTTTTTCAAGTAAATCCTCTTCTAACAAACTTCATCATGTATAGTAGATTTATGTGGCACTATTTTCTTTTAAAAGGCAGGTAGGTACCCAGGCTACAACATACTTAAACAATATGAGTGGGGCGCCTGGGTTGCTCAGTCGGTTAATTGTCTGCCTTCCGCTCCGGTCATGATCTCCGGGTCCTAGATTCAAGCCCCACGTCAGACTTTCTGCTCAGCACTGCTCATTCTCTCTCTCTCTCTCAAATAAATAAAATCTTTAAAAAAAAACATAAATAAACAATGTGAGTTTTAAAATAATCGTATAATAATTTCCTGTATACTCCCAGGAAGTTTCCCCTTCCCTCCCTACTACAACATAGAAATGTACGTCTCCGAATCAAAGTCTTTTATAAAGCCTGTGCTCTGGGGGCTTGAAGGTGAATAATAGAGCAGAGAGATTAAAAGAAACAATAGAGACAGGTACTTGAGCTCCCCCCATCACACAATGTCCTGCATAAATCTCCCAGTCAGCATTTTTGGGACTTGCATATCAATATCTGATATGAGTATGACATAAGCATAATCTAGAATTTTACAGTTCTTCACAAGTTCCTAAAACATACAGTGACAATGGCCTTTGATGCAGATGGGGCAGCTGGAAATACAGATGAAAGAAAATTAAGAAATCTTACCACTTCCCAAAGTGCTCAAAACCATTAAGTTCAAAGCCAACTTATTTACTCTTGAGCTCAGGGGGCTTTCGCTCCACACCAAAAATCTCCGTGTACCTACCACTCTGAGCCAATTTTATCCTACATTTGGAGGATATGGACCATTATTTTATTCGGTATGAGCATTCCCTTTGCCCTTCATAGTAAAGTATAAAGTGATGTGGTAACTTGGTGATTGGCTCAGTGCTCCTGCCTACAGAGTGTGGGTTCTGAGAGAAATGCGAAAAACAAGTGCTGCCAATTTACATACCTTATAATTCCTTAATATATCTGGTAGATCTTAAGTCTCACAAAACTTTATGCACCTGAAAGTTTGGGGTCTATGCTGAATGTGTGTGTGTGTGTGTGTGTTGGGCTGGGTTGCCTTTTCATGCATCTAAAAGTCAGTTTCAGGGAAACCTGGCACAGTCTGTTAAGCTTCTGACTCTTGGTTTCAGCTCAGGTCATGATCTCAAGGTCAGGCTCGACGTTCAGCACAGAATCTGCTTAAGTTTCTTTCTCCCTCTCCCTCTGCTCCTCCCCACCTCTCTCGTTCATGCTCTCTCCCCTCCCCCTCTTTCTGTCAAATGAATGAATGAATGAATGAATGAATGAATGAATGAATTAAAAGTCCGTTTCAGAGGAAGTTAAGCTATAATGTGGTACTCAAACTCTTTCGACTACTACTTGTGACAACAACTACTGTGTATTTTATCAAATGACATGGACTTACACTGAGATATATTTTTAAGTTGCTGGGTCTTTTTGAGTTTAAACATAAAAACAAGGTTACACACATGGGAGCTGCTGGATCCCCACGGAAGCATAAGGCAAGTGGTATAGAAGATGGCGTATCTATTTAAGCCTTGCCTCACCTCCAATTCTGGAAGCTGGCGTCTGGTCTCAGGTACCTCATTCTATTCCATAGAGACCCTGTAAATCTTACTTCATCCCTGGTCATCTTCAATCTCTATAAGGGTGAGATTATCTTACAGTCAAACCTCAGAAATGTGTCTTCCCTGGGGCAGACTGAGCAACGCAAGCAATTTAACACCTCAACTTTCCAAGCCATACCAGACCTAACCTAAAATTAACCCTTACATACAAAATGATCCAAATCTGGTGTCTGAATACAGAAAGACCTGTGGAAGTTGTACGTATACATGACCATTCCGTTATAACGCAGTTCTGAGACTGGCTTTCCCACGGGGTAAATTTGAAATGGGTATTTATGGATATAGGTCTAACCTCCATACCTCTCTCTATGTATCTTTTTTATTTTCCCCAATCTTTTTTTTCCTCTGTCTCCCTATCTAATCTTCCTCTCTTTATAACCTCTCTGTTTACAGGTCACTCTCCTTTTTCTCTCTTCCCTTCGCCTTCTCCCTATATCTTCCATTTCACTCTCTTTCTACCTCTCCTCCACAGACCTATTGCAACCTCTCTGCAACGTTTTCCTTGACTTCTTAAAAATGTGTCTGTCTGGCCCACTGGTTCCACTCGAGTCTCTGCTCTGACACTTCTCTTATTTCTCTTCCTACCATAAAGCAAACGGAAGCAAAACTCTGAATTGTTTGCGAATTAAACAAATGAAGTCTTATATTTGCTTCTCTAAAGTAGTTATGTCATTCTTCACTTTGGTCCCTGAGTTCTCTTTCGGTGGGTCTTACAAGGAAAAAAATTGAGTATGCCATGTTATACCACATAAATAATATGTAAATATTTGAAAATTTTTACTTATTTTAATTCTCCTGAATGCATGTGAATTTATTTTTTATTTTAATTTTTTTTTTTTTAGGGGGCGCCTGGGTGGCTCAGTTGGTTAAGCGACTGCCTTCGGCTCAGGTCATGATCCCGGAGTCCTGGGATCGAGTCCCACATCGGGCTCCTGGCTCAGCGGGGAGCCTGCTTCTCCCTCTGACCCTATCCCCTCTCATGCTGTTTCTCTCTCTCTCTCTCTCAAATAAATAAATAAATAAAACCTTTAAAAAAAATTTTTTTTTTTTTAGGGAGAGAGAGAGTGCATGCGTGAGGGTGGGGGAAGGGGCATGTGAACTTTAAAACAAAACACTGTATTTTGTATTTGGAGGAGGCATGTGGCCCAGTTAGAGATGAATTTTGACTCTGATATTTTCAGAAGCAACATTTTAGAATTTATACAAAATGGAAATGAACTTTCTTCATTGTATGCTTTTAACTGCAATCTCATTAATGTGTTTCAATTATTTTCTCTACAATAATAGTATGCAATTATCTATACTTATTATTAAAGCCATCTTAATAGAACTTTTATTAAAACTGGGAAGGCTTAGACATAATAATAAGACACACTGAAAATATTTATTTTCACTGATAGCTTTATAAAGAACATACTTTTCCTCAGAAAGGAACTCTGTACAGAATTATTTTGTATTAATTTCATTCTAATAAAATCAAGGTACATTTTACATTTTACAAATTAATACGTAAAGTAACACATTCTAGTGGATTATTTCTAAATTTAGTTTCGCTTTTCTTCAATGAAACCAGAAGTTTGAAACGATCCTCAAATTCAAAAAATGACTTGAAAAAGACTGAGTAAAGATGAGAAAGACCAATATTCTTTACCTACTTGCAAAAACATTTAAGCAATGTCCAATGAGACTCCCTGTAAAGGCATTTCCTGCCATTTCACTCTCATTTCAGAAATATGGCAAATACTTGCCTCTTTATCTGGGAAAGCATACAGTGACAAGACACATCCTCAAACTGATGAAACTCCTCCTCATTTAGATGGTATTACTGCTGACATTATTCTTGAGCCAGAGACTTCCTTTCTATGCTCCTGCAGAGTGTCTGATCTTGCTGATAGGTTTGACCTATTGGAGGTTATATTTGACCTTGTAGCCTAAACAGAATTTTTGTTTTCCTTAAAAAGAAATGACCCTTTGCCTTCCGAACATGGGTACAACCTTGTGAAAAATGGACCTGCATAAGGACATGCAGGTCCATTTTTCCAGAAAACGAATTATTGCAAAGAGGAAGCTCTAGGTGTGAGGGGACCACAGGTGAGACAGGGGCATCAGTGGAGTCCTTAGGATGGGACAGAGATCTGGGGCATCAAACACCGGGTATTTATTTCATTCCACACCAGGGCTTCAAGAAGTAATTTTTGGACAAACTGAAGTGTTAAACAGAAAAGACTGTTTTTACCATGTTCTCAAGAAAAAAACCTACTGAGTCCTTTCCACTTGACCCTTCTGGCATAACTTCTTCATGCCTCCATCTCCTTGGCTCAAAAATGGAAATAATAAGACCAAATTCAAAGGGTTGTTATGCGGATTGAATTAGCTAATTCAATTAAAGCACTTAAAATCATACCTGAAACACATTGCTCATTCGGTTAATGCTAATTATTGTTACCACTGATGCTGTTAGGGTAGTTAACAGCACCAAACGCAGTTAGGACACTATGTACATAGTTGTGGGGCTTAATAAAACTGGTCAATCTGAAACCTATGGGCAACCGAGGTGCTAGAAACACGCAAGTTTGCCATCTTTTTCCTCAGAGCATCGTCAGATACGTTTCATAATTAAGCACATATTCATCCCCTTCTAATTACCCAGAAAAAAAGCTTGTAAGTCTAGTCTCATTTAAGGTGACTATGTTTGAAAATGCTTTGAAGGTCAGAGAAGATAAACTCAAGCTGTGGTCCTAGTGTTAAGGAAATAACGAACATGAAAGAATATTATCACTCATGGGAGCATCCTTTAGAAACCTTGGGATTTACCATATAGAACAGATTAAGGAAAACTTTGTCCATTTTGGTAAATTGGCTGACAATATGCTTCTCTGCACCATGAGTTGTCCCCTCCTCTGATGACTCTGGGTCTGGCTATGGGACTTGCTTTGGCCAGTGGAATAATAGCAAACATGATGTAAGTAGGAGAGTGAAAGGTGCTTCTATTAGGGTTCTTCAGAAGAACCGGACCAATAGGTTTTAGTATTATATAAAATCTATTAATATATAAAATTTATATCAATATATAATGTGTCTTAATATTATATTTAAAACACAATATTTTAATATTAGAATAATAATATAAAATAATATGTAGGTATATATTTATAATTTAACATATTATAAAATAATATTTATATATGCAAAACCTATTAGTTCTGTTTATACCTATATAGATTATATATATAATTATTTAATATGTAATCTATATATAAGATATAATCTAGAACAAGAATGAGAGAGATTTATTACATGGAATTGACTCACATGATTATGGAGGCTGAGAAGTCTCATGATGTTCAGTCAGCAAGCTGGAGTCCCAGGAGAGTTGATGGTGTTAAGTTCCTGCCCAAGAGCAGAAGACTGATGTCCCAGCTTGAAAACAGGCAGAGAGAACTAATTCTCTTTTATCCCTCCTCTTGTTCTATTCAGGCATCCAATAAATTGGATGAGGCCCACCCACCTTGGGGAAGGCAATCTGCTTTGCTTAGTCTATTGACCCAAGTGTTAGTCTCATCCAGAACCAAATAGCTGGAAGCCTGTAGGCACATCAAGTTGACACATAAAAGTTGACACATAAAAGTAACATCACAGTGTTCATACAGTGGCTTCCCTTCTTGCTGCTGGACCCTTCCTCCATCATGTGAAGAAGCCCATGCTAGCTTGCTGCGGGCTGAGAGACCACATGGCAGAGGTGCCAGATATTTGAATGAACTCTACCCCAGCCCAGCCAGGTTAAACCAAAAGAACCATTCAGCCTACCCATAGGAACATGAGAAATAATAATTTTTTGATGTTTAAATCACGATGTTTTGGAATGGTTTTCATATAGCAAAAGTAAACTGATTTGACAATTGAACACAACTTTAAAAGTTGATGTCACACCTAAAAGCGAGGCCATATTATAATCTGTGCTTAATAAATCTTAGCCTAAAACAGGAAATTATACCTATTGCTTACATATAGAAATTTTAAAATATGTAAATAGTTTTGATTCTTTGTTATTATCATCAAAGGAATTATACAAATGGATTTTTAAAATAACAGATCAAACTTTAAATATTGTAGTTGAGTAGACACAAATATAAAGTGAATCTCAAGATCAAGTTTCAAAAAATGGCACAAAGCAGATTAAATATTATGTGAATATTGAAAATATTGGTGATGCCATTCCAATTCTAAAATGATGATCTAAACATTAATTTCAGACATCTTCAATATCCACTAGTAAAAATCTTTTGCAAAATAATTCACACACCATAAAATTCACTATTTTTAAATCGTGCCATTCAATGGACTCTAGAATATTCAGAATTGTGCAACCATCACTACTACAAAATATCAGGATATTTTCATCACCCCCAAAAGAAACCCTGTATCTCTTAATAGTCACTCCCTGTTCTCCTTCTTCCCCTTTCCCTGACAACACTAATCTATTTTCTGCCATTCTGGATTTGCACATTTTGGACATTTTACATAAACAGTATTACACCATCTGTGGCCTTTTATGTCAGGCTTCCATCACTCATCCTAGTGTTCAAGTTCATCCGTGCTGTAGCATTTATCAGGACTTTGTTTCTTTTCATTACTAGATAATGTTGTATGGATAGACCACAGTTGGCTTATCCATTCATTAGTTGATGACCATTTACGGTTTTTCCATTTTTTTATTATTACAAGTAATACTGCTATAGAAACATCTGTGTACAACCTTGTGTATAAACTTATGTCTCAATTCTTGGATATACACCTAGAAATGAAACTGTTGGGTCACGTGGAAACTCTATGTTCAACATTTTGAGGAACTGTCAAACTATTTTCCACAGTGCCTGGACTATTTTACATTCTCATCAGGAATGTATGAGAGTTCTAATTTCTTCTTATCCTCAACAACAATTGTTATTTTCCTTTTTTATAACTTTTTTTAATTTTTAGAGAGAGTGTATGCAAGCAACAAGAGGGGCAGGGGCAGAGAGAGAAAGAGAATCTCAAACAGGCTCCATGCTCAGCATGGAGTCCAATGTGGGCCTCAATCTCACGACCCTGAGGTCATGACCTAAGCTGAAATCAAGAGTCCACGCTTAACCGACTGAGCCAGATGCCTCCCCCTTTTTTAAATTTTATATAGCCATCCTTTTCATGTGAGATAACAACTCATTTTGGTTTTGATTTGCATTCCACTGATAACTCATGTGTTGAACATCTTTTTATATGCTAAGTTTTCATCTGCAAGATTGAGAAGTATCTGTTCAAATCTTTTGCCCATATTTTAATTGGGATTTTTGTCTTTTTATTGTTGAGTTGTAAGTGTTCTTTATACCTTTTAGATACAAAATCTTCATCAGATATATAATGTGTAAATGTTTTATCCCATTCTGTGGGTCATTTTTTTACTTTTTGATAATATTATTTGAGGCACAAAAATTATAATAAAAAACAGTAAAAAATATTTTTAATTTTGATGGAGTACATTTATCTATTTTTTCTTGTGTCATTTATGCTTCTTGTGTCATATTTTAAAAACTATTGCTTAAACTAAGGTTACAAATAGCTACTCCTGTGGTTTGTATCTAAGAGTTCTGTCATTTTTAGCTGTTTGCATAAGTTTAATACATTTTTAGCTAATATTGTAGATGGTGGAGTCAGGGTCCAGCTTCGCTCTTCTGTGTATGAATATGCAGATGTCCTAATGTCATTTGCTAAAAACACTATTCTTTCCCCCATTGAATTGTCTTGGCACCCTTGTCAAAACTCAGTTGACAATAGATGTGTGGCTTTATTTCTGGACTCTCGGGTTAAATATTATGTTGATCTTTATGTCTGTCCTTATGCCAGTACCACACTGACTTGATTACTTTGTAGTAAGTTTTGAAATCAGGAAGTGTGAGTCATCCAACTCTGTTTTATTTTTCCAAAATTGTTTTGACTATTCTGGGTCCCTTGCATTTCCTTGTGAATTTTAGGATTAGTTTACATAATTGCCGAAAAAGGAGTTGGAATTTTAACAATATTAAGTCTTCTGACCCTTGAGCATGGGATGTCTTCCCATTTGTTTAGGTCTTCTTTAATTTCTTTCAATAACTTTGTGATTTGCAGTGTACCAGACTTGTCCTTCTCTAGATAAATTTATTCCTAAATATGTTATTCTTTCTGATGCTATTGTAAATGGAATTGTTTTCTTAATTTCATTTTAGGATTTTTCACTGCTAGTGTACAAAAATATAATTGAATTTTGTGTATTGATCTTGTTATCATGCAACTTTACTGAACTCTTATTAACTCCAGTACTCTGCATGTGTGTGTATACGTGTGTGTCTTCTTGGTGTTTTTATATATATCTGAAAATATAAAGATACTTTTACTTCTTCCTTTCTAATCTGAATGCCTTGTATGTCTCTTTCTTGCCTATGTCCTGGCTCAAATCTCCAATACAATGGTGAACAGAAGTGGTGAGAGTTGACATCCTTGTCTTATTCTTGATCTTAGAGAGAAAGCATTCAATCTTTCATACTGACTATGATTTTAACTGTAGGTTTTTTTGTAGATACCCTGAATTAGGTTCAGAAATTTCCCTTCTATTTCTAGTTTGTTGAGTATTTTATTCTGAAATGGTGTAGGATTTTGTCAAATGTTTATTCTGTTTTTTGTCTATTGAGATGATCATTTTTTTCTTTATTCTCTTAATATAGTATATTACATTGAATGATTTTCATGTGTTGAAACACTGTTGCAGGAGCGCCTGGGTGGCTCAGTCGTTAGGCGTCTGCCTTCGGCTCAGGTCATGATCCCGGGGTCCTGGGATCGAGCCCCACATCGGGCTCCCTGCTCGGCGGGAAGCCTGCTTCTCCCTCACCTGCTACCCCTGCTTGTGTTCCCTCTCTCACTGTGTCTCTCTCTGTCATATAAATAAATAAAAAAAAAAGTCTTTGAAACACACTGTTGCATTCTTGGAATAAATCTCAAATGGTCATGTGTACTCTTTTTAGAGTTGGTTTGCTAGTATTCTTTTGAAGATGTTGGCTTCTATATTCATAGGGGATATTGGTCTGTACTTTGCTTTTCTGAGAAGTCTTTGTCTAGTTTTGGTATCAGGGTAATACTGGCCTCATAGAATGAGTTAGAAGAGTTTTCTCCTTTTCTTTTTTAGGGGAGAGAGGTGGAGAAGTATGTGAAAGGTTGATGTTAGTAATTCTTTAAATGTTTGATAGAAATCACCAGTTGTAGCTGTTTGTTTAGCGGCATTTCTGAATTGATTCTGTAAAGTCTCTATTTTTTTGTCATGTGAAAACTCTATATTAAGTTAGTTTAGGGATGATGGATTAGACAAAAATTTCTTAAATACCAGAACCAATAAATATCCCAGTGTTTATTGAGATTTGTGTACATGTTGGAACACACCTCCAAAACTCAGTTTACAACTTTTCCTTTGCTTCCTGCAGAGTTTTAAGGTAAACAGAGGTGAGATCCTAGGGCCTTCTCAGGTCCTTCCTGAGTATGTACACAGCACCACGCATGTAAATGAAACTCCAGATTCCCAGGTAATATGTGAGAGCTCTCCAAAGCTCTGGACACCTCATTCCTCACCTTTTTCTTTTAAGCTCTTTGGTTAGCCCATTTTTGGGGCTGATTGTTAACCATCACCTCAGGCATGGTCATTTTAAAGCATTTGCCTGGAAATATTTTTCATAAATGCCCTCTGGGGAGAAGCCTTGAGCATTGGGCAAGCTTGAGTGAGGTCAAATAAAGGCAAACTTTTCCAGTTAGGTCTTCCAAGGAACCATCTAACAGAACAAATAATATCAATTCTTTAGGAATGAACTTTGGAAGAGCTCCAGCTCTGTTCCATCCCCCTCCAGTATTGGGAAAGCCGGCTCCCCCCGCCCCCCCCCCCCCCCCCGCTCCCCGCCAAGGCAAGGGCTGAGCTGGAGAGTGAAAGACGGGAATTGCTGTTTTTACCAGCATTTGACAGTTTTTCTTAAATAAATACTTCCTGGGTTGCTACAAGTCTTTGGCTAATTTCCAGCGATCTGAAAATGTTGATTCTGACTATTTTGCTACTTTTCTGTTGTTGTCACTTTTATGGAGAGATACATTTTTGGATGTCATTTTCACTACACAAACTATTAGCGGTAAATTAACCATACCAAAATTGAACTGATAGAGTAGAGTCAGTTCACCACTACTGACCAGTAATTTTGCGACAACTCAATCTTCAATACTAACAGAGGAAAAAAATAAACTAAAATAAACAAATAAAATAGTAAAGTAAAATGGATAAATAAACAAATAAATAAGTAAATAAAATATACTGAAGCAAATCAAGCATTTCAATCTCTAAACTATGAAATATGACTACAGGTAACAACACAAAAATATCTTCTCTAAAGATAAAGAACTGTGAAGTATATGCAGACAGGTGATATGTACTTGGGTTACTACTTAGTGAAACACTATCGAATGACAGCTCCAGGATCTAAAAGAATCCATCGCAAGGTTTTACATTAGGACAAGAAATTAGAAGATGCAGCTAATGAATTAGGAGTAAAGTCTACTTGTAAAGTGAACTCATCAAAATGAAAGCAAAGGCACTTATTAGGAAGAGGCTGTGTAAGAATATGAAACTCACTTTGCACTTAAACTCTCGTCAAGGATGATTGATGATACAAGAATAAACTAAGAGGAAACATTTTTGTGGCTGTACTTTGATTTGCTGAGACTATAAAAAGCCAAATCTCTACTACACAAAGAATGAGTTCACAATGGAAAAACACCAAAGCACCTACATGTGCATCTATACAGTACTAAGACAAAAGCCAACTCAGAAAACGCTTTCTGTGAAAACCAAGTTGCCTTACTAAGTATTGTATTGATATCTCCTCATCTGCTTTCATCTATCAAGCAGTTTTATTTTTAAATTCAGTCTTCTCTGACTGCAATGAGGTCTTTCAAATCATATCTTTCTTGTGTGTCCTCAGAGCAATCGATGGGGTAGATGAGATAAATAGAACTATTCTGGGAGACACAGAATTCTAAATTATATTATAAAGTATGTCTTAAAATGACATGGACTAAGGGCTCTTTCAGTTGGGTCATTCGGTGTTTAAAAGGCCATTTAATTTGGTACCTGTCGGGGCACAGGCAACAAAGACAGTTAGTTAATGATTGTGCATCATTATAGAGGGCAATTTAGCAGTGTATACAGAGCCAAACCCTCCCCCGAGAGTCGTCACAAACCCCATGATTATACTTAGAGGACTACCATTGTCCTTTAGATGACACCACATGGCTTTAAAAAGCTAATGTTCCCTCTAAGAGTTTGCCTCTCTCTCGGGCTATGGGTTAATCCTTAATCACTCATTTATCTGACTTCCTATTGCAATCACAGTAATTTCTACACAAACAAACATTCTGTTGTCCACTACTAGCTTTATGTGCTTTAACCTTCTCTTTTATTTAGATAATCTACTGCTAGATTCTTGGATTTCTGTATCCCCCTTCTCCTTTCCTCTCCTCTCTTCTTTTATTCCTGGACTCCTCTCCTCATTCCATCTCATCTCGTCTCTTCGCTGCAGATGCTCCAGCACCTCCCTCTACCGTAGCAATTCATCCAAACCGTCTTGAAACCATAGAGCCTTCCCCAATTGAAGGAAATTGTTCAACTTTACACTGCTTCTGCCCTGTGTAAAGATCATTTTGAGGGTTTCTCCCTATTTCTTATTTTTAAAAACTAATTGTTCGGTCTTGCATCTCTAGAAGGTCGTCTGTTTTGCTATTGCCACTCCTCATATCTAGTCACGGAAATAGAGATTCTATCCCAACTCTTCCATGGAAACAATGCACACTTTACAAACTTTGTCGTACTGGAAGTTTGTGTAGCACTTGAAATAGTTGACCAATCTGTACCTTGCACGGCAGTCCTTTCTCCCACAGACTGCAGACTCATCTCTTGTAACTCTCCATCTTGTACTTGCTTACTCCCGCCTTCCAGAATGTCTTCTAGTCCTTCGAGATCACCGTGCCCTGGGCTCCTCTGTGCCTTCTCATATGCTCTTCTGTCCTCTCCCACCCTAGCCCCTTCCCTATTGCTTGGACTGCACCTATTCATCTCAAATTAAAGTTTCTGTTTAGATATTCCTTCCTCAAGGAATTCTTACCTGATCTCCCAGATCTGGGTTTGAGACACATCCTGTGAGCCCTCAGAACACTCTTTACTTCCCTTACAACAGCACTTCTGTTACCATGTTGTAATTATCTCTTTGGGAGATCAGAAACCATGTCTACCTCATCTATCTCATGAATCCCTCCCATAATGCTTAGGACCACATTGTCATCATCATTATCATCATCTTCATCATCTCCGCTCCTCTTCAGCTAGCAAACAGACACTGAGCTAAGAGCTTTACATATTTAAACTTCTAACTACCATATTTGTCCATCAGAAAAATGAGGTTCAGGAGAGGGGTGAGCTAATAATGAGAAAGAAGGATTTGAACCTTCTCTAATCTTCCCTCTTGGGATAACGGTGTAATAGCACCTGCTTTTCCTCTATAAAACCGCTCCTTCTCCACCCATTCCCTACCTTCCTTCTCCCAAGATTTCACTTTTTATATTATACCCCCTCCCATGTACCTGTGGCCACACATTCTGTGGCCTGTGGGAACAGGTTGGATCGTGATCTGCAGAGGTGAAAAGCCTACGGCTGGTACCATTCCCAGTTCACCCAGGTATCTCCCCACCATTCTCCGGAGAGACTATCCAGGGTCTTTTCATGGCACAGGCAAGAATGGGCATACATTAGAAAGAGAAGAGCTATCCTTTCTAAGGATTTAAGTGAGTATGCCTCCCTCTAAGTTCAGAAAACACTAGGTTTCAAGAGTAAAGAGACGTGTACGTGTACTCTTTAAATTTGATAAATTAACAAAGCTAATAGGAAAACAAACAAAACTGATCTGAAATATAAAAAGGAGACATTCTGCTGTTCATAAACTATAAAGCCTGTCTCCGGGCCACTCCTGACACTTCCACACTCCTCTGCTGCTACACTAGTTACCACCCTGTCTGTCTCCTCAGTGCTTGACAAGCTCTATAACTCTTGAGCACGAGGACCGTTTTTCATCCCTGGAATCCCAGCATCCAGAACAGTTCCCGACATTACAGTGGTACTCAAAAAAAAAAAAAAAAGAGCATTTGTAATGTAATCCAATGAAGAAAATATATATTTCCATACAAGGTTTTTGTTCCCTCTTAGCAAGATAGCTTAAAAAGAAATTTGATTGAATAATGTTAAAACTAAACTTGAATCTGCCTGACCAGATGTTATTGTGAGTCTTTCAGAACCAAAAGGGAAAAGTTAAGTTGTCCTCTGTTCTGTCACCTTCAATTCTCTGAAGCAGAGATTTATATAAACTACCCTGCCCCATATTCCATCCAAATTTCTTTTTGCTGCTGTCGTGACTCCTCTGCCCTTGGGGTGGCGCTCCCTTATGCCTCCATCAACTTCCTTCACTCTGGGACAGCCTGTATTCAGCCTCTCCTTTTACACACAGGCAGGCATCTTAACACCAGTCAGTATTTCCTAGGGACCAGGGCACAAGCCCCCTCCTGCGATGGAGCAGAGGGAAAGGGTAAGGTGAAGGACAGCCCCCAGGGCCTATGTGCCATCACTCCCTCTCCTTCTTCATCCAGGCAGTGGGTGGCCCTGGAGAACAGCACACAGATGCTCGGCCCCCTACGGGAGCAATCTATTCTTGAGACGGATGAAGTTTTTTCTAGTCAGCACTGTGATACTATAATGAGTAGACTCCGGCCTCAAAATTAAAGCTTCCTGAGAAAAGAACATCCTGAAGATTGTTTGAACTATATTACTGAAATTCTTCTTAATGCATGGTGACTCAACCCTGTTTGTTCATTGCAAACATAAGCAGGGCTGATTTTGAAGGGTGTGCCTGGTTAAACATAATGTATACACCCTCTATATTAAGACCAAGACCTGGTTAGAAGCTGCAATTTATTTTGTGTAGAGTGTTTAGTTTTCACACAGAATAGAAATGGAGAAAACAGTAATTAAATAAGGTTGGCAGATGTCACATCATGAATGTCCTCCTATATCCTGCATTTTTGCTATAAAGGACATTATTAGGACAATGGACAAAACTCAAATGGAGTCTGAAGATTAGAAGGCAGTTATGTATCATTGTTAATGTCCTGATTTTGGTGGCTGCATTGTAACTATATTGGGCACCGACCATATACAGGAACTATGAAGTACAGAATAAAAAGTACAAGAATTAACCCCGGTTGCTTACAGTGTAACAGGAAAGATATCAGGGACGTGGAAAAGATGATGAAAAAATGCAAAGCACAGTGTCATAACAACCAAAGACCAGACAAGAATCTATAGTTCTCAGTATTTTCTCCACCAGTGACATTGACTCTAATGCTCATTCTTGGAAATTCATTGAGGTCTAGACCCAAGTCACTGGGAGATGGATATAATGCCATTCCTTTCTCCTCTGCTGAATGAACATTGGAAGAGGCAGGAGTAGCATTATTCTAATATTAGTTTTGAATTTATTCTACTTAAAATGCAAGTGATTGACCATCTTGGTGACACCATCTCTACCTAATTCATCTCAAAAACGTTTCATTAAATCTCTCAGTATAACTCAAATTTAAAAATGTTGAGTAACGGATGATTTTAAATGGGGCAATAAGCACTATCACCATCCCTCCCACTCTCTCCCCATTAAGAAGTATTTCCTGCCCACTCCACCGCAAAAAGCAACACACACAAACTTTACACTGGTAAATCTTACTATCTGCCACTTTCTCAGTAGTGCTTTCCATGTGTGCCAATAACACCGTGATAATAGATTCATGGACAATTCTCAAATTTAACATTCATTCTTCCACAGTTAAGGAGTGTGCTAAATGGTGAGAGAAAGCTCATTCCTCAAGATGCTTACAGTTTAGTGGAGGGAGATTATAAACACGGGCAAACTCTGAAATACATACACACAAAATACATGCAAATCCCCTTCCCCTCCCCCTCACTGCAAGATTCAGAATGTCCCAGCTCGCCTTCTCTCTCCTCTGACTTGTAACAGAATCCCATTTGCCCCCAGCAACCCCACTGTATGGGAAAATCAACTTACAGGGGGTCAGGGAAATGCGTTTTATAGTAATAGCAAGTTTCCTGATTTCCCTGGGTCTACTTCCACATATATAAAGCTGGGACAAGCAAACCCAATACCTCAGTAGAGACTAGATTAAATGTGATCATGAACATAAAATACTACACTCGAAGTATTCCTCCCAACTCTCTTCTCTGCTTCTCTCAGGGTGGGTAGGTCTACATCCAGAAATGCAGTGTACAAATAGGAACAAACTGATGACGAGGAGGGCAAATGGGATGGGGGTTGCTGGGGAAGGTTGAAGACCTCTCTCCTCCACCATGGCTTTTGATACTCCTAACTCCAACTGATCTCTCCATTTTTCACTGCTGGGGAGTAGAGAAAATCTTCTCTGCTTCCTGGTCTCTGTCTGCCCTCCCAGAATCAGAAGTAGAGAGGTACCTGTCCACCTGTTCAGGTCCTTTTCAGTTCCTCGATTATTAAAGAGAGCAGGCTCACTCAAGCTGGGTTGATATTGATCTTCCCAAGGACCTATGGGTTTCTGAATTGGCATGTTCTCAGAATCCTCCACATTTCTTCCCCCAGCACCCTCCAGGGCTGGACTCCAAACTGTGGTTCAGTGCAAAGAGGAGAGCCCTCTACATTTCCTGTCAAGCCACCCAAGGATCCTGGAGCCCCCTGACACCTAGACACCTGCCTGCCCCAGCCCCAACTGCAGCTGTGCTCAGGACAAGTGGATGGGCTGGATGTTGGAACTAGGTGGGAACAAGATGGTATAACCAAGCTGCCTCTTTTCAAACTCATCTGCAAACTCCAAAATTCTTGAATCTCCTTTTCCTCTTCCATCCACTTTCACCAAATCCAAGAACTACTCCTATGACGTTCCCAAACTGCTAAACCCTTGAGCCTGTCTCACATCACAAAAGCCAAATGAACCCTCCTTAGAGAAAGGCATGAAAGGCAAGGAGGGAGGGAGGGAAAAAGCAAGAGGAGGAAACCAGAAAGAGAGTGTAAGTTGGGAACCCTCATGCGATATCATATTTCAACTAGCCACAAGTATCACTCTCCCCCTCCTCCAAGTTCTGCCAGCATCATCCTCAGACCCCCACATAAGTACACACTAGTTAGTTCTCCACTGTGGCAGAATGTCCCACTCCCAGTGGGGCAACAGCAGGAATTCTTGCATAAGTACGCTAGAGTCATTTCAATAAAACAAGTTGAGAAGAAATTGATCAAGGACTTATCTTTGCCTTCTTCGGAAGTTTCCGGATGTTACCTCAGGTGCCCCTGAGAAAAACTTGTCTATAGTTTTTGGAATCGGGTAATTTCTACAGTCCACCAGAATCTCTCTTCAGCTATTTTTAAACCCTGACTCTGATATTTTGTGCTATTTTAAGGTACTTATAGAGTTTGGTTTTTTACATTGGAAAAGAAAATCTTAGGTACTATTGCGTTTTAGTGGTATATTCCTCAAAGCCTATCAATTCTTCTTTTGGTTATTTTGATCCTCTAGAAGAAATGTATGGAATTAAAACAAAATAAAGGACCAGCCTGTATAACATTATTTCAGGGACCCCAAACTTGGACCCAAGGTACATGAGCTCCAATCCTTACTCTATTAATAAGTTACTTGTTATGCAAATTTTGGGGAGCATTGACCTGTCTCCTTCTTGAGGTTATCATGAAAAGAATATTAGATGATATGTAAAAGTAGGTTGACAAAATATAATACGCAATATAAAAATAAGGTGTTATATTTAAAGAAATTACTAAAATAGAGAAGATCAATGCAAAGCCTATGAAAAAGAACCCATGAGACCTTTTGCCTAGAATTGCCTGTTTTTTTTCCAAATCTTTTTTTTTTAAAGATTTTATTCATTTATTTGAGAGAGAATGAGATAGAGAGAGCATGAGAGGGGGGAGGGTCAGCGGGAGAAGCAGACTCCCTGCCGAGCAGGGAGCCCGATGCGGGACTTGATCCTGGGACTCCAGGATCATGACCTGAGCCGAAGGCAGTCGCTTAACCAACTGAGCCACCCAGGCGCCCTTTTTTTTTAAGATTTTATTTATTTGACAGAGAGAGACACAGTGAGAGAGGGAACACAAGTAGGGGGAGTGGGAGAGGGAGAAGCAGGCTTCCCGCCGAGCAGGGAGCCCGATGTGGGGTTTGATCCCAGGACCTTGGGATCATGACCTGAGCCAAAGGCAGACGCATAACGACTGAGCCACCCAGGCACCCCATTTTTCCAAATCTTTGAAGGACCTCAGAATGGGAAAGAGTCTCTGAATCATAAAGTCTTCCTTTAAAAGTATAAAAGGTTCCTTTTTTACCATGTAATATTTGAATTATGTCTATAAGTAAATCTAACCCAGTAGGTGTTAGATTGCATTTTTGATTATTTGGCATAAAGGTCCATACCACAATTGGAGTTGAAGCTATTCTCTGGATAATTTGATCAATTATTTCTTAAAACGACTTAGAAACAAGATATGATATAACCCAAAGACCAACTGGCTGGCTGACTGATAGACTAACATCATTGATGGAGGGAACCTAACTGGATAACTGGGGCTCAAAGTGGATATGAGGACATAGGCTCAATTTATTTTTTCTGTGCATAAAGCTTAGTTTATATGTTTCAGCCTTTCATATCACTGAAGTAACTCACAAGAGAATAAGGCCCTTACCAAAAGATATAGGACATTGTTCATGCAGCACACCATAACCATTTTAGTCTTACATTTAATGCATTATTTCCTTCAATTTCATACCATAATCCTTAGCTCTATTTTCTGAAAAACACCATACAACACCCTGTATTTGTTATCTTTTCTTACATGATGCTTATATTCTCAATATTACCTCTTGTACCATATTTCACAAAATTTCTAAAGATTAAAAACCTCTAGTTTTGTGGGGTTTTTTTCTTTTGGTCTAAATATTGAAGACCAGTTTATTCAAGTAGCATAGGTTAGATGAGTTTTCTGAATGATTTATTTTTTTTCATGTTCTTTGTAGTCTAGCCAGGAAAATTTATAAATAATCCACCAAGTCACATTACAAGTCATTTGATTACTGGTAGTTGGCATGCAGAGCAATGAAAATGCAGTTTAAAAAAATTAAATGCTGAGATGCTACTACCAAGACACCAGGCAAATATATACAAACAAGAATCCTGTGATTTTACCATAGGGAGGCTGTTTGTCTTATTTATTTCTGACTCTGATCATAGTAGCCACTCAAAAAATATTTGTTTAACATATGCTGGTAAAATAAATGGAAACATCCAGGGGGAAAAAAAATTAACTAGATCTGAGTGTGGACTGAAGTAAGTTTTCTTTTTTGCTGTTTTTCTTTTCTTTTCTAGAAGCCAGAAATGGTTTCTATATAGCTCATTCATTACAGCAAATTTCCAAATAACTATTAAGTCTCCTTAAAATGTTACTTGGAGAAAGTCACTGCTCACAGGGGTTAGAAAGCATTTTGATAAGGCAGACCACAGCTTTTTGAAAGGGATGTGAAGTAATTTGAACCCTGCACGATAGGCTCTTACCCGAGACTGTCCTGTACAGAATTGCTTCTTACAACACTCTCTTCAGAGATGAACAATCATCAAGGAAGACTAAAATAAACATGCCACCATTTTGCAAAGTGAGTTGTTTTTATATCCTGATAGGGTTTCTCTAACAAATTCTTTATAATACTCTCTAACTTCACTATCGACACTGAAAAACGAACCCTTAAATATTTCTTTTTCTAGACAATATGTAAAATTGATGTTAAGAATCTATGTTGACTGTGGTTCCGAATTCATCTAATGATATGGTAAACTCTTTAATTTTCTTCCCATTTCCCCACAAAGTGTTATCAAACAAGAATAATTTTCAACTTGAACATCATTATAAATTTAGGGGACGTGGTAGAGACAAATGACAAATCTGAATTAAAATGCAAATGTAGACACAAGGTCTGGAAAACATTGTTTGTCTGTTTTTCATTTGTTTAGGTGGATGGTTGTAGGGTGTGAGGCTAGGAAGGAAACACAGTAAGAAATGTCATGATGATCCAGTTACAGCCAGAACCTGGAGAAATCCGAAGCCTTTACCCAGACAGGTGTGGACAGGAACCACCCAGAGGAAGGCTATTCCAAGCTTTGAAAATGTTGGTGCAAGAAGGATAAACCACAGAAAACAACCGAGGTAGAAAGACAGAGGATGATGTGTCTGAGAGACAGGAATATGAGGACGGTGTGAAAGAGACTGAGATACCCCCGTGCCACCCCCCCAAAGAAAATAGAGGAGGAAAACATAAAAATCAAAGATAAATATGTCCATTCCAAAAAGAAACTCCTGGGACCAAACACAATGATCTCACCTAGTACATGGCCAGGAGTGGCCCAAAGCCCTCCTAATTTATCTTTGAATTCCCAAGGGCTTACCTTCTCATGACCCTTTGTCCCCAACCCCTGCATCTATGCATGATGTGTTTATTTCATCCATGTCAGCCTAAACCCAAACCTTCCTATCAAGCATCATCATCAATTTTCATAAAAATAACACTCACCCTGAACATTTTTGCATTTAGTAGAAACTGACTGATGTTCTTAATCATCACAGATGACTGATGAAGAGAATGAAATCCACGTCACATCACACTCTGCCATTTTACTGGCCTCCACCTGTCTTCCTATCATCTCTTTCTTTTCAGGAGCAAAACACAAAATCCATTCTCTGTCTCACTCGGAACAACTTACCAATGCCTCTGAAACCTTTGTATCAACAATAATTAGGTCTCTGGATGTTGGAGAAAGGAGGGGAAAGTTGTAGGTGTCTACTTTCTATCAATAATTGTCAATGCTTTCTTCCATAAAAAGTAGAATGGTCTGAATAACACATCATTTCATTACATGTATCAAACAATTCTTAGAGATCCTTTGCAGTCACTAAGATGTTATTTTCAAAGAATATTTATGACTATAAAATGCTTATGACATGGTGAGACATAGGTTATATATGTAATACAACATTTTTTACAGAAGTCGTATATATTTATATTCTTAAAAACGACTTCAGAAAAATATACTAAAATATTAAAATATCTCTGAATAGTGGCATTATGGATGATTATACCTTTCTCCTTTATAATCTTTCTATAAACGTTTTGTCATGGAAAGGAACTGTTCTTTAAATCAGAAAGAAAACCATATTTCTTATTCTTAAAGATGTCTTAGAGTCCTACTCAGTAAAATTGTTTTTAGATTAAAGTGATACCTGGTTAGCTTGAGCTACAGAAAGCAGGTGAGGGAATTGTGAGTCTCCTTTTAAAAATAAAATACACACTTCACTTGTCCTTGAATCCCAAGCAATTTGATTCTTTGAGAACCTGAATTTGATTTCTCCGTGGGGAACTGAATCTTTTTCAAAATTTAAGTCACACTTTTATGAAATTAATACATTAGTTTAAAGGAAAGAGAAAAAGAGAAAGAGATTATAAAAATAACATATGAACTAAAGGTACAGTAGTAGCATATATATTTTAAAGGCTTTCTTTCAATAAAAAAACATTTCTTAGGAAAGGTTTAACCAAGTTATTTAGTTTTGGGACTTGCCTCTGATCTTCTAAAATTAGGTGCCTGAGGGCCATCTTTTTAAAGAGTTGCTTTTTAAGTGCATGCTGTATTATGATGGTCTTATATTGATATTTCCTGTCTCTTTAAATGATTTCGTGACTACAGGTGATGCAAAGCAACTACCACAGCTTCTCTTCCTATCTCTGAAATAGAGATCCATCATACTCTGCCTAAATCCCTTGCTAATAAATAAATGCCTGAGTAGCTTTAATTTTTAAAATAAACATATTTAGGGTAAACTACTGCCATTGATTCATTTACTCACATCTTCACAGCAAATATATACCCGTGTCTAATATATACCAGGCACTGTGTGAGGCTCTAACAATAATGAAGTGAATATGAAAACTCCCTGCCCATAAGTACTTCACATTCTATGGGAGACACTCAAGATACTGGTAAGAAACCAAAGCTACACAGTTGCTTGTTTGCCCTGACAATTAATGCTTAATTTTTACCTCTGAAAAAAATATTGTTACTGCTTTGATGGAATCATGCCCAGTTTTTTTTCCTCTTTTTTTCTTTATCTCTCTTTATTCCTTCCCTTCTTCCTTCACTCCTTCTGCCCTTCCATCCTGCCTGCCTTCCTATAAACTCTACCAGCACTGTGCAGTAAAATAGCAACGAGTCATATGTGATTATTGAGCATGTGAAATGTGGCTAACCCATATTGAGATGTATGGTAAGTGTAAAATACACACTTTGTTTAAAAAGTTTGGTATTTAAAAATGCAAAATATCTCACTGATAATTTTTTCACATTAATAACATGTTGAAACCATAATATTTTACATATAGTGAGTTGGACAAAATGTGTCATTAAAATTAAATTCACCCTTTTTTTACTCATTTTAATAAATCTAGCTAAAAATTCTTAATTTTATATGTGGCTTAAATTATATCCTAGTGCATGTGAATTGCACTAAATGCACTCAGTTTCTTACTCTGGGAGGAAAATAGAGAAGCCTACCACTTCCTAAATCATATTTGTACAAAACATAATGATATGTACTTTAGTTTTAGTAGTCAATTATGAGGGTCAGCCCATGTGAACATACAAACATTCAGGAAAACAAAATCAAAAACAAAATCAAAAACACTAGTATATGAGCACTAATAGTTTTTGTGTATATTGTAATCATTATAAAATACAGCAACATCTAGTAACCTACCTCTAGTTTTTATCTTTGGAGCGGAAAAGACCTTCTTTTCTACCTTGGTAATTTGTTTCATATTATTGAAAATAAGTACTTTATTTACAAAACAAGGTTATATAAGTACTACATAAACAGATCCATTTTTGTGGATTTTGTAATTTACACTTAGTAATAGGATTAATAGATATTTAATCTATTAATATGTAAGAGTCTACATACATCTAGACATGTACTTATATCAGAGAAGGCTTTCTTATTATATACCCAATGGCCCTGAAAACAATAAGAAGGAAATAGTATTTCTATTTTCTCCTTAAGAGTTGAATAAATCTAATTCCCTTATTTGCTGTGATTCCGTGTGTTTGTAGTCTCTAGGTGAAATGTGTGGAGCTCAATGAAATGTCACTAGAATTTTTCAAAAGCCTAATTATGCATAAAAAAAGATTTTAGTAAGATGATTACTAGAATAATGTCTTTTATTTAATGTTTTCTTTAATTTTCATAAAAGGGATAGTCAAAATTTTAAATTTAAGCTTAGTTTAAAAAATTTTAAATGGCTTGTACTGTTTTTCTCAATAATACAACTTACAGTGTCTATTTACAATGTATATCACATTACAAAATATCCCACATAGCTTTTCAATGATCATTTTTATAATGATATATCTGAAATATAATAAAGGTGTTTCTTAAATAATTTTGAATATATAAGAAAGTTTGAGGAAAACACTCCTAAGTGTATCTCACCAGAATCCACTCATTATGTCTCACCTTAAATTACTTTGCAATGCATCATAATAGCATGCAATATAGTACATAGCCACATCTCCAGTGTATAAAAGATACATGTAAAAGGAAAAATATATGTATACTTTTCTGTCTAATGGAATCATTGCCTTTAACACTAGATCACAATAAATATATTGGGGTTTTTTTGTGGTTTGTTTTTTTTTTAACACATCCTCTCATCTTTCTCTCTTCAGAAGTTCAAAACTCCTAAAATTTCCATCTCTATGATTTGGCCATTGAAAATTTGATTAAAATATTACTTTCAGTTGCATAAACATTGAACAGAAAAGGAACACCTTATTCACTTTTCCCATGCATTCATCCACTGAATAAATTTTTACTGAGCAGCTACTATGTGCCAGACACTGTGTTAGGCCCCCCGGATATGATGATAAGCAACATATTATTTCCCTTACATTCATAGAACTTAGAAATAGAAGGAGAATTAGACATTTCGCAAATAATCTCACAAATAAAAGCACAGCTATACACCATGAAAAATACAATGAAAGAGAAGCATAGGTTTTATAAGAAAGCTTAGGGAACTGTATGTTCTTTCTTTGTTTCCTTTTGAATTTGAAACATGGGAATGTATTACCTGTTCAAATTTCAGTAATTAAAAAATAAAAACTAGGAGAGCCTGGGTGGCTCAGTCTGTTGAGCATCCCACTCTTGGTTTCAGCTCAGGTCATGATCTCAGGGTTGTGAGATCAAGTCCTTCCTCAGGCTCTGTGCTCAGGAGGGAGTCTGCTTGATATTCTCTCTCTCCCTCTCCCTCTGCCCCTCCCTGAGTGCATGCTCTCTCTCTCTCTAAAATAAATAAATAAACCTTTTATAAACAAATAAATAAATAAATATGTACTAAATCCAGCAAAAAAAAAAAAGTTAAACTCTGAAGGAAACACAAGAAAATAAAAGTGGTTATTGGCGTTGAGGGTGATGGTGAACTGGGAGGCTGAAAGAGAATCAGAAAAATTTTTCATTATATCTCATTTATTTTTCTTTTGATTTTGAACTATGTTAATATATGTATTCAGAAGTTTAAATAAAATATATTAAAAATCTAAAATAAATAAATATATATATATTTTTTTTTAAAGAAAGCTTAGGGGGATTAATTTAAGTGAGAGAAGTTAAGGAAGGCCTTTCTGAGGTAGTGAATGGTTTTGGCTGGAAGAAGAGCTAGGCTGCACTGAGACCATTGGAGGAATGTTTGAGGTAGAGGAAACTGTACATGCAAATACCTCAAGCGAAAGAACTGCTCGCCTCTGAGGTAGGGAAAGACAGCTGGGGAGTAGGAACCTCCTGAGCCAGGGGGATGATGGAAGATGAGGCTGGTGAGACTGGCAGATGTCAGGTCACACCTTGCCCCATGTGTTCTTTATTGAGACAATGGGCGCCATCTAAGTGGAGTCTGATGATTACAGAGTAGTAATGTTAATTTCATGGTTTTGATGGTTGTAGTTTGTGTCAAACTACAAGGAAGAATGTCCTTGTTTGTAGGAAACACACACTAAAGTATTCAGGGTTGGTGAGGCATCATATGAACAATTTACACTCAAATAGTTCAGAGAAGAAAAAAGTTCTTTGTATGATATTTGCAACTTTTCAGTAAGCTTGACATTGTTTCCAATAAAGAAAAAAGAAACAAGATTGGATAGTGAAAATTCCTTTCTCCTAATCCTCTAATAGTTTTCCATTCCATTTTTGTTTTTTTAAAACAAAACAAAATATCTGAATGGAATAATTTGGATGTATTCAAGGAAATACAGTTTGGGGGACAACTTATCTTTCTTATTAGATACAGATCCATACTATATGTTTCCCATATAACCAGGAGTACGGGATTGGGAAGCAATCATTTTCAGTTTAGCTGTGGAAAGGCTACAGCTAGACTGCACTGTGTGGACAGGTGGTTTGGAACAGAGAAAAGGTAAAACAGGTTCTGCCTGAGTGAGTTACTGGTACAGCACCTTTCTTTGGCCTGCAAACTTCAGTCTCGCCTTCCCCCAGCCCAAGCTCTAGAACAGTGCAGGCACTATCAGGCCTGCCTTGATATTTTTGGAACAAATAGGGGTCCACATACTAAATGTTGAAATACTTTGAAATTATAAATCGAGCTAATAAACTGTTAAATGAAATATATTTTGTCCTTATCTTGATAGTACACCTTCATAGCCATCTAGAGGGTGAATTTAAAATTTATAAATAAAAATTCAAAATTCCAACTTCTTAGACTTCTTCCTGGAATATGCAGTTCAGGGGAGAGTGGCCCACTCCCCTTCCCTTCCCACATCAGGCTCCCACCCACCCACAAAGGCCTTCCCTCACACATGTATGGACATCTCCACAAAGAGCTGCTCCCTCTGCAACCACCCCTTGGGTCTAGGAATCAAGTGCAGGTATTCCTGCAGTGTCTCAGTGATTTTCTTGAACTTTCCATCATGTGATATTTTTATATTGTTCCAGAACTTCCACTAAACATACATCCACATCTAGTATTTGCTAAACAATAGGTTCACTAAATATCTAGAGTATTGTTGGCATAAGTTTTTCTTTTTACATGATATGAATAATAACAGTTGTATCCATTACCTTGTTTTGTTGCTTTGGAGTAAGTCTTAGAGATCTACCCAACTTTATCTATGAATTTGCTTTAAGAAATCATAGCCATCATTGTGTATGTGAGACTGAATGTACAGACAATGGTCAGACCATATACAAAAATGGAACTCTGACACACAGTCTGCAGCAACCAGCTCAGGAAACCAACTCATTAGTTACAATATCCAGCCCAGAAAGCCAGCCTGCCATCTGTAAGTCAGACTTGAAGAATTCAGACCATTATCTCCAACAATCAGTCCAGGAAGACAAACAATAATCCCTGTAACACTGAAACCCAAATGCCCAGGACTTGACTAATAACTGTCAGCTTCCCTACCTTTTGTCCTCCTTCCATCTTAGGACCAACCAGAGAGAGCCAAATATGCACTCCTAACCTATCACATAGGATGCCCCACTTCTAATTAGCCTACGTACAGCTAGCTTCCCATGCCAACAGCCCCCAATCAGCGCACACCTGAAGTCTCCCTTAATTCAGTATAAAGCTTTCCAGCTCCCGTGCCTGTCTTTGAGTCTCTGCCAAACACACGTAATGGTGGCTGACTCCTTTGAGATAGCAAGCTTGGGGTAAATAACTTTTGCTTGTTCTCACTGGTTAGTCTTTGTTTATTTCCACATGTAGCAGGCAATGATAGTTTCCATGCTTCACTTCATTGATTGCAATGAAGGAACTGGCAAGTTTAATTGCCATATCTGTTTGGCCAATGTGTATTTATAATTTACTAAATTAAGGAAGTAATTTAATAAATAATTATTTATTATTTTATCATTAAAATTTCAGTTGGACTTGTTTCTTTTATAGAACTAGCTGTGGCTCTAGACTGATTAAGGAAAATATTCACAAGGCTTTGTTCATTTCCTGAGTTAGCAGCAAGAGCAAATGTTTCATTAGTCATTTATGCAGTAAGTGGTAGATTCTTTGAGTTTTGCATATAAGGATGAGTCATCACCAAAGGGTATTTTATATGGTGAAAAACAATGCTCATATCTATAAAGTCTTTTTACACAATTTAGTTAACAAAAGGGTGTTAAATCTGAGAATATAATTGATTTTATTACTGCAAAAGCATTTGGTAAGAGGAAGAAAAAGGCGTGATACTTAGAGCAATAGAATTCCTAATCAACAGAGATTGAAAGTGGCGTAAGTTCCCAGATATCTTCAATCCTTACAGTAGGCTGTTTCTGAGGTCTGTGATGTGAGGTCTGTGACGGTACTTTAAAATTCAAACCATGAACCAGAAGTCATTTTGAAGACAGATAAAGGAGCTGGTAAATTCTAATTCCAGTGTTTTCGGTTTTCTGCAGATAGCAGGAGAAACTGGAGCTCTCCGTCCCTCTCTCCTCCATTGAGTACACATCTTCCTCCCGCCTTCCGGATCTCTCCCAAATTCATTTCTCCAACCTCTTCCTTGTCCCATCATGCCAGTAATTCCTCAAGGTGTAGGTGTGGGCTATCTAGAGCAGAATCATCAAACGTTTCCTATCAAAATGCAGATTCCTGGGCCCCACCCAGACCTTCTGAATCAGAATCTCAGGGAGCGGAACCAGAAGAATGTGTATTTTCACAAGCTCTCCAGACGATCCCCATATACACCTGAAGTTGAGAATTACTGTTTAAAGCATTTATCTAACTCAAAAATCTCACCAAATCTCTTGGATTCAGAGAAGGCCTAACATGCTAATGACAAGATAATCTGTATTTTTAACCTTAGCTTCTCATTTGAAATTCAACTGGTTTCTCTAACTTCTGATAAGAATAATTTATCAGATGACTTACTGTCAATGCACAGCTCAGTTAGAATAAAACCAACCTTGTATATTTGCCGCAAGAGAAGATCCTCCCCTTTCTTCTATCAGTGGTCCATCAGCCTCCTAGTTATTGACAATTTAAAAATTTAAAAGCGAAAGTCATCTTTGACCTTTGTTTTCACATTGCAAATCCAATTGGTCACTCATCATGTAGCTTCTTCTCTCATTAAGCATCTAACTATAGCTAAATCTATCTTCAATGCTGTAATTGTTACCTGAGTACCTACTATGTGCTAGGAAATAGTGATATGAAGATAATCAGACCTGATTCTTGCTTTGAGACACTTAAAGTCCAACGATCATGAGAGTCCAATAACTAAATCATCCTCTGTGCTAAGTGCTATGGTGTAAACATGGCAAAGGAGCTGAGAGTACACAGATAAGAAACCAATGAATGATTCCTATGTGGTCTGTGAAAGGTAGAGAGAGGAGGCAACATTTAAGCTGGTGTTTACTGAAGGATAAGTAGCTTCCCAGGCAGCGAGGAAAGGACATTCAAGAGCAAAAACAGGGGCCCCTGGGTGGCTCAGTCTGTTAAGTGTCTGCCTTCAGCTCGGGTCATGATCCCAGGGTCCTGGGATTGAGCCCCGAGTCAGGCTCCCTGCTCAGAGAGGAGTCTGCTTCTTCCTCTCCCTCTGCCGCTCCCCCTGCCTGTGCTCTCTCTTACTCTCTCGCCCTCTCTCTCTCTCAAATAAATAAATAAAATCTTAAAAAAAAAAAGAGCAAAAACTATAGGAGCAAGAACACCAGGATGTGAAAGTGAGTTGGACAGAATAGTTCTTTGCCTGATGTGGGTTGGGGAGTGATCGTGGTAAAGCCAGAAAGGTGGGTTATGCCCAAGTTATCGAATGTCTTGTGTGACATGCCAAATAGCTTGGACTTCTTCTGTAGGCATTGAGAGTCACCAAAGGGTTGTTTTCTTCTTAATTATTATATTTATAAAAATATATGTATAGGATTTTAAAATTCAAATATTACGAGGCTTAAAATAAAACCAGTACATTCTCTCTGTTCCACCCTTCCCTCCCCAGGCCCTGTTCCTCTCAGGCATCTACTTTCCATACTTAAAACTGTTACTTTTAGTATTTACCTCCCTATTTCAAAATAATATGGGGCGTTGAAGAAATTTCATTGTGAAATCAACAAATATCTGTGTCACTGAGTCTTTCCTCTCAGCTGATCTCTTCTGCAAAGAGGAATTTTCTGGTCTCCTGCCTGAGGGCACAAGGTCAAGTTGAGGAGGCTTCATTACAATCACCCTATGTTCTCATTACTTGACTTTTCCCTGGACAGTAGTCTTTGATGTCTAACACGTCCAGGCAATTTTCTTTGATCTGAGGTTATGTCAATTACCTCCTATCAAATAAATCATTACATTAATTTTAGCTTTATACTTTGAAGATGCCAAGCTGCCTAAATTTTTTTGTAGCAGTTGAACCTAGTTTCTGTCAGACAGATGAAGAAACTGAACAGACTGAAGTGAGGGTAAAAGTTGGTAAATACTGAAGTCTTCTAAAGCAGAGGTCAGCAATCTATAGTCCATTAACCAAATCCAGTCTCTCACCCATTTTTGTACTGCACACAAACTACAAATGGTTTATATTTTTTAAGTGGCTAAAAAAAAAAAAAAATCCAGAGGTGAATACTATTTTGTGATGCATGAAAATTATACGAAATTCTGATTTTAGAGTTTGTAAATAAAGTTTTATTGGAATCTTATCAGGATCAGTATTTATAATTTGTCTCCAACTCCTTTCGTGCAGGAGTAACCAGGCAATTGTGTAGTTGAGACAAAACCCACGTGGCTTGCAAAGCCTAAGATGTTTACTATCTGACTCTCTGCAGAAAAATTTTACTGACCCTTGTTCTAAAGCAATTAGCTGAGGCAATGCAAAGAGCATCAGGTAAGAGGATTAAGCCCCGGTAGTCTGGCCAAGGGAAACAGAGAGATCCCTATTAGAGAAAGTGGGAGGAAAGAAAGCAAACGTGTTTTCTGCCTGTAGGACTTCCTTCAGTTCTGGGTAATGGAGGCCATAGAGCATTAAGCCTCAGCAAATTTCAATTGTAAATACTTCTCCATGGAGTTTCCCATTTCGGCTTCCTATCTTACACTCCTAAATCATTATTGTCTGTTGAAGATAATGATAGTCTGCCAGGCATTATCTACACTTTTCTTTCTCCAGAAAAAGAAAATAAATTCCTACAAAAATGTATTTCCACATTCAAGGAATTTTAACAGGATAGACTGATGCAGCTTAAGCTATTAGATGAACACAGTCTGGGAATTTGGAATTCCCATAAAACACGTGTTCTTTGGTTGAACCCATCAGTTCAAAAAGAGACCTTTAGATCGCTCTCAATTTCCTTATTTTGGGGACTCCACCTTCTCCAACACACACACTTGTACACACACCTCAAACATCCCATCCTGATATATTCAGAATCAGAGGATAAACCTCTTGCGGTGAAATAAAAGTAGAGAGGAGATGTCAGGTGAGCATGTGCTGAGCCATAGAGTGGAAAGAAAACAAAATCCAAAAATACTTCTAGCCAATGTAGTTTGTATCTCTAAATTTCACCCAGGGCTCTGGGGAAAGGGTGAACTGCAGGTTTCATTTAATTCAGTGAGACACCCATTCGCAGGGTTAACGTTTTCCCGTTTGTATCTTAGTTGATACAATTGATTGCATTACGGCATTAACGGGCTTCTGTCTGGTAGTCTCAATTGTAACCTGTTGCAGGAGTTCAGTGAACAAGTGGTTGAGATGCTGTTAACTGTGGTTTAATGTTAGAAAAGAAAAAAAAAAAAAAAAGGAAGCAGCCCTATAAATAATTGCTTAGAAGCTGTCTGAATAGAAATTCCAGAACCTTAAGAAATCTAAACAGAATCACAGATTACACACTTTTTTAATCCCAGATGAAAGAAGTGAAGATATTCTCGAACCTTACTCAGCGACATCATCTATGTATTGTATGAAGGAACCCTTGGTGTATTTGACTTTAAAACATTTCTCTAATGTGACCAAGTAAGGGTAAATTTGGAAGAAAGGGAAAAGAAGCATGGCACATGGGCTGAAGAATTCGCCAGACAGAACGCAACAGAATGCCAAAGGCTCTGAGACAGACTCTGAGGAATGAGAGGAGGGGAAGAACAAACTGGCAAATTTTCACAAAGAATAATAATGAGTACTTTCAAATCTCATCATCTCTTCCCCTGCAGTGCCACCAGACTGATGATGCAGAGATGCTAAGTGACTAGGGAGACACTTCTCCTAGCCACAAGCAGTGTGGAGAACAACATATATCTAGGATACTTGCTCCTTTGCTAGTAATTGTGGAACTCAAACGTGAGGCAATATTCCTTCGGTAATATCGGCAACCCCATGCAAACCACAAAATAGAGCAGCGAGCACATTGAGCATCCTCCATCTCCGTAATAATTTTGACTCTGCCTCATTGTTCCAAGTTTGTAAAATACAATAAGGAAGCTGAGGAGCTGGCATGGGCTAGGCACTCAGTACCTATCTTCCGGATGAACCAATAGCTAAATATCTGGAGGTTTGAGCTGCACAAATCCTGACGGTGCAGATAAAACAGAGCATAAAGGAGTTTGTATATATCATGGATAAAGGCAAACATTCCAAGGACTCAGTGAAAAGCAGACTTGGTTACAGAATTCTGTGCGGGAGAGTTCTTGGTGAACACATCTTCTATTCCAGAGAAGATCAAAATGTTAGCCAAATAAGCAGAAGAAAGTTTCCAAGGCAATATTGTAAATCCCTCTCTCTCTGAGAATGAAGTCATCGATCCTCCAGTGACTACATACCATGGTATAAAAATATTTCTTTTTGTCATTTTATCATGTAAATGGGATCCAGAATTTGGAAAATATGGTATTCTACATGAACGTTGGGGAACTTGCTCGAGGGCACAGAGAAAATTAGGGAAGGGCCAGAATTATATGCCCCAAGGTTTCAATCTGCTCTTTAGTTCTTTAGCTCAGAATGATGCTCTGCATTCGTCATAACCTTGTAGATATACACCAGAAATAAATACCCGTCTCACCTAAAAAGCCACCCTTCTGAAATTCCCTTTTACAAGTTTCAGTAATTGCTTTGTTTCCATTACTCTTTGGAAACAATATTTTTTGTTCAAATGTCACAAAGTCATATGTGTACAGAAGCCCAGGCAGGTAAAATACACAAAGGAAGTGGAATGTATGAGGTGTGGCAAATGGTAAGTGACCCTCAGCCCTGGTTTCTGGGGGATGCAGATGTTGAAGACTGTGGGAAATTCGAGACAAAAACCCAATGTAGAGGCTCCAATTTTCTGAGAAAGAGGAGAAATTCAGATTGGTATATAAGGCATTTAAATTTCATTGTGTTTATTTTGGTAACTAATTAAAATGTGAAACACTGGCCAGGTCAAAACCACAGACAAAACCAAACATGTCTGTGGGCCTGCATCTGGTCAAAACCACAGACAAAACCAAGCATGTCTGTGGGCCTGCATCTAGCCAGAGGGACAGCTCACTTCCTTGCTATGTTGCCAGATGGAGCTACTGGGGGTATGTCACTCTGTTTGGATTGGTTTCTAATGTATCAGCAATCAGGCGCATTAAAGAAAGTCCAAGAACCTTTTTAACAATGCCAACATAGATGGAATTGTACAGCCTCCCAGGATGGCTTATCAGTAGGACAATTAATTTAAGGTTGAGAGTTATGTTGTGTCCTACTTAAGAACAGAGGCTCTGGAACCAAGTTGCCTGGGTTTGAATTTCAGCTCTTTCACTTACCAGCTCTGTAACCTTGGACAAGGGATGTGATTTCTTCACTGCTCAGTTTCAAGACTGCGAAATGAAGATAATGACAGTTACATGAATATACGCCTATTATATATATACACATACACATATATATACACACATATGTATATATACAAACACTTAAAATAATATCTAAATTAGTGCTATCTAATTATTTGCTTTTATTATTCAGAAATCATAGCACTGGTTAAGACAACAAACTTTCCCCATCTATCTCACATTAGACAGCTACTGATCCCATGAGAGGCGTCGGGAAGCTTTCTTCTTTGTACAGAACAGGTGGGGAAATCAGGCTCCTTGTGGTAAGCTCCCACTCCTTTGGCCTGATTACTGATGCCATCACCTCTCAGAAACGGCATAATTGCATATTTCAATGAGATGAATATACATAGCAAATTTTTGAAATACTGAAAATACTAGCAGTTAATGTATGTCAATCTATCTTTTCATTTTTTTTTTCTTTTTTGGAGATCATCCATTCTAAAGTCAGGGACATTCTGTTCCAGAGTTGGAAGGCAGAAAAATCAAAGGACTTTTATTTTCCTCTTTTAGGGGTTAGTGAAGCATGAAACTTATTGGCAGATGCTTGGTCTAGATATAAGTTGCCATGCTATTTCATTCAAGTTTATTTTCACGTTAAATTATTCTGGAGGTTTTTGTATTTTTAAAAAAGGTACCCCATTTTTTTGAATGCCTAGAAATAGAGAAAACAGATGGTCACATGACATCTTATCTATTTTACTGAAATAACCATATGTTTGTGAATAGTCAGCGATGACACAAAATTCATTTTCTATGGCACGAGCATATTTTCTCACCGATGAAAATCGAGATACACTCTGCCCTTTAAAGATTCCATAACTTTTCTTTTTCACTTCCAGTATTCTGACAAATAAATAAAAGGCCCACCATACTTTCATTCCACCAAATTCTTCCTTCCTAAGGCAGGAAGTAAACTCTTAGGAATAATGCAGGTGGAATTTATTAAGACTGAAAGGACCATCAGCTTGTACTCTGATCTCATCAAGGGCTTTGTGCCCCTATGAAACCCAACCCAGGAGCTAAGAAAAGCCAAAGTGCAGAAGCACGGAATCACAAAAGATGTGAAGGCATTGTAGAAAGAATGTTGTCTACACATTACCACCACCATCCATTTAACAACAAAGGGTAAAAGCTCAAAGAGAGAATATACAAAATATGCAACCGGGTACCATAGGGGCCAGAAGCCAAACCTAAAATTGTCAATGAATTAAAATATCTTTGTATTCTGAACTCCGTGTCTATTAGCTTCTAGAAGTATTAAAATTAGAGATGTATCACACAACATTAACTGTTTTTCCTCTCACAACTATTTCAAAATTATCAGTTTTTCTTAAATATGATGAAAGGATTACCTGCCTCAAAATCACCTGAGGTCTATGCAAATGACAGATTCCCAAGCTCACCCCAGACCTACTGGGTGGGAAGGGGATTTAGAATTTGGGTACCAGCAGTTTTAATACACAACTCAGAGGATTGTTATAAACAATAGAGTTGGAAAACCACTAACATCTAGAATCTGGTATGTACATTAATACAAGTGGAATTGTTGGAGTAGGGAAAAACTTTCCTACTTCATTTATTTAAGAAGTGGATATCCTTTAAAATCTCAAACTTGCAAGACTAATTTGCTGTAAAGGATCCTTGGGTTGGGGCGCCTGGGTGGCTCAGTCATTAAGCGTCTGCCTTCAGCTGAGGTCACGATCCCAGGGTTCTGGGATCGAGTCCTGCATCGGGCTCCCTGCTCAGCGGGAAGCCTGCTTCTCCCTCTCCCACTCCCCCTGCTTGTGCTCACTCTCTTGCTGTCTCTCTCTCTCTCTCTGTCAAATAAATAAATAAAATCTTAATTAAAAAAAAGAATCCTTGGGTTATAAATTCCAAATGCACTTTCACATGTGTGCACTCAGTGATTTTTCATAAAGTCACTTTCTCGCCTGGCTTTGTATCCTTGGGACTGACCCTAGAATGAGTCTTATTCAATGTCAGTGAAAGCGCTTGGCTTATATAAGGTGTGACAAGTTGTATTTTGCTGCCGAAGCACAGCTAGCATTTAGCCTTGATGTGTTCCTGAACAAAGACTGTATCTACAGGGCTAGGGCATTTCAAACCCAAAGAATGACATAGAAAATAATGTTTTTGTATCATACCATTTTCCTTTTAATTTATTCTTTAATCTAAAAAGAAAAATAACAATTAAAAATTAAACGTGAATATAGCTTAGAGTTTAAATTGTGTAACAGATTTAGAAACGTGACAACTTTTAAAATGCATTAAACCAGGAAATGGCATTTCAAATATAGAAGATCCACAGATAAGCTTCTAGAATTCTATCTTAAGTTTGGTGCTCTTCCTTGTCCTGTAGCCACTCTTTCCCGCCAGCCTGGTTCAGTCCAAACCTGGCACCCTATGTACTATGTGGGTGAATTGAGGCTTTTTCGAAATTCTATTTTAAGACAAAAAAAAAATCTGTTTTAATTTAAAACAGTAATGATGGTAAATCCCCAAGGATTCGTGCCCAATGTTTCATTACAAAGGCACTATTTCTCATTTTCTGATAATATTACATTGTTGTTTTATTACTATTACGGTGCAATAACTCTACTTACCACATTTTTAGTATGCATAGTTCATTATTATTATTGCCACATTAAATTGAGTTGTGTTCTCAATGGAAGCTACTTTTAGTCAACCAAATACCCTGTACTCTACTACTCCTGATACTTACATCTTATAGGAAATTATGAATGTCCTCCCAATAGTCAAAATTAATTTAGAAATAGTCTAGAAAAATGAAGAAAGTTAAAATTATTCTTCTGAACTATTGTCACCAGTCCATTTAAGATGATGAATATCTAGGAAGTAGTGTTCACTATCCACTAACTTTTCATTACTTTTTCTATGCACTTCTTGTCCATTGTCATGTAAAACTAGATCGATATGGTCATACATTTCATTCTTCATCATATTAGGACACAGGTTAGGTTTCAATGATAGCTTTAGGCAAATATTTGTGGAAAGACTTTAAATAGACTATGTAGGGCTGGTTAAATGTTTCCTAAATTTGTACTAGATTGGTTCTACAATGATTCATCAAAACACTGGTTAAAAATCTTGTATCTAGGGGCACCTGGGTGACTCAGTCATTAAGCGTCTGCCTTCGGCTCAGGTCATGATCCCAGAGTCCTGGGATCGAGCCCCGCATCAGGCTCCCTGCTCAGCGGGAAGCCTGCTTCTCCCTCTCCCACTCCCCCTGCTTGTGTTCCCTCTCTCGCTGTGTCTCTCTCTGTCAAATAAATAAATAAAATCTTTAAAAAAAAAAATCTTGTATCTAAAATTTTGTAGAGAAAAAACAGGCAGAGAAATGCCATCTGATTGGCTGATATTTGACAGAAATTAATGACCAACAATAACCGACCCCCATGAGACAAATGCAAGGAAGCAGATCCTTTCATACCTCAACTGTCCTAGGAATGCAGAGATGACCTGCTGTGAAATGCTACACCTGGGACCACAGTTTTACACCTGGTCAGCTTCACACTTCTTATCAGTAATCTCTTTCTCCAAAGTCCATGCTGAGCTAAAGATCAGAGCTAACATTTACTTCTACATTTCACGTTCTTTGGGTCCTTATTTGGTGCCAGGAGCTGTGCTAACTTCTTTACAATTCTGTTTGCTTGTATAATTATTAAATCCCATTTTACAGTTGAGAAACTTAGGGCCTGTGCTTTTAATAACTTTAGCATATATTTGTAAGTATCTTTTTTTTTTATTTTGGTAAATATTTTGATTTACTATTCTTTTACATTTAGTTGCAATTCTTTTTCTTTTGTTAAAATATTTCCTAGGTGCATATGCATAGAAATATGCTACCATATTGTAGACAAATAATTTCATATGTCTCTCTTAGGTTCCAAACGTAGATATTTGTATCTTTCTGGGAATGGGAAGCATCCTTTCTTATGTAAACAAAACTAGTGGCTACTAGTGGTTACTTTGGACTGAGAAATATTTCCAGTCAATCCTAGCCAATATTCTACTGTAGAATATTAATAAGGCCTTGTTGTATATAAACCCTTAACATTTTCGAAGTGAACATTTGATTATTACAACTCCAAAGTAAGCAGGAAAGAGATTATGATCCTTGTCTTAGAGACGAGATAATTGAAGGGAGGAGAACTCCAGTCAACTGATTTACCCAAGATTATGTAGTTAAATAATGGCAGAGTTTCATCTTAGAACTTTGGCCTTCTGATGACTCACTCAGTGTTTTTCTACTAGAATGTCCCTCAAATAACACTTAACTTTCTGGTCATTCAAGTCTTTATAGCTCACGACTTTTATGAATATATTCATTTTTTCCAGAAATAAACAACTCTATGTGGGATACAAAACTGAACTGAAAAGAAAAAGATATGGAGATTCAAAACAAAGATGTAATAAGTTCCAAACCATGTCATAAACAATCACAAAAATATTCCCTGGACCTGTACTTCTGAAACAAATAATACATTATATGGTAAAAAAAAAAAAAAAAGAGAGAGAAGATAGTAGGAAGGGAAAAATGAAGGGGGGGAAATCAGAGGGGGAGACGAACCATGAGAGACTGTGGACTCTGAGAAACAAACTGAGGGTTCTAGAGCGGACGGGGTGGAGGGATGGGTTGGCCTGGTGATGGGTATTAAGGGGGGGCACGTATTGAATGGAGCACTGGGTGTTATATGCAAACAATGAATCATGGAACACTACATCAAAAACTAATGATGTAATGTATGGTGATTAACATAACATAATAAAATAAAATTTGAAAAAAAATTCCCTGGAAAATTGGGCTTCAGTCCTCAAAAAATGTGTAAGACTGACCTTAAGAAGAAAAATTCTTTAATTTATAATTTGTCTAATAACAACATTTGAAACACAGAATATCTTTGCAACTACTTGCTTTTATTATTCTATGCTAGCTGTGAAAAAAAAATTATTTGTGTATGACAACTAGTTTTTGGACATTCCCATTCTGGACTGAATAACTATAAGAAGATCTTAGCCTCAGTCAAAAATGATATCAATTTCAGCTATCTTAAATATTTCAAGATGAATATGTATAAAAGACAGACCAGCATCAGAATTGCTGTGGAGTTATTTTATTAATCAGTGCCATTTGAGTTTTTATTATTTATTCTAAATTTCTACAGTTAAAAGGCAAGTCAAAGTATTATGGGAACATGGTTCTTTTTTTCTGTCATTTACAGAGATTTTCTGTAAATGTAATTTACTGAAATTTTTGAATGAGTGAATCCAAGCTCTAATTCACAAGACAGCTGCTCTCTTGCTCAGTTGGATTGAATAGTCTCCTTTCCATTTCTTTCCAATCATCAATTCTATTCTCCTCTCTGAAGACCCACTTTCTCTGCTTATTCATTATCCCCATTTTTCCAAATTCTGTCTTTTTGTATCTGAATGGTCTTCTTTTTTTTCCTTTCTGAGGTAAGGCATGGACTCTGGTCCTAAGTTTTCATGCTTTGCAAGTCTAGCATCCATATTAACCAGCCATAGTTTTATCTCTTAATTCAAATTTTCAATACATAAAACAAACTGACTCAGCCCAATCTGGAGGCATGTTTCAATCAGATATGATAAATAAGGTGAAGACTCATATATAAATGATGCCACTAAAGCCTAACAAGTCAGGATGGAAAGCCCACCAAGAAAAGAGAGTGGGCCAGGAAAACACCCTAGTTTATTATTAAACTATTATCCTAGTTGGCTTAGTCGGGTGTTATAGATACACACAGACTGTGCACTTAGACTAGACCAGAAAGCATCATGGAAAGTTCCTAGAGGAGGTAATATGAGTTGAGATTTGAAGGATAAATGAATAAGAGTTAGGGAGAGACAATGAGGTAGAGTATTTAAAGGAATGGAATCAACATGTACAAAGATAAGAGGTATAAAAGAGTTTGACCTCTTGAGGGAACTGTAGGTTTTTCAATGTGAATGAAGCACAGGGTTTGAAGGAAAGAACAACAACAAATAAATCTGGAGAGTTTGATTAGGGATCAGATTATGGGGTATTAATTAGGCTCACTGAGGAATGTGCTTTTATCCTAGAGGCAATTATAATCCTTTAAGGAATTTTAAGAAGAGTTTTGATATGAAAATGCTAATAATAGTATTAGCAACATATTTTTGAGTACTGCTCTCTTTCGGGAACCATAGACAATACTTGGCACACGTTATCTCAACTAATTCTCACAAAAATTTAGTAAAGTAGACACTGTTAGTATCTCTATTTTTCAAATGAGATCATTGAGCTTGTAAGTAATAGAAACAAAGGCAAGGATGACTTTGAGGTGAGCAAGATTAGAAACAGAAAAACCAGTTCTTAGATGATTGCATTAATTCTGTCTGAGATGGACTGGGACTTCATCTGAAGCAGACAAGAGGAAAGACAACAGTGAGGGTGTCAGAATCAAGAAGTTGTGGTTCAGGTTGGATATGGGCAAAAAGGGAAGGAAGTGGCCAATAACAACTCCCAATTTTCTGTATTGGTCATCTGGGAAGGCAATCATTCCTGAAAGGAGAAGCAAAGTTGAAGAGAAACAGGTTGGATTCGAGGCATCTGTGAGATACAGAAGTAGAAATATCATCTAGTGAGCAGTTCAATAAATGAGTAGGGTGCTCAAGAGAGACACACACACAAAAAATGTAATTGCATTTCTTACTTATGTAAAATTCCAGAATAGGTATTTCAGGTTAGTGGGTAGCTCTCCCTCAGAAAAAAAGAGTGGAAGTTTGAGGCCAGACATTTCCTCTTAGGCAAGTGAGGAGGAAGTTGCATGTATCACTTCTAATGCTAGAACTACCATGTGCCCATACCCACTATGGTGGGGCTAGGAAATGCAATCCCTAGCTTAACTGACATAAAACATTTAAAATTCTATTATTAAGGAAGAAGAAAAAGTTAAGGATAGTCGTTGGAGAGTTTAGAGTCATGGAAGTGGATTAGATTACCTAGGGAGAATGTTTAAAGTGAAAAGTAAAGAAGGCCAAGAATGAAACTGACATATTTATAGATCCTTTTCAGGCTACATCAGAGCCATCAGGGAGATTTCCTTGTCTTTTTGTATATCTTGAGTTACACTTCTTATCTTGCCTCCCCTCACCCGCCGCTTTTTTTTAAGCATTTGATAATCTGACTCATGATTGTCTACTTCATAACATAAAATACTGTGGTAGGGAATGACCCCATTTCCAGTTACAATTCCAGTGTTCCCCCACCACCAACAGCACGCTCTAGTCCCGACCTTCTGCTTTATCTGTGGAGATCAGCCAAAGCACATAGAAGGCACATTATAAAACTTTTTATAACAGATAACTTGTAGAGACAATTAGTATAAATAAACCAGGGTTAAAAGAGTTTGAAGGGAATGAATAATGGTCTAGTATTAACAAGATAAAATTTTACAGGAATATACACAGTAATGCTTCAAAAAACTAAATTCATGAGAAAAGAGGTAGCTTTGCTCAACAACAGTTAATATGAATACTTTAACTTTTATTTGACCACTAGATCAATGTTCAGGAACACTGTCATACAGCTGCTAAAAAAGTAACGCAATCTTAGGTTATATTAGTAGGCTTGGCACACACAACAAAAAATGTTGGTACACAAAAACATTTTATACTGAACTCTTGGGAATGCTATATTAGCATTTACAACTTATGGTCACCCGTGAGTTCCTCCTCTCCCTTTCCCCCACATCCAATTCATATCAAGTCCTATCTATTCTACCTTTTAAATATTTTGTGACCCTTATGGTATTGAGTTGGAATTGGAGGTATCAGTATGAACTCATTATATTTATAATATAATATGTATATTACATATAACATTTAATTATATAGCACACATATATTACATATATAATTTTACAGAAAAATTGTTTTTGTACAACTTTACAATTGTACAAAAATTACAAAAATTTTACAGAATTACACATATATACCCGTGTGTGTGTGTGTGGGTGTGTGTATGTATACATTTCTTAGGTCTGTCAAATAGGTGAGCCTAAAAGGAAAGACACCAAAAGAGCAATCAGCACACATAACACCCAGATCTTTATTTCTAAATACCATTTTTCACTGAAAAGACCAGGGATCCTTAGAGAAATAGTTGAGACCAGAGTTGGGACAGGCAAACTATAAAATGAGGCTAGAACTGTTTTGTTGTTCCAGAAAGTAAGAAAGTGCCAAAATAGGAACATCTCAAAAAAGACAAGATCCAGCTTAATGAATACTAAAATTAGTGGATGAAATTTTGTTGAACAAAAATTTACATGATTTCAGAGTAATCACCAGAAATCACTTATTAATTACAAAGAGGGAAAAACTATCCTGGGGATCACTTCCTAATGTTTAAAAATATCAAATCACCTTGATATATACCTGAAACTAAATTGGATACTGCGTGTCAATTATACTTCAATAAAAAAGAAGAAACCCAAATAAAAATTTAAAAATAAAATATTCTCCCTAATATGATGGAAAAAATTTTAATATGTAGAAAATAGATCATTTAAATCTTAGCAACTTTTGTCTTAACCCAGGAGAAGGATCAAAATATATGTGTATATATAATATTGTATACATATACATATGTATTTGTGCATATATATTTTATTTTACATATTACTGTCAGAAAATATTCATATGGCTAAAATACTTAACACTATGTTATATATATATATTTACTGTGCAAATGTTAACAGAACAAAAATAATTTTTTTCTTATTTTCAGGGGTTATATTTGAAATACAATCTAATTTGTTTGTTGCATGCATATCTCAGAGGGAAATTGTACATAATTTTTAGAAAGGTTAAAACAAAAGAAAAATGAAAGTACTTAAAAATTTTAAAGGGGGGAAAATCAGTAACTTTATAGTAGATTAACCTAACAAACACAAATTTCTTTAAGTTATCAAGGTCAACATTGGTAATAATGAGGCAAATCGACATTACGTGCTTCCTGATATGATATGCTGAGGGCACGGCATTACTTTAATGTTATTACAATCAAAAATACACAAACGAAAGCTCATTGTGAGGAAACATCAAAGAAATCCAAACTGAAAGAGATTCTGCAAAGTTCCTGGCTTTACCCCTCCAAAATGTCAAGATCATGAAAAGAAAAGAAAGTGTGAAGAACTGTTTTTAGATGAAAGGAAACTAAAGAAACATGACAATTAATACAACCTGTGATCCTGAATTGTATCCTGGACAAGAAAGCAAGCTATATAATCTATTATTGGAACAATTTGTGAAACTTGGAGAAGAACTATGAATCAGATAATAATATTGTGCCAATGTTACATTTCCTGAGTTTGATAAAAATACTTTGGTTATGTAAGAGATAGTCCTTAGGAAATACATATTGAAGTATTTGTGCATAAAAAGGAGACAGAGAGAGAGAAGAAAGAACAAATGCGACACTAAATGGGGCAAAATGTTAAGAATTGCTTGGTAGAGGGTAGAATAGCGTTCTTTGCAATATTTCTTGCAACTTTTAGGGAAGTAAGGAATTGCGTCAAAATTTGAAGCTAAAAAGAAAAACTTTCAAATCCGCCCCCGGTAGTTAGCAATAGATAATTTCAAGAATCTAGTAAATACTTCTAATGCAAGAGGATACATTCTTAAACCACTAACCTAAGAGCTTCCATCTGCTGTGTACAAAAAAAAAAAAAAAAGGAAAAGGAAAGTCTTTTGTTTACATTAATGCTGTGCTCTTGTTTGAGATAACTTATGTTTTAATACACACCGCGGAGATCCTCTCCTCATCCACAGTCATCTGGAAGGTCAGTTTCAATAATGGAACTTCCGAGAGTAAGGAAAGCATAACACTAGATCTAAAAGATGTTTGAGGATGCTAAGTGTGATCTCAAATAAGCTAAAAATATGCCAAAGTGTCACAACATCTTGGGCAGTTTCATCCTTAGGATAAATCTGCCATAGCTAACAGCGAGTGCTAAAAAGAGAATTCTCAGCAGATCGCTCCAGACTTAGAGTTATAATTCAACTCCACCAGTCACTAGCTTAATTTAAAAAGATACCATTTATATATTTAGTATATTTGTATCCCTAACAAGAACATTACAAATACTATTATCCCAATTTTACAAATAAAGACACTAAAGCAAAGAGATGTTGAATAATTCTTCAAGTTCACACAGCCTGTAAGAATTTGAGCTAGGACTCAAACCCTATAGCCACCAAAGATAGTGCCTTTTCCCCTATCCCCTTTCTACTGCTGTGTGAATGACATAGAGACCCTTAAGACTGTGAACATTCTCAAGAGAGAATTTGCTCAGGCATGGTAGATTTAAAAAAAAAAAAAGAATATATAGAGTCAGTGTGGCTATCCTCACACCCAGGAATGCTTTTCTAGAAATCTACCTTTAAGAAATAATGAACATTTCAAATCAAAATTTATGTTAAAGAATGTATTCATTCTGGCAAATATATATATATATATATATAAGCTTTAAATATCCACTAATTGGTTAAATAATTCATGGTAGATACAATAGTATAACTTAGTAAAGTATACAACCGTATAAATCATTAATGATTATATGAAAATGAATACCATATAATGTTCCATAAAAAAAGAGCAGAATACAAAATTATTTAGACAGTATGGTTCAAATATATATACCTATATAATATACTTAGTATATATGTCTATATATACACACATATGTAGGAAAAAGACAGAAGGATGTAAATCAAAATTCTAACATGTTTATCAATGAGTATTGCAGGTGACTTAGGTTTACATTTGTATATCTTATCTTTATTTTCAAAACTTTCTAATATTAGTTTTAATCACTTTTATAATTTAAATTTAAAAAGGCCAATAAGCAGCATTTAAAAGAAGATTAAATGCAGCCTTTGAAAAGATAAGAAGGAAAATAAGAAAGAAAGTAGAAAGAAATCTGGTAAACTGGGTGCTTCCTTTTGCCTATATTCATCAAAAAACCATGAAGTAAATAGAGTCCCACCAGTAGTAGGCTCTATAAAGAAGAGATACGGTGAGGCCCTGATAAAAAGAGAGTGAACAGGGCGCCTGGGTGGCTCAGTTGGTTAAGCGACTGCCTTCGGCTCAGGTCATGATCCTGGAGTCCCGGGATCGAGTCCCGCATCGGGCTCCCTGCTCGGCAGGGAGTCTGCTTCTCCCTCTCCTGCTCCCCCCTCTTGTGCTCTTTCTCTCTCTCACTCTCTCTCTCAAATAAATAAATAAAATCTTTAAAAAAAAA
>NC_138376.1:113710216-113755764 GCF_054177405.1 Leptonychotes weddellii
CAGGGCGCCTGGGTGGCTCAGTTGGTTAAGCGACTGCCTTCGGCTCAGGTCATGATCCTGGAGTCCCGGGATCGAGTCCCGCATCGGGCTCCCTGCTCGGCAGGGAGTCTGCTTCTCCCTCTCCTGCTCCCCCCTCTTGTGCTCTTTCTCTCTCTCACTCTCTCTCTCAAATAAATAAATAAAATCTTTAAAAAAAAAAGAGAGTGAACAATATGGGGGAATTGCCTATCTCACAATCACAGTCACACAGGTTGCCAATGCGCTCCTGGTGCCATCTTCTAGTAAGGGATGACAAAAAAAAAAAAAAAATTTTTTTTTCAGGAAAAGTATAATGCGTTCATGGTTCATAAAAATAATCAGGGAAGGGGCTCCCAGGTGGTGCTGTTGGTTGAGTGACAGACTCGGTTTCGGTTCAGGTCGTAATCTCAAGGTGCTCGGATCCATGCCTGCGACAGGTTCCCTGCTCAGTGCCGAGTCTACCTAAGACTCTTTCTCCCTCTCCCTCTGCCCCTGCCCCACAACCCTCCCTCTCTTTCTCAAATAAATAAATAAATAAATAAACCTTTAAAATATAAAAATAAAAACATTCAGGGAAAAAAATCAAAAGTAATAAGTCTTTGAATATAGAAATTAAAAAGAAATAAAAACAGCGCATGGAAACCATTCTGTACAGTACGATAATGGCAGATACATGTCAGTATGCATTTGTCAAAACCCACACAATGAACAACACCCAGAGTGAACCCTTAATGTAAACTATGGACTCTGGGGCATAATGATGTTGTAACAAATGTACCACTCTAAAGTCAATAAAAGGGGAAGTTGTGTGTGTGTGTGTGTGTGTGTGTGTGTGTGTGTAGAAGCTGGGTATACTGGAACTCTCTGTACTTCCCTCTCAATTTTGCTGTGAACCTAAAATTGTTCTAAAAAATAAAGTTCATTAAGTAAAAAATAAAATAAAAAAGAAATGAAAATGGAATTTTCTTTAAAATCTAGCACAATTCTCTAATCATTCCAACTTTAAGCTATGAGACCCTTGAAGGAGATTTAATTGGATTAATTTAATTTAAATTTATTTAATCCAAGTTGATTTAATTGAGTTTAAATTTTAATACAGGAGTCTCCTCTCATCCTCACACTATCACAAGAAGGGTAAGGATAGTACCATAAGATATTTTGAGAGAGAGACCACATTCACATAACTTTTATGACAGTACATTGTTATAATTGTTCTATTGCATTATTACATAGTAGTTATTGTTACTCTCTTACTGTGCCTAATTTACAAATTAAATTTTATCATAGATATGGATGTATCAGAAAAAAGCATGTTGTGGTTTCAGGCATCCACTGGGAGTCTTGGAACATATACCCTGAGGATAAGGAGGGGACTCCTGCATGTGCCCCCACATTTTATGCTTGTATTCCCTAGGAGGTGGGAAAATTAATTTTTTTAGGAAAGTGTGTGGGTGTGTGTGTGGGTGTATGTGTGTGGAAACATAGATAAATGATAGACGATAGATGATAGGTCGATAAATAGATAAGATAGATAGATAATAAATAGTATGCATTTACAAAACACCTGGTTGGGCACTGGTACTAACTACTGGAGATAAAAACAATTAAAGGCAAATCCATGCCCTTTAAGAGACTGTAGGCTAGCGGAGAGGCAGACATGCAAACAGGTAGGGCACCTCACCTCCCTACTGACATGCATGCTGTGTACTGCCTTAACCCCAGGGGGGGCCATCCTCATAGTAAACTAGGAAATGAATGATACAACTTGGAGTTGCTTGGCAGTCCTATAAAAAATTACAAAATGAAAAGGGGTGGGTCCTGGGGGCATAAGTGACCAGGCACCCAGTTTCTCTGTGGGAGTGATGGAGCTTTCATAGGTCAGATGACACAGTACTTGAGACTAATGGGATGCAAAGAAGGAGAGCTTGTTCTAAGCATGAGCAAAAGCAAGATTACAAAAGAGAAGATAGCGTTCCATGTGTCTGGAGAGTAAAGCCCAAGGTGAGTAGTGACAAAAGATAAGCCGGATAATTAGGCAGAGATCCCATGGGGAGGATACAGAGAGTAACAGTTTTCTACTGGAGCAGGGAGTGAAGAGACCTGAAGTGCTTTGAATAAGGACATGACATGATCAGATTTCTTTATTTGAAAAAAAATAATCCTTGGGTAACAAGGACAGACTCTATATTAAAGACAGGAGAACAGTGAACTCAATATTGCAAGAATCTAAGTGAAAACAATGAGGGCCCAAACTAGGGTCAGGGGTGGGATTGGGGTGGGGGCAGTGAAGGGGGAGGAGGTAAGAGACCAAGAGCTATTGAGAAGGTGGAATCCTGGGAGCTGGTGTCTAACCGAACATGGTGGTGAGAGAGAAGAAAAATTCTCCAGTGACTGCCCAGGCACAGGGCTTGGTTGCTGGATGAAATCTTTCTGAAAGAGAAAATGTAAGAAAGGGATCACGTTCCAAGGAAGAGATGAGAAGCTTCGTGTAAGACATGTTGAATTGGGAGGTGCCTGTGTTGGGCATCCACGTGGAAACGGTAAGATGACAGCTGGATGTTCAGATCGTTTCTTTTTCACTGACACAGAAAGATCCTTTCAGGATCTATAGCTCCCCTATATTTGTTATGTGGACACACATCAAAGGACCATTCAACCTGTGGAGGGAAGTGTGCCTGTCAGCTCGGCATCAGACTTCCCCCACAGGGCAGGGAAGGACTGATGCTGGCCCTGAACTTAGGTGAGCAGAGTTTTCTCTCTTTAAGGCATCATCCCTTTGCTGTCAGGCTGCTTTTCTGGAGAATCCTGGCAGGACAGAGCAGGTGTCTTATCCGATCAGGAGGGCGCTTAGCTGGTGTCTTCATGCATGCGAAGAACACGAATGAAGTTGAATATGCATGCATTCAACTAAAAACATCCAGTTAAGAAAAATAAAGCATTAGCTATCTTTCTATACTAGTATCAACAAAATTTATTAATAATATGACTGGATAAATCTGTCTGATAGGCATTCCATAAAAGTCATTAATGTCTCTCTATCATCCAAGAGATTTTAGAGAACAGAAGTTCAAATATCAAATGGCAAACAGACATAAACAACCACGCTCAGGCTTAACATGACTCAACATGGACAAATATATAAATACCAAAGTATGTAGTTTGAGGAAGGTGAGCTCAGAGAGTTGCACCGGGAGGCAAAAATACAGAAAAACAGTCACCTCCCTTTTAAACCATCAGGGAAACCTTCACTGTACACAATATTTTAGCTGTGTGTAGAATGATGAGCTTGGATTTCTGGGGATAGCAGAAGTTTCTACATGGAAGAAATAGCCTGGAATGATTTGTAGGAAGGAGTGGGATAATTTGGTGATAGGAGAACTGCATCTGTTTTCTTGGGGAGAGATAATACACTGGATCTTGGAGGTAGGGAGTCGAGATCACAGATGAAACTTTCCCTGGGAAGCCATTTGGTTACTCCTCCTGCCATAATGTGTGCACTCAGCAACAGCAAACACTACGTTGCACCACGTTAGGAGCAGGTGCAAAACCATCCCCTATCCTGGCTTATTAGATAGAAGTGAATTTTTTTTTTAAAGATTTTATTTATTTATTTGAGACAGAGAGAATGAGAGAGAGAGAGCACATGAGAGGGGGGAGGGTCAGAGGGAGAAGCAGACTCCCTGCCGAGCAGGGAGCCCGATGCGGGACTCGATCCCGGGACTCCGGGATCATGACCTGAGCCGAAGGCAGTCGCTTAACCAACTGAGCCACCCAGGAGCCCCAGAAGTGAATTTTGATCATAGTTTTATTATGCATTCTTCCCAGCCTTAAGTTGAGTGTTGTTATTCCTACTGTTGTAAGTTTCCAATTTTCAAGTATCATGACAATGTGCTTAAGCAAGCATATTTTAGGAATTAAAAATAGATTTCTATTTCAGGTGAGAGAAATAAACTGCATGGGAAGAGGAACTCCTAAACAGCAAGGAAATTGTTTCCATCCAAATATCCTGAGTGTTTAAAAAATAAAAAGAGACTAAAAGGAATCCAGAACATTTGCAAAACTACAGTATTTCTGCCACGAAGTGTTGGTGCAATGAGCACTTTTTTAACTGCAACCAAACCACCGTTACCACAGGTAACTGAGTGCAGAACAGGTTTTGCAAACTACAATTTATAAACAGAAATTTCCCAGGCTAGACTTCTTTTAATACTTGTAAATTTAATTATGATGTTTATTTTAAAACAATACCCCCAAGAAGGCAGTGATTTAAATTTTTTTTTAAGATTTTATTTATTTATTTGACAGAGAGAGACACAGCAAGAGAGGGAGCACAAGCAGGGGGAGTGGGAGACGGAGAAGCAGGCTTCCCGCAGAGCAGGGAGCCCGATGCGGGGCTCGATCCCAGGACCCTGGGATCATGACCTGAGCCGAAGGCAGACGCTTAACGACTGAGCCACCAGGCGCCCCTGATTAAAATTTTTTAATGTACAAATCAGAAGGACAACATCAATCCCCATTTAGAATTGAGTACATTTTTAAGTCTTCCTCAGTCTGACCTGAGAGGGATTCATTTCTCATACTCCACTGTGTGCCAAATAATAATGAAAATAATAGCAATAACAAAACAATTATTATTGAGCACATATTATGTGTAAGGCATTGTTCTTAAGTGTTTTTCACGTGCCGGTTATCTAAACCCCACAAGTGTCTGTGAGGAGGTACCTTCCATGATGGAAAAAGTCAGCACTATCTACAGTTTCAGACCCTGAAAATTTCCAGGAAAGATTATTTAATGTGTTTTGAGTATTAACAGGAAACAGGACACAGTCTAAAGAAACCAGTTCCATAATTCAGATATTCAAAAAGATTTTAAGAGTGTACTATAGGCTAGTCATATTAACTGGATTGTAAAAATATTTTAAGGAGGAGAGGAAAACTTGGCAGATGGAGAATAAGGAAATTTTACAGCTGAGTTAGAGTCGGCCTAGAAGAAGACTCCACAGGAAAAAGGATATTGAAGGGAATGGGGAAAATCTAGTAGAGGATCGGGACCAATTTTTAAAGTAAAGCCCAGACAAAACATGTTCTCATAATTCTGTGTTTTGTCATTTTATAACTCGGGCTATTCACAAAGGCAGTGTGGTGCAGAAGAAAAGATTCTGCACAGACAGAGGATCCAAGGGGCTGAATATTCACCTTTGTTCTGCCATTTATTTGGTGTGTGACTTTACAAGCTACTCTTCTTCCTTGAGCTTTATTCCCTCAATCCTAAACTAAGGGCAATGATATGTAGGTATTGTTGTGAATATTAAACAGATAATACGTTTTCAAATATGTAAAATGCTATACAAATGAACGATATTGGCTGTATTATTTTCAGGTTCAGTCACTGAACATTACTCTTCCTTTTTTTGATCTTTTGTCTTGTTGACATAACAAGGTATCTTGGCATCAGCTTAGAATTCAGTTATGCTAAGCTTTTGAAATTCTTTAGTAGAAAGGCAGTTAGATGACAGAAAGAGAAGGTGGTTTTGAGCCTGAAGCAAGACTGAATTCCTGAACTCTCACTTCAACTTATACACCAAGGTCATCAAGTCCTAAATCAATAGAATTTTTCAGCAAACCCTGCCCATCAACCATCATGGAAATCTACCCTTGCATAGCCTTAGGCAAAGGATGAGTGTGAATTTGGACTCAAATACAACCTAACTGGGGATAATGCCAAAGACCAGCTTAATAAATCTATATTGTGGTAAGAGAGAGTTTATTTTCTGATCCCAATACATAAATCTTGCAGGAGTTTAGGTGTACTGGTTATTCTGGTTAACTGCAGTTTACTCTATAGAGCGATCATAGGTCAATCTTCCTTCTCACCATCATGTCAAGGGGAACTCAGCTGCAACGGTGTCTCTGAGGTTTGGTATGGTACGATGGCGAGTAGGGGAAGCAGAGGTGGCAGGTCTGGGTCTCCTACTTACAGCGCTGATAGCTGGAGTTGGTAGAAAAATATGGCAAGTTGTACCAAAGGGAATGTAAGGCCAGAGCTGGGGTAACAGTAGAGAATCATGCAATGTATCCATTGGGGGCAGAACAAATGCCTGAGCCAAGATCCAGAGGGAAATAGGACAGAGGAATGGAGCCAGTGAGGGTGGGACGTGACAGCCGGGAGGAAACCAGCCTAACAGAATTTGGGTTTGCTGTGCTGGCACTTAGAGTAGATTCATTAAAAGAGGCTACAATACAAAAGGGTGTAACTAGAGTGAATATATATATGTATATATATTCCTTTTCCTAACACTTTTAATAAATACCTCTCTATATAAACATTCCAAGAAATAATTAATTATGAAATTATTGATAATGGGGACATCAGCATTAGGCACTCACAAAAACATCCCTATAACCACTACAGCCAGCCAACAGATATGATGCTGAACCTTAGGACTCTTATGGTCAGTTGAGTTTTCTAGTTGTTTGGATGGTGACCAGTCAAGAGAAAAAGGAACATTTTCAAAACTACTGACTTAGAAGAGTCAGTCATCAAACAATAAATAAAATATCAGTTCCAACAAAGGAAAATCATAAAGGCAGAGACAATAAGATATTAGGAGGAATGGTATTTATTCCAGTACTTGGGTAGAAAATCAACTAAAAACTTTGACCAGTGAAATACAATGAAAATCTGAGAAAAAGATAACTGACCCCTGGAGAATGGTTTACTAAACCTAGGAGGAAAGACAAAGTCAAGGTGAATTAACAGAATATTTGCTATTGATGTACCTTATAAATTTGATGGAGAATCTTGAAATTTTCATTGATAATTTGTATCCCTAAATTCTGATCATCTCCATAAGGTTACACACTAATGGAAAAATTTGACACTGTTTTAAAACAATACTTCCAACGATAGCTTTTTAAAAATGCAATGGGAGACAGAAATTGAAAAGTGGATAAAAAGAAATAATGCTCACTTTCATAAATTCTGAGACTTATTCCTACCTACCCCTAGCCTAGGTACAATGAAAGGGGAATGATGAAGGCCTAGCGAGGTGAATGAGTTAAATTCTCCAGGGGAGCATTGTTTGAGAGTTACTACGTGGAGGAGTTGGGCTCTCAGGCAGAAGTGACCACACTGTCAATGAAGGCGGAATCTTTCATTATTTATCTCAGAGGGTCTTGGTCTGTTACGGAAAAGGAATGGATGTTACATAGCTGACAGCAGCCCTTACCTGACCTTGAATCCATGACTTTGGCTAATCTGGATCTCAATATTTTTCCTCCTAAAGGGAAAAAAACAGAGTGACACTTTTCAAAGTATGCAGGAGAAAACTATGCTGAATGTGGGTAACTCTTAGGATTTTTATGATAATATTGTAAAACAAAATTGATGACTTCCTTCTTCCTGGCGTCTGTAAAAACTTACACCAAAATAGTAATAATGATATTACAAGGATGTGGAAATAATGTAATATGGCAGGATAAGAAAACTCAGATATTTATCAGCATGATTTTTTTCTCACTCATCATCCACCTCTCCAACCCCTCCCCCCAACTCTCCACTTGCATTTAGGCTCAGAGAAATGTACCCCTGTTTGCCCCATTGGGAGATTACAAAAACTTTGCTGGCAATCAAGTGAGACATCTCAATGTGAGCCTAAATTTTAAATAGAAAGTTTTAAGAGGCAGACAAAAGTGGTCAGAGGAAAAAAAGAAAAGGAATTCTGTCTGCTCTCTGTGCCCTCCCCATAGAGATATGAGAAGGGAAGGCAGAAGAAAGGAGTGGAAGGGTTAGATATAAGTATGGGGAGCCCTATGCCTTGTGCCTTTTCTCAGGCGGAATGGAGAGTTGAGGATGGGCACCCCACAAACATGGTTATCTCTTCAAGTATCTTCTTTCTCCCTTTGTTCCCTTTAAGTCTGATGATCCACAGGTAGAGAACCCGGCCTTTTGCTCTAGGGGAGGTCCAGGGAAACTGCAAGCTGCTCAGGAAAGAAAGCACCGCCCCCCCCCCCCCCCATTCAGTTGGTGCAGACAGTAAACTGCAAATGTAGCTAGACAGTAGACTGGAGAGGGCTGCAGAGAGGCCCCTTCCCCTAGTTTGGGTCTTAGAACTGGACAAAGGGGTTTCATATTGGAAGGATATGGCATGGGCCTGGATATGGCATCGGTGCTAGAAATCTGTTGAGTCCACTGCTATATCTTGGCTGTCTCCTGCAGGAAGTCAAATTGGCTTCCCCAAACTATCTTTTTACATTTTGATGGATTGTGATTTACTACCTGGGTGGAGGATGTGGCAAGTCACACCAAGGAGAGAGGAGTGAGAAATCCATACACAGTTTGCCACCATGACAGCAATGTAAGACGGGGACAGAAAGCAAACATCTTGAAAGGGCTGAGTTTAAAACCTGAAATGGCTTAAAAACAACAACAACAACAACAACAACAACTTTGGCTTACCTAATGTGATAAGATCAATTTTCTACAACAGGTTAAAAAAAATTGAAGGTGAGTTTCAAGTCAGAAAATAATTTAGTCTTTCAAGATGAAGAAAGTTTCATTTCTTGCACACTGTGAACTTTGTGCCTGCTGTAACAATAATGTCTCAAATATGCTCTTTTGAGGATCTCTGTCCCTCTCTCAAATATGCTCCTGGATAATTATTTGGCTGCCACTAAAGCAGCAATCTGAGTTGTATGGCAGCCAAGAAAATCTCAGATCCTATGTTTGCTAATTGGATATAACAATTCATGCTCAGGGGCAGCAAACAAAATGGGCTTTACTCTGCCAGAATTGTTTTGGCTTCCATTTTTTTTGGTTAGCCCCAATCCTTCATTCCAAGTTTTCTGAGCCCTAAAACTGCTTTCCTGGTGAATAGCAATTCTCTGCCCAGGTATAAGAAATGCTCATTCCACTGTATCTGGAGAGGTTAAGTCTTTCTGTGTGAGAAGATGAGGGTTGGCAGTTGGATAGAACTTTATGCTTCTCTGAAACTTGATCACTTTAGAATTAATAAGAGCAAATATTGGAATTAATTCACAAGCAAGTAGAAGTCATAAACACTAGACAATAATATTCAGGCAGGGTGCCTGGGTGGCTCAGTTGGTTAAGCCACTGCCTTCGACTCAGGTCATGATCCTGGAGTCCCTGGATCGAGTCCCGCATCGGGCTCCCTGCAAGGCAGGGAGTCTGCTTCTCCCTCTGACCCTCCCCCCTCTCATGTGCTCTCTGTCTCTCTCATTCTCTGTCTCAAATAAATAAATAAAATCTTTAAAAAAAATAATAATAATATTCAGGCATATGACCTTTCCATTTTAGGTATCCTATAAATGTAAGTCATAAGTTGCAAATCAAATGACTAAGAGAAAAGTCAATGATTCTAGGTTTAAGCAATTAAAATTCAATGATATTTGGTTCTTAAATTATAAAAGAGAGACCCAAATGATGGTCTCTGCCTGATCTCTGCAGTGGATGCTCAGATTACTAAGAAATGTTTGGGAAAGGGGAAATCAATTAGATTGAATCTTTGTAAGATCTCTGATGATTTCAGTTTTTTTCCCCTCTATATGTAAAGTTTGAAGCAGAGAAAATGACCATGAAGAGGAAATTATTTTGGGCATTTAGAACTTTGCATAAGTCCAAGTTCTTTGACTTGAAGAGTTCTTATACTTTTCTTAAAAGGCATTAGGGTACAACAACTAACAAACTCAACTTTTATTTCTATTACTTTTTACAGTTTTTGTTTTTGTTTTTTTTAATTTACGATTCGATTTGATCTCTACAGCATGTCTTATTTTTTCCCATTTTAGAAAAGGACGTTTATAATGTGAGTGGTTAAGTGAAATGCTAAAGTGTTATACTGACTTACTAGAAGCCAGAAGGGACTCCTGCCTTCTGGCCCAGAGCCCATTGATTCATTCTATTGCAAGTAACTGTTCCATGCCCCAGGGACACAGCAGGGAAGAAAACAAAAGCCCTTACAAAGAAATGTAGTGTCAGTGGCCAGTGCTATAGAGAAAATAAGGCTAAGTAAGGGACCTGGGGTGGGGATGGGAAATGCCTGACTGTGTGTGTGGGAAGTGGGGGTAGAAAGGGTAAAATTGCTCCTATTTCATGGAAAAAGTCAAAGAAGGCCACATTGTTAAGGTGACATTTGTGACAACTGGGCAGAGATATGAAGGTGTTGGGGAGCAAGAATTTCCTACCCCCTTCAAGGTCCTTCTAGTTAGACTAAGAATCAAATTGACATGAAACAGATTAATAGAAGAAAATCAAATTTATTTTTGTACATATGGGAAGCCACACAGACATGGAAATTCTAAAGATAGTCAGGCAAAATGAGATATATGTGTCATTCTGAACTAAGGAGAAGTGGGTAGGGATCTGGGACTTCAATGGGAAGGAAGCAATTCACAGGAAGATGAGAATGAGTAAATGTTTGGTAAATAAATGTTTGCTGGATCACAGAAACACTGGGACACAGAAAACTTTCATCAAAGAAGCCTTGGTAGGTTCTTCCCTGTCGACCATACCTAGTTCATAGAATTATGTAGTTATCTATGGTGATAACTCTCTTCCTGGAGCAGGTCCTCTATCTAATTCTTTAGGCAGTTGTGAAGGAGCTAAAGAGCTTTTCCTAAATCTGCTGGGGTTTGATTGCTTTTCAACTCAAAATAATCTTCCTACCAAAGTGGCCCATCTTGGAGTGGCCTGCCTTGGGCCCCTACAAAGGAAATTTGGGAATGTATCACATGTGAAGATCAAATGTGGGGGAAAAGAAATATTGGCCAGGGGTGGGCCAAAATCTATCCAATGAAGTTTTATTGGAACACATCCATGCTCAGTGGTTAACATATTGTCTATGGCTGCTCCTGTACTACATTGGCAGGGTTGAATAGTTGTGACTGAGGCCATATGTGGCCCATAAAACTGAAAATATTTGCTATCTGGCCCTTAGGAAAAGTTTGCTGACCACTGGTTTATGCAGAGGGAACAGCAAATACAAAGTCCTAAGGCACAAGTGTGCTTAGTGTATTCGAAGAGTGAAGAAAGCAAGTGTGGCTATGGTGGAGTCAACAAGAGAGAGAGACGACAAGAGGACAGAAGGAGAGTAGGGAGCAGATCTTGCAGGGCTTTTCTAGGCCTTTCTAAAGGATTTTGGGCTTTACTTAGAGAGGGACAGGAAACCACTGGAGGTGACTGAGTATAGAACTGACACAAACTGATCTACCTTTTAAATTGTTCACTCTTTTTAGAATAGATGAGAGGAGATTAGTCTGGTATATAGTCCAGTGATCCAGATGAAAAATGGTGCTAGCTTGGAATAAGGCACAAGAAATGGAAGTTGTGAGAATATGTCAAATTCTGAGTATATTATAAAGATTGAGCTGATGTGATTTGCTGATGAACTTGAAATAGAGGTGTGCATTTGTGTTGGGGGCTGGTGTGTGTGTGGGGAGACAGTAAGAGAGAGGGTGGTACAAGGTTACTTGTGTGGGCCTGAACATCTAGAGGATAGGAATGCCATTAACATATAAAAGGCACATTGTGGGAGATGTAAGGTATAGTTTACTATGGGAAGTGAAGAATTCAGTATGGACATTAAATTTAAGTGTCCTTTGAATATCTAAGTGGAGATGTCAAAGAGGCACATATGCAGCACATCGGGGGTTCAGGAGAAAGGTTGGAAACAGACATATACATTTTGGAGTCATCAATGTTGAGATAACATTTAAGTCCCAAGAACAGAATAAAATCACCTAAAGAGTGGCTATTGACAACACAAGAGAATGATTTGAATAGCGACCATTTAATTTCAATATACGTGACAGGTTTTGAGCTAGGAACTTTATACTCTTACAACACTTTACTTCGGTAGGTATCTGTACACCTATTTTACACATGTGAAAATGAAAACTGTGGTGTTAAATGACTTGTCTGATGCCACTTAGCTAGTGGCCTGAGCCGTCCCTTTTCTGTCATGACATAAGAAATAGAAAAACAAAAGACTGAACATTGGCCCTGCATGTTTAAATAAAGAGGCAATCGAATTACCCAAGTGGGTTGCACATGAACTCTGCTCAAAGTTTCAACTGCAGGAAGATGCCTCTTTAAGGAAACCGCTAGACTGGTGAACCATGATAATAATATCATGGAACTTCCTCCTCAATTTCCTGAATTGAACAAACTCTCTCGTCATGAATAAGCAGAACATGTCTAGTTTATGAGCAGATTAAGAGGCAGCCACTGAAGAGGAATTCATGCATCGATGTCATGCACATTTTAAGGCAAAATAAGGATATGGAGGTTAGATGCTCATACAGGACACTGGACAGATCCTTTATTAAATGAGAAGAAACAAACCTCCTGCCTGAAAACCAGGTATGAATTATGTGAAACAACACAGAGACAGAGAATATTACTTAGCAATAGATGTGACTCCTCCCCCGCATCCCAACGTCATTACATCCTTATAGTGTGGCATTTACCCTCACAAATGTATTAGCCCTAAGTGAAGGTGTTTTGGTTGACTGGTAGTCTCAAACTACTCTGTTTCCACTGGCTTCTCAAAAGTACAGTCACTCCGGCTGCTAGAAAACAATGCGGAGCCACAAAACACCTGGTATCCTTTTCTTCATACACGCCTGAGCTGAAAGAAATCATCACTTATTTTTCACTGCAAGAATCAAAAGAGGAACATCACATCATGCTGAAAAGTAAATAGGAACTAACCTGTCAGCAAATGTGAGAACCTCCACTTACCCCAATTATAAAGCCACACCTTGAAGTTACACCCTCATCGTGGTTATAAGGAAACAAAGGAAGGGAAACTTCATTTGGGGCCTGTTGAACAAGAAATATTTGGGTCATGTTGGTCTGGATGAAACCTAGTGGGAGTAGCCAGAAGTATGGAAAGAATCACAGGGAATTGAGTAATCCCAGTGTCTTTTCTCCTCCACCCCATGTTTCCCAAACCCCAGCTTTGCTTCTAGGGAAGCCCATTCTCTGGGACAAGATGCCACGAAGATGGGAGAGTGTTGCTATGGAGAGTTTAAAATGATATATTGTGGTAAGCCTCAGGAGAATGAAAAGATGCGTTCAGCATTGGTTCATTAACCATTCTTTTTAGGGATTTTGCACCCTTATAACTATAATGCCATCTTATCGAGTGCCACAACCAAGTTTTACCATCTTTATATTCCCTGAAACACCCAGCAAAATACCTGTCACACTGTGGGCACAGAGCAATGTTTCTGGAAGGGAATAGTAATGATCACCCTGTTGGTAGATAAGCATAAGGGCCAGGATTCAGATTCTTGATCTTCTGTTTTGGAAATCGCACCAATACTGCACTCTCCTTTTGGTATTTCCTTGCTTTATAGACTGTAGTCATTTTGTGTCCTCAGCATCTCCGGATGTATTTCTGGACCAGGAACAAACTGGAACTAAACTACTGAGGTATACACAGTCACACTCCTTGTCCCTCCCTTGCGAAGAATAGTCTGTGCTTCTGGGCTATTCACACCTTTTCTTTCTGAGTAGATGAGAATACTAGCCTCAGAGAGAAGAGGGTAGACAGTGCTACATAAGAAAGTATATGGAAAAGAACCATCTGGGAGGTTTGAGGAGGGGGAATTTGGAAGGACTGAGTAAGCCATCCAACAAAGGCTGGGCTTTCTAAGGAGCCCAGGATTCTTTCTAAGAATCAGGGTATTGGAAAAACTGTCCAGGGTATTGGAAAAACTGCCATGAGGTAGGGAAGAGTGAGATGGGTTGGGGGGGGGGGGGTAGGTTATAAGTAGGTGAAGAGAATTTTGAGGAAGTTGTCTTAGGCTAAGTGTTATATCTTCTTTCAGAAAATATCCAAATTATTATCCAATTCTTTGGGAGCTTGGTGTGTTATTTTGCTGAGAATAAAAAGGCTCCATTTTATTTGGGGTATAGTCAATATCTTTTACACTGACTTTACTAATGTTTTGGTTTACTAACATGTTAGTAGGTTACTGAATAGAGATATTTCATTAAAAATTGCATGCCCAAAGGAACTTAGTTTGTGCCATTGGTCTTAGGACCAGATAGAGTGCAGTGGCCACTGGAGGTAGATTTGAGACTGTGGGTGTGTGAAAATAGAATAATAGAGTAACGTAAAAATAACAGATGACCATGAGGCCATAGGTTACCTAAAAGTTGAAGATGGTTGGCCCAGAGCTGGGGGAAGCAGATACAGTAGTCCCCTTTACCCACAGGGGATGTGTTCTAAGACCCCCCAGTGGGCGCCTGAAACCAGGGATATTACCAAACCCTATATATATATGTATATATATACTATGCTTTTTCCTATACAAAAAAACCTATAATAAAGTTTAATTTATAAAAAAGTCTCTTACAGTAAGAGATTAATAATAATAACTAACAATAAACTAGAACAATGATAACAATACACTATAATAAAACTTATGTGAATGTGGTCTCTCTATCAAAATTTCTTACTGTACTCTACTCACCCTTCTTCTTGTGATGATGTGGGATGATAAAATACTTGTGTGACGAGGTGAAGTGAAGTGAATGATGTAGGCATTGTGATGTATCCTTAGGCTACTATTGACCTTCCTATGCTAAGTCAGGAAGATCGTCTGCTTCATACTGTGGTTGACCACGAGTGACTGAAACCACTGATAAGGGGTGACTATTGTACTACAGCTGTAGGTTTGTGGACACATTGTTGTTTAGACTAAGTGTATGGTGTTGGCTAAAAACATAGTCAAGGAATCCATTCTGAGTTTAAATCTAGATACCTGGTCCTATTTTGAGGAACTCCATCCCGGGTTGAGACTGTGCTTACCCATCTAGATAAAACCTCTGAGAGTTAGTATCCTTGCATGTTTTCGCTGTTAGTACTATTCTCTTGACTCTGATAGGTCCTTGGAGAGAGGACTGCTTCTATTATCCTTACGTTAAGGTTTTTGTTTTGATCCTTTTTGATTTCTCAGGTGGTATTCCTTTTTTTTAAGATTTTATTTTGTTTATCTGAGAGAGGGAGAGAGGGAGAGTGAGAGACAGAGAGTGAGCGAGCGAGTGAGAGAGAGAGCATAAGTATGGGGAAGGGCAGAGGGAGAGGGAGAGGGAGAAGCAGACCCCTCACTGATCTGGGAGCCCAACGCGGGGCTGGATCCCAGGACCCTGAGATCATGACCTGAGCCAAAGGCAGACATCCAACCGACTGAGCCACCCAGGTGCCCCGGGTGGTATTCTTTAAGGTTGACCAGAAAGAAAGGAAAGTCAGCATCTGAAAGTTCTATAGCCAAATAACTAAGAGATGTGACATGGCTCTATGTCCAGCTCAGAGCCTGAGATGGAAGGCCCTGTTACGCCAGTCAGCTGCAGATGACACTGTCTCTTTGGGCTGCCACGTCAAGCAACACTGTCTGAGGGAAAAAGTGTTCAGTTTTCTGTTGGTATGTAGCACTTAGTTATTGACCTGGTGCTGAGTAGTGTTTAATTGAAAAAAAAGAAAGTGTGGCTTGGCAATTCCCTCAGAATCACACTTGGTATGTATGCTTGATCTCTGCTAAGGGAATACTTTTTAGAAGTATTATGATATACAGTTTATTCTCTTTTTTTGTGTGCGTTGCAGGTATTGGAGGGGGCATGGGGAGGATTCAAGCAGGGTGGAACAGAAGGAAGCAACAGGTTGGGGGAAGGAACAAAATACTAACTTTAACTGCTTTTCAAAGCTTATTCAGTCACTACAGTGTATTAACCATGAGTAATGGCATAAAGTAAAATGAAGTACAAACTTTGATGCTAGCTCTTCAGTCCACAAACCAAATTATAAGGAGTTATTTGAGAAGAAGAGCTGAACTTCTGGTAAAAGTTTAGCAAAATTCTCAAAATGTTTACAGTAGTATTTAAATCCTAAAATAAAATACTGAAATTGAAAATACTATGAGTATTATTCCTTATCTCAAATATTGTGCCATTGTAGAAATAGCATTTGAAATATATGAGAATTTATTGAGGAACTCCTGATTGCCCAGTGTCTTGGTTTTAAGAATTTGACAATATTTTTCACTCATATTATAGTAATACCTCATATTTTACACTTAAGAGTTCATTTGGTTTAATTAGTTTTGTTTTGCACTTCTGGAATTTTCTCTTCACTTGAACTTACTGGTCTTTATTAGACATTTTTATATATAGTTTAATAATAGTCGTACAAATAATATTAAACAGTGATGGGGTTATCTATGGAATAATGAAAGCTCACTAAAATCTGCCTAATTTGTTTTTCTAGAAAAGCCAGAGCTTGACAAAGAGCACAATGTAGTGGATTCTGCTTGTTCTCAGACATGGCTTGTTTATTTAGCAGATGATATTTGTCCAGTCTACTCAGGTACAAATGGTAATAAAATTATCCAGGATTCATAAATGTGGAAATTTAATTGCAACACCACTCTTTGAAGTGCTCAGGACAAAACTCCGAGGCATCATCCTTGTCTCTTCCTTTCCCCCCCATACTGTCAGCAAATCCTCTTGGCTCTAGCATTAAAATACAATCCAGGGTGAGGCCTGGGTGGCTCAGTTGGTTAAGCATCTGCCTTCAGCTCAGGTCATGGTCAAGTCCTGCATCAGGCTCCTTGCTCAGTGGGGAGCCTACTTCTCCCTCTGCCTGTTGCTCCCCCTGCTTGTGCTCTCTTTCTCTCTCTCTCTGACAAACACATAAATACAAATCTTAAGAAAAATACAATCCAGGATCTGACCCATTCTCACCACAGCCACTACTTTTAACCATTCCACTGTAAACCATCAACTCCTTGCTGGATTATTGTAGCATCTTCTTAACTACAGGGAGAACTGTGAGCAGAAGGTAAAGTTATCAGTGAAAGATGGCTAGAGTATGTCTACATTCCTTTATATTGGGGGCAGGTTGTGTCTAAATTTCTGTCAGAATATTTTGACTCTAAGAACCAGAAACCCATTCAAACTCATTTATACAAAGAAGGAAAGAAAGAGTAGCTAGATTTCATAAGGAATAAGGACTAGGAAAATGGAAGATCAGGAATGGGGCCTCTGCTCTCCACTTCTCTATAGAGTCACTTCTCTGTAGGCTGTGTGTCTGCTTCGTTCTACCATGTGCCATCTAAGTATGGGCATACTTAGCTTCAGTCCTGCTCCACATGACTTCCTAGTCAGACTGATTAGCATTGTCTGATTCAACTCCAAATTCCCAGAAGAAGATGATCTCTTGGCTTGGCTTACTTCAGATGTCTGCCTCAATCTGTTTGGACCAGAATACATGATTATCTGGTCAAAACACCTGGCCCAGCAATTTAGCAGGACTTAGGGGACCCATTCAGAAAAGGGGGTCTGAACTAGGCAAGCTAACTAATTAATATCTCTCCTGCAATTTATGAATAATTTAAATTCAATATTCTGTTAAATGGTGTAGTGAATCAATTATTGTCACACATACATCCTTTGGGATTCAATAAATTGAAATGAAGTGGATATGAATAAATGCTAGCAGGTAAGGCAGATTTGGTCTACTTCCAGAAAGTTTTTGTTGGTAACATAATTTCTCATTAAAATATTTATTTTCAGTGTTTATTTTATTCCTCTTGATCAGCATCCAGCGGCCAATCACAGAGCTTTCATTAGCCTGGTAGCCTTTGAACAAGGCAATGAGGAGTGGCAGATTCTGGAATATTATGAATCTTTGGTCTTTGGCTTCCCATGCTGAGTAATTTAACGAGGTGCCTTTCTTTTTCCATGTCGATTTTTCTTTCTTTTTTTTTCTTTTCATTGTATCAGTTGAGTATTGTTTTGAGCTGTCTTGACTCAGCTAAATGTAATATAACTCTTTATAATTTGTCAGTGGTATATACTATTGTATCATCATCTCCTGGTCCATTTTTCCAGCAGGTAAGAAAGAATTCCATTTGAGGGAATGTTGCTTGCCCGAAGGCAGAAGCCACTGAATTGTTTGGAGTCAACACACTGATTCATTCATTAAAACAAACAAACAAAATAAATCTTTGTTGAGAGATTATTAAGGTAAAACTTTCTCTGTGCTAAACTTTAAAATGCATAATATAAATTAAAATTTTAATCATTTTATTCTTCAGTTAAAATTTAATTAATTTTAATTTGTTTCTTAAATTTCATATTTTATTTTCTTCTTTTTTCTATCTTAATTTTTTTTTTTAAAGATTTTATTTATTTATTTGACAGAGACAGAGACAGCGAGAGCAGGAACACAAGCGGAGGAGTGGGAGAGGGAGAAGCAGGCTTCCTGCTGAGCAGGGAGCCTGATGTGGGACTCGATTCCAGGACTCTGGGATCATGACCTGAGCGAAAGGCAGCCGCTTAACGACTGAGCCACCCAGGCGCCCTCTATCTTAATTTTAAAAGTCAATTGACCAATTGAAACTGACTTACAAGAAAAACTGTGAGTTTGAGGATCCATTATTTTATTTTTGCTATCATAAGGTAAATATTTTGGGGCACTGTTGTTTTTTACCTAACAGAATTCTGGATATGTCCTGGTCTCCTTGAGCTTGGAGAGGATGGATTGCAAGTTCACAAAGCTAACCTCCACTAGCAGGTATGCTCCACATTCATCTTAAATGTTATGTGTCCTCTATGAACTGAAGTTTTAGGAATGCCAGGATGAATTCATAATCTGATGAGAGGGATGAGGCATGAAAATCAAAACAAAAATGATAAAGTAAAAAATGGGGGACTGGCTTAAATTGGTGATCACTTGAACTCCCTTTCACCTCAAGGACCCTGATAGTAGGATGGAAAAACTGACATTTTTGAGTATCAACACAGTGCAAACTTTACATTTGTTTCTAGTTTTTCCTCACAAAACCCTAAGAAGAAGGGAGTATGAATTTCATTTTACATATGAGGAATCTGACCCTTAGAAAAGTAAGGAATTTGCTCAACATTGAACCTTATCACCAAGCCCTGGATTGAAATCCATGTCTGGCAGACAGCAGAGCCTAGGATTTTTCCACTGCACCACAACTCCTCTCGGCAAGAAGCTGTCCCTTCTCCGAAGAGTTTTATAAATTTATCTCCAACTTAGATGAAAGGGTGGATCAAAAAATTATGTGGGGAAATGATCTCTTTTGCAATTTTCCTCTGTGGGAGGTTTTGGTATTTTTAAAAAGCTCTCCAGGTACTTTCGATAACCTCCCCACCTACCTTCCGATGCCCTTCCTCCTCTTCACCTGGTCAACTCCTATTCATCTGGTTTGAACGGTGTGTATCCCCACATCTAGGTCTTCTCTGGCTGGTTAAATTACTCTCTTTAGTCCTTGTGAAAGATTCCATCACTGAAATCATCATATTGTTGTACGATTTCTTTTTATGTGAGGTTTGCCCCCTTTAGGCTGTGGTGAGCTTGTCGAAAGCAAGTATTGCATTTTTGTGTCTTCGTTACCTAGCACAATGACTCAAACTCAAAATGTGCTTCAGAGAACTAAATTAGCAAACAAAAACTTCAGAGCCGTTTGGAAATAGCTTAAGAAAACCCCCAAACTTGTTTTACTGTCCGTTGTACCCAGTGAATTAACGGTTTCAATAAATATAAGCAACAAAACAATTTTACAGGTTCCAAGTGTCAGACACCGACCCTAGATGCGGAAGCTCCAGAGAGAACTACATTTCCCCAAATCCCTAAGCACCTCTCGTACTTGGTTTGCTGAATATTCTTAAAGGCCTGTCACATCAACTAATAGCGTGCCGAGAATTTCCCTGAACGGGGTAGGAGACGGCCAATCACAAAAAAAGGGGGCGGGCGCTTCTGATTTCGGTTCAGGAAACCCTTTCTATCTCTTCCTTGTCTCTTCGCAGGACGGTCAGAGACGAAGTTATTAACGTTACCGAGACAGTGTCCTCCCTTCCCACCCCCACCCCACGAATTAGAATTAGTCTTTATGCACTTACATCCTTCCTTACGTTTTCCCCAGTTTCCACATCCTTTCCAATCAAATGCCTCTTGCTTCCCATCTACCTATCTTTCTTGAACATACTCTCTGGGAGGGTACCCCTAAGCATGAATCTCTGCCGTTTCAAACTTGAGCCAGACATTTGTCTCTACCTCCAAGCGAGATTGTGCCAGTGAAGAACGTAAAAGTCTGAGCAAGCACTTCATCCATCCCTCTCCTCCCCTCGCAAGAGTGGAGAAGCTATTGGGGATTTACTTACTGGATAATCAGCATAATAAGGCGGATTGTAGGTTCTGAAAATGAGTGGCAGTGCGGTGTTTACTTCCACCTTTGCTCCCGCCTCCATCCCCACCCACCTTAGCGGGCGGACTGAATCCAGGGGTGGTGTGTCACTGGCCCGGGCAGACACCCAGCCTTCGACCGACTCCCCTCTGGCAGCCGATTCCATTCCAGCAGCTACCTGCCATGGCCACGCTTTAATCTGACCAACAGTAACAGATTTAGGAAATAATCCCCCCCACCGCCTCCCTCCGGCTTATCTCCTTTCTTTTTCTAGTACCTAAGTCTGTCATCCTTTTACCACAGACATAACCGTTGTCTAGAAGCTCTTTTTCAAAAATCAGATCCAAAACAATCCAAAACAAAGCCCATCAGTAAAGCAATATTGTAGCCAGCAGCCAGGAACGTGTACCTCGGTAAAGGGTGAGAGCCTAAACCCCCGCTTTAATGACCGAATTTAAAATAAAGGCTTCCTGCTGCTCGTTAGTCAACATTTTTACTATCTCAGCTGCCAAAGAAGCAGCTGCATACTCTGTCCTGGCGACTGGGGTGGGAGAAATTTAGCCACGGTCTGGGATTTTCGCAGAGGGTAATTTAAGCCCCAGCTCCACTCCCGCGGAGGGGGCACGCGGGGTGGGGGGGGCGATGAAATGCGAGGCGCATGCGCATGCTCAGCAGCCCCGCTCCGCGGAGGCCCAGCTGCCGCCACCACCGCGACCGGCGCTGTAACCGCGGCTGCCGCTGCTGCTCGGGGCGGGCGTTGGTGTCGTGTGCCGAGGCGCCGTGTCAGGCGAGAGGGAGCGGCGGGGCGGGAGCCTGGGCGGCGGCGGCGGCGCCTGAGGAAGGCAGCGGGGGCTCTGAAGGAGCGAGGGCGGGCTGGTCCAGAGGCAGAGGAGCGAGGCGGAGAGCGCGGGGACCCGCCCCGGGCGCCCTGCGTGCGATGCCGGGCGGGCAGCGGCGCTGAGCGGCGGGGAGGCCGAGCGGCGGCCGCGGACGGAGGGCCAGCGACCCCCGGGAGGAGGAGGAGGAGGCAGCGCAGGAGCGGGAGGAAGCGCCGAGGGACTGCGGGGCCGGGGCGGGCGAGAAGCGGCGGGGCCGCGGGCCATGGACGCGGCGGCGGCGGCGGGGGCGAGCCGGGGCGGCGGCGCGGCGCAGAGTCAGCCCGCGGCCAGGTGAGGCTGGGCAGTGCGGGCTCCGGGCGCCGCCGCCACTGCTGTGCCGCCGGGCCGCGGAGCGAGGCGGCGGCGGCGGTGGCTGAAGCGGCGCCACAGCAGCCGCGGCGAGCGGCGGCGGCCTCGGAAGAAGAGGGGTCGCCGCCCGGGTTTCTCGTGGCCGCTGCTCTCTCGTCGTCTCAGTATTTCCTGTTTGGATTATCTTGTGCTTCTCCCCAGCTGCCTCCTTGCCCTCACACTCCCACCCTGTCCCACTCCTCCGTGTCCTCGGTGGAAGCTGCCCTCGGCCCGGGCTCGTTTCCCGCGCCGGGGGACGCCCCTTGCCTCCCCCTCGCGGGTTGCGGGGGAGCCCCGCCGAGACCATGAGGAAATTCAACATCAGGAAGGTGCTGGACGGCCTGACCGCCGGCTCGTCCTCGGCCTCGCAGCAGCAGCAGCAACAGCAGCACCCGGCTGGGAACCGGGAGCCCGAGATCCAGGAAACGCTCCAGTCCGAGCACTTTCAGCTCTGCAAGGTGAAGGGAGCGCGCAGCCCCGCGAAAATTGGGGTCGTTTTAGGGGGCGACTCGGGCTTTTCATGGGAGTGCGAGGGGATAGGACGCCACTAATAATTTTATCTCGCTCGAATGAAGGGTTCGCTCCTCCTCAAGCAAACATTTGCTTAGTGGGTTATTTTGGAGATTGACATCATCTTACTCCTTTTGTTTTTTTTTTTTCTTCTTCCCCTTTTCACATGCAGCAGTCATTTCAAGGTTGCTTCTAACGTATTTTACCGTATTCTTAATTAGTATTCTTTAATTAGTATTCTTAATAACCTTAGCGCCTTTATATTCAAACATTTTAATGTAATTCACCAACTTCGAAGTTTCCTTTGGAAACAGTGTCCAATGAATATTGTTCACCAAAAAGCCAAACCTGTTCAACTGGATATTTGCTTGTCACTTTTCTCTTAAAATGTGGTAAGAAGCTTAAAATACGAAATCACAGGGTCCTTTTTATCATTATGTTTGATTAAAAAGTTGGTACTGTGATTTTTGTCCATTAATGGCACCATTCCTATAGCGGTCTGTAATTCGGAAAGAATGATGCAGCGAATTAATTCACTGGCTGCTCAGTGAGAAATACAAACTTGTCTTGATATTAATACCTGCTATAAAATACCGTGTGTTCATATGTCAGCTTCTTAAAAATGTCTAAATACACATTTTTGTCTTAATGCCCTAAAATTAAGGGTTTAATAGCAAAATGCAAAAAATATATGTTGTATCATTCTGTTACAATTGCAAAATTTGGGGATAGATGTTTGATAATTGCCTACTGAATCTTCGACAAAACTAATTGTAGGACAGCTTTTTTTTTTTTAAGCAGTACTTGGCATTTAGCATCCAAATAAAGTAACAAAGTTATCACACTTGAAATAAAGCATGAATTGCATTTTTACATTAATTTACAGAATTTTTGACTACCGCAAACTTTAGTATTTTGGTCTCAGACATGATAGTATAGAATGTTAATAAGAAATTTTCTTCTATAGAATATCAGTATTATGGAAAGACAAATTAAAGTGTAACATTGGGAGATATATATGTATATATATCATTGGGAGATATATATGTATCTATATACACACACACACTTTTGATTTCAGATTCTTTGTGAATAAGTTTTGTCAATGTAGATTTCATAGGTTTGTTTTGTTTTGTTTTTTTTAAGGCAGTAAGTGCGTGTGTATGTGTTCTGTATCACTTATAATTGGTTCTAGATTCTAATGCCTCTATTGACTTTTCTTTTTTTAAATTCCGCTTGCTGCCTTGGTTGCTGTGATGTCATTTGCCCATCCCTAGACTGTTCGCCATGGATTTCCCTATCAACCTTCAGCCTTGGCCTTTGATCCTGTACAGAAGATCCTGGCAGTCGGAACTCAGACTGGTGCTTTAAGGCTGTATCCTTTCATTTAAGTTTTTTTTCTTCCACTTTTACTGTATTTTCTCCATTCTTTCTATACCGCTGATTAGTTGTTTTTTCTGTTTTAATTCCAAAGAAATGGTGTGATCAGGTATATATATTGTGAAATCATGTGGTGTTGGCTTTTCTCTTGATTATGCATCTATTCATGCTAAATGTTGCTGGGGTGTTTCTCATCTCTAGGTTTATAGTAGCTAAATATGTATCCACATACAGTTCTAAAGTTTTGCTGTAGTAACTACTGTCTTTGCAAGGAGCTAGAAGTTTCTAAGGGGTAATTATCTGCTTATATATATACCAGGGGTATTTTGAATGGAATATGCTTTGGAATGAGGTTTAAAAGCAATTAGCATAGGACACACCTTAATTGCTTTTTAAAAATATTGTGCATTGGTAGATATTGAATTTATGATCTATCATTCTAATGAATTAGAGGTTGAATTTGATTTGGTTGTTTCTGACTTGCCAATTGACAAAAAACATTAGAAGACATCCTGTAAATTAATTACATATGAATAGTTACGAAGGGTTAATAGTTCTAGAAGTTTTAGAGCCATTTCGTTAGTATAATGCAGATGGATAAGTATATTCTCTTGATGTTTTCTCTTTTGTAGCCTACATTTGTTATGTATATGTAAAAACTTAAGTTAGCTGTATTCTGAAGCATTAATATAAGGAGAATTATTTTTCCTGACTGCATGAACTGTAATAGTTTTGTCATAGCATAGCATAGTTTTTCCAAATACCTATTCATTTTTCAAGATCAGTTTTTTAGTCTGAACAGTGGAGACTACTACTCACTTTTATACTATTGAGCTTGAAATAAAATTGTTTGCTTTTATCATGAAATTTAACCATACTTAACTAAAATACCTTTATTTTTAAACTTAAACATAAGACTTTTAAAAGCAAATGCTTTGTTCATCTTTAGGATATTTGCTTCTACATATTAAAGTAATGTGTTTGTAAATAAAAAAAAAATCACTAGATGATCACAATAGAATTACTATTGTCAAAAAAATAAAGAGAAGGAAGGAACTTTATCCCTCACATTTTAAATTTATCTGGCTCCTGAGAAGAGAGGAGGGGAACCTGCATTTTAGTTAAACATGTGCCTTGATTTTTCTTATAATCTTTTAAAATCTTTATTTCAAAAAGTGCTGTGTATGGTATCAGGATATGCCTCAAGTTTCACTTATGATTAGTGTGTTATCTTTCAAAATACTTATAAAACTTTTCAGATGGGCCGTTGATATGTATTGAGGGAAGTCTACATTCAGTGTAAATACCAGTAGTGCACACATTCCTTTTAAAATGGTAAAATCTGACCAGGCTAGTTCTGAATCTGTGAATTTCTAAGAGTATGTCTAAAGGGCTCTTGCCCAAATATCTACATATTTGAGACTAGAATATTTTTGGCTGCAGGTGTTCAGTTGTTTTTATTCCTAAACCCGGTGATTATGACCTTCTAGTTTAGGGTTCTATTTTAGTCTCATGAAGATGGGACAAAAGTTTAATTTTGTCAGTGTGGGTACTAGGTATTCAACAAAACTCCATGTAGTGACAAGAATAGTGCATTGTTGGATCTAGATGGACTGTTTGGAACTAAAAGCAGATTTTGTTGTTGTTGTTGTTCCCCACAAAAAAAAATACCACTGGATTAAAAGAAAAGAAAAAAAAGAGTTAAATCAATTATTTTTAGATTTTGCTTTTCTTTTAAATGGGTTCAGCCTTTACTATTGTCTCAGTGTAGTCTCAATTTTCCAATGGTATATTAACTTTTTTCTTTTAACAGCAATTCTGCCCTTTTTATTTTTAATACGAGTGAGTACCACCAGTGAGTCCAATTTTATAAAACCAAATATGTTTCTTAGACAAGACTGTTACCCTTAATGCATTTGAGTAATTATGCAAGTTGACACAAAGGAGTTACAATATAGGCCTGATTCTAATTGCCAAATAAAAGTAAGGATTGGGTGTCCAAAGTTCTCACTTGTACATGACTTGCTTATGCGTTGCTTATACGTTTTAATAGCTAAACACTAAATGACAGTGAACCTGTAATTACAGTTTACAGTTATACTCAATTTTTTTTTTTAATTTTAGAATCTCTCTTACTGTATTTAGAATGAAGTCAGGAAAACTGTTTACCAAACATGTTTCTACTTTTTAATGAGATTTGTGTGAACATTCCAGAGTGATAAATTGGTTTGCCTACCCAGTAATACCAGCTAGTCATTTCTTCTGTTAGGTTTAGGTATCAGATAAGCTAATGAGCTTTATTTATTGCAGCTTTGATTTCTTGAAAATGACTAAGACCTTTTTATTTTTACTTAATTTCCACGTATGTAATTTAAGATCTATGTTTTTCTGTTTTGTTACTTTCAAAGCTAAATTAAAATTAATAATTTCTAATTTCATGGGCGCCTGGGTGGCTCAGTTGGTTAAGCGACTGCCTTCGGCTCAGGTCATGATCCTCGAGTCCCGGGATCGAGTCCCGCATCGGGCTCCCTGCTCGGCAGGGAGTCTGCTTCTCCCTCTCACCCTCTTCCCTCTCATACTCTCTGTCTCTCATTCTCTCTGTCTCAAATAAATAAATAAAAAATCTTTAAAAAAAAAAAAAAATTTCTAATTTCAAAGCTCTGTATTGGCTTAACATGCAGACTTATTACAGGTATATTCTGTTGCTCTTGCTCTTTTATATTTTTTGCTATTTCAGTTGGTTTCTTTCAGTCCTTTTCTTTATTTTTCTTTATTTTCTTCTCATATTAGGCTCTTATAGCCTAAAAAAGTGTCTTTGGAGCAGAAATATACTTGTAGATAAAGTGTTTTCTTTCCTTCGATCGTGGAGCAGAAAGTAGATGTTTTCAGAAGTTAGGATTGGGCTATTTAGAATTTGCATTACATGTCTAATCTGACTAATAGAATGTCTTCCTGAATGTTAGACTATATTAAATCTACTTTGAGGTATTAAAAAAACTAGATGAGAAAGTTACATCTGATAGCTAATGTTTGCAGACAAGAATTAGTGAAAATCTGAATTTTTAAATAATCTTCTAACCAGTAATGAGGCAAGATAAATTTAATGTTTCCTGCATTAATGTATAGCAAGTGAATGATACTATAAAAATGCTTTATGTTCAATCTTCTTGGCTTCTGGAAAGAATGGAGGTTGGAATGTATTTACTGATGGGAAGCAGGAAAACATAATTTTATATACTAAGTCATATAGCAGTGATGTGATTTAATTGTCTTAATTCTCTTCTTTTTGTCATGTAGACATAGGTATAATTTGATTCTTATGATTAATCCAGGGTTGAAAATTATTGGGATAAAATATCTAACTATCTATTTTCATATCAATATCTAGAAAGGGAAAAAAGTTTTTAGCTGAAGAATGAAGGCATTTCTAGTAATGTTATTGTTGTCCTTATCTAGACTTCTGGTTTACTAGTATAATTTTGAATTACTGTAACCATGGACTACCCTGATCTTTGTAATGTATTTTTGTCTAAATACAATGAAGTCATTTTGTGTGTGACTATTTCAAGGACTAAGCAGAAAAATGAAACTTCAAATTTATTGAATTTAAAAAAAAATTGTATGAGTGTTTGTTATAAATTATCAACATTATTTAAAAACCATTTATTGTCTTCTTGACTTGTGGAAGATAGTAAAATAGGCGATCTCTGATAAGGCTTGGATTGTCTTTTTTATTTATTTGAAGGCATGGATTGTCTTTTAAACTGCAGTGTAATGTTGCTGAATGCAGGCTCACAAGTTGATTTTTGTATGTAGGAGTTCATTTAACCAACACTTATTAAGTGCTAACATTAGATTATAAACTGTGGCCTGAATTCTGGTTCTTTTCTTGCCACTAAGGAATTAGGTGTCTTTCAGTGATTTTTTTCTTTCAAAATGAAGATGCCATATTAGATGATTTCTTCAAGAAATAATTCTGTAATTTCAAGTGGCTATATATTGTTCTAGGTGAGTATTCAAAAGAAATGGTGAATGTGATTCTTCAGAAAGTTTCCAGTCCTAACTAAAGGACTAAACTAGTTAAACAGTTGAATTTAGAGTATTATTTAGGACTCTACTGACATTCTTAAATATCACATTGCAAGTAAAGTCATTGCATTTGATGACACATTAGTAGATAGAGATCACATAGAGTAACAGAGAAGAGGGACAGGGAAAATTATTCTAGGCAAGCAGCATGGGCAACAGTAGAGAAACGAATTAGGATAGTTAAGAGGAGTACTAAAGAGATAGTTTGGAATAGCGATCCTAACTGAGTTGGAGACAGAAATAGGAGCCAGTTGGTGGAGAACGTTGAATGTTAACCTGAGTTATCTGAGTGTTATTTGGTGAGGAATCATTGTAATTATCTATTTATTCTTGATCAGTGTCTCTCAATAGTGGTAGCATTTTGGACTAGATAATTCTGTGGGTTTGTTCAGCACATTGCAAGCTATTTAATATCCCTGGCTTCTACCTGCTAAATGCCAGGATTGCCCCTGCTGTCAATATGGCAGCTTAGCCTCACACAGTTCCAGGTGTTCCTGGACTTAGCCCAAGTTGTTCACCAATTAAATAGGATAATAATCCTACTGAGGTCATGAGGTTAGCATCAGGATTAAATGCAGTAATGCATGTGTGTAGCTTTTAAGGCCATGCAGAGACCGTTTTGGTGAATATTCAATATACGATTTTATGAAAGTTTTTCTGTAGTTTTAATATTCAGGTCCTTCATTACTTTATTTTAGCAAATACTTGTTGAGAGGCAACTAGGTGCCAGGCACTATTTAAGAAGGCCTTAATTTCATTTATTTTTGTAGCTAATGCAGTCTTTTAAAAAAATCTTGAAAAAGTACTGTTCTTTTTTCTTTAAGGGTCATTGAAATGGCTCTGTTCTCAATCACAAGGTTGCAAAATTGCTATTGAGATGTAATAGGATAATATATGTGAAAGTTTTTATGCATAGTAGGCAATAAATGTTTAGTGATTCTGCACTTGTAAGATAGCATTAGAATGTTTGACTTGCTGCTTATTAGTTGTATTTTGTAAAACAATTACAGTATTGGAAAAATTTAGAAATCTGATTTTTATTCAGATTAGTTAAAAGTAAAACAGTTAAAAGTGAAATTTAGCCCTAGAATTAAGCCAGATTTTTATCTCCTCTTCTCTCCTGCCATCCTTTTTGTCCATGGAAGAATTCTAGTCATTTGGAATTCTAGCTCCAGAGGAGAAACAGGACTTTGAAATACTTTTACTTCTCAACTCTTAGCTCTTTATTAAAGAGGACTTTGTATAAAAGGAAGAATGAGTACTGTGTCAGCAGTAGGTTGTGATTCTCAGCATGAACTACTGCAGCAGGAGGAATAGGCACTTTTACTTTAGAAACAACCAGAAACGATTCCTGCCTGGAAGCAGTTACTTTGCAGTGAATTTCTTTTTGAGGGAAACAAGGTATGATAGAATCTGAATGGGATTGAAAATTTGTAGGGAATCAAGTCTGCTTAGTAAGCCTTTCTGCCTTAAGTAGATGGGTTTTTATTTGTTTGGTATTGTTTTCCATTTGCTTTTTAATATCATTTACTTTTAAAATCATAACCTGACTTTGCCCTCCTGAAGGGAAAAGGTAAAGGAATTTTTGAAGGATGACTTTATCTTTAGAAGATTTGTGTTCTAGTCTTCAGACTGATTTTGGTTAAGCCGGCTAAAATTTAGTCTGGGCTTCAGTCTCCTTTCCTGTAAAATGGGGAAATTGGGATGCATGATATCTGGAGTCTTTCCAGCTCTAGGATCTTAGAATTTCTTTTTCTGTGGAGGATTTGGGAATGCTCTGAACCATTTCTGTGTAGAGCTGTCTTCTGATTGATTGTTCTGAGTACCTCTTAAAGAGGATAAAGTATTGGACTCCATCCCATTGTGGGGCCCTTACTTTGTATCCATTGATTGCATTCAAAATCCAAGTCAGAAGATGCACAAATGTAAACCTTTGTTTACAAAAGGAGCAGGAAAGAACATATGAAAAACATGCACTTTTTTTCATTGTTGAAACACAACTCACGGTGAATACTTAAGATACTAGGTTATTGCATTTTTATTGTATAACAGATAAGGTCTCATTATGAAATAGGAAATGTGGGTATTTTAAAAATACTGTTAACCAAGTTTGCTTACTTTCCTGTTTTGGATGTAAATAGTAAGGATATAAAATTAAAATGGAATTACATAAAATTAATACTGGGTTGTGTTAACCTTAAAAGTAAAACTGTCAGTTTTTTACCAGTAACAGATGGATTTATTAGAAAATAAAAGAGAATTGCAACCTGGAACAAACCAGCTGCTGAAAAATTGTAGGCAAGTGCAAGGAACAAAGGACAGGAACCCTTTTTTAAGGAGAAAAGTGGTAAGTTGGGAAGGCAGTTAGGAAGTACCAGTCCATTGGAGTAAACTGGGAGTTCAAAGTGTGGTGGCTTCTCATTGGTGGAGCTGTTGCCTGGAGGGGGCGGGCGGTGATGAGGAAAGTGTCTCCTCCTCTGGCTGGAGTAAGAGAGTAATATCCACTGCCTGGTCAAGTCCATCTCTTCCTCTTAGCTCTGCAACTAACCACAAGTGGTAGGGCATGAGAACTCCCCTGCCAAAACCTCCGAACTCCTATTTTAGTGAGGTTTCCCATTACTAATTTTTACAGTTCCTCATCACATGATTTTATTTTTATATAAGAGATTTAATAGACTATTGAATTGCTGGTATGTAATTTGAGTGCTAAATTTGGTATTGTTTAGTAACTTGGAGTAGTAGTAACTAGTAACGTATGTGTAAATAATAGGACTGTAGGGGTGAGTATCACTAAATAAAAGGTAAGCTTTGGTTGTTTTTGTTTGGCTTTAATTTCATGCATTGGAAGTGACACAGTATAAAGAAAATTAATAATGAGTATCAGTATTGTTTGTTTTGTAATGTTTAAATGAGAATTTCCTGCAGTGATATGGCATATTATCATCATCAGAAGGTATATAGTATCTTGGGATTACAGATAATGAAATGTTTTTGGTTTGACTTAAACAGATCTGTTGAGAATGTAACAATGATACATGGAAAAGGGCATTTTACTATGTATCACCTTTTATGTTTGAATGCCTTTTATTAATATAGATTTTAATCATAATAAAGTACTACAAAACTTCTTGGGAAGTAAAACAAGGTGATTATTGCCTTGATTTGCATGAAATAAACCAAGATTTCATGAAGGACTACCAAAAGGTACTTGATACATCTCTCTTCCCTTAGTCACATATGACCTAAATCATTCTAAGAAACAGTACCTTCTGACTTAATTACTCAGACTTCTTCCTATAAAGATGGTTATGTTTGTAATATAATTATCTTACACTTTAATTTGAACCTATTTCTAATTTTTATTTGCAACAATAGAGAAGATAACCAACTTATCTTCCATATATTAATGTTATAACTTTTAACATTTTTGAAGAATTTAAATACTTAGTAGTTACCCAATTTTGGATTTAGTAATCCCAATTGCTTTAATCTCTTACTCTCCTGTTTCATTTTAAAGAAATTTTGGACACTAGTTTTGTTTACTGCATAACTTTTTTCTTTCTTGGCTGTAGAAGGTAAGTAGGGGAAAGAATTGTTGACACAGTTTACTTCTTACTACTTACTGTTCCACAGAGGGCCATGTGTTTAGAGATTCCTTCAATCTAGAATATTTTTTCCCTGTTAAAATAATTCTTATCTTTATAGCTTATTGCCTTTGTCTTTGTGATTATATATTTGATTTAGTTCCATCCCCAGTTCCATCCATGTAGCCATCTTTTTCTTAGTTCAGCATTTAAAATCTGAATTTCCACATTACCCTTCTTTATGAGTAATATGTAGACATTTTTAAATAGCTAAAATTAGACCTTTTTGACATTATAGCTATAATATTGAGTGGTATTTTCTTTTAAGACAAACTGTCAGAAACAATACCGCATATGAGAAGATGCAGTGGAGTTTAAAGCAATGCAAAACAGAATTAACCAGTGTCCTTTGTTTTATCACGAGTCCAGAAGCGGGACAGTAGTTGGTATACAATTCTAAAATCACAACAGAAGGAACACAGAGTCTTTTTTTTTTTTTTTAAGATTTATCTATTCTAGAGGGCGGAGGAGGGGCAGAGGGAGAGAATCCTGAAGCAGACTCCCCGCTGAGCATGGAGCCCCACAGGAGGCTTGATCTCAGGACCTAAGATCACCACCAGAGATCAGCTGCTCAACAGACTGAGCCACCCAGGCACCCCAGGAACACAGATTCTTAAATGATCAACTTAATAGGTTCTCTACTAAATATCATATAGAAGATGGGTATGTGTGTGCGCTCTAAATCTTAATGAAGATCTAGATTCTTAGTTCAGGAGTCAGCAAACTTCTGTAAAGGGCTAGACTGTAGATATATTAGCTTTTTAGTTTCTGACACAACTACTCAACTCTGCCCATGTAGCACAAAAGCATCCATTGACAATATGTGAAGAAAGGAGTATAGATGTGTTTTAATAAAACCTTATTTATAAAAACAGGCAGTGGACTGGATTTGGCCCACAAGCTAATATTTGCCAATCCCTGTTTTAATTCATCAGGCTGCCTTGCTTTTAAATCGGTAGTGGTGAGGAATGCTCGGGAAGGAACTACTACAGGCATTTCTATAGTTAATGCAAGTATAATTTGTGAAACTTACCAGTTTAAATTTAACCTTTTAGTCATAAGTAGAAAATGGTTTAAGAAAAAATTAGTAATTCTTAATGATATATAGTACAGAATTCTGTATGCCTATGAAAGAGGCTTTTTTTGGGTAGGGATTAATATGATAATGCAGATGCTTAATTAGGCATCTTTGGGGGCAGTTCAGTAATCAGTTCTATTAATGAAGTATTCAGCTTGCTTGAGACCTTTACTACCTAATTTTACTTAAAACTGTTTGCATTTGTACCTTTTAATATTTTCATTAATATTATATAGAAATGTAGATACGGGGGCGCCTGGGTGGCTCAGTCGTTAAGCGTCTGCCTTCGGCTCAGGTCATGATTCCAGGTCCTGGGATCGAGCCCCGCATCGGGCTCCCTGCTCGGCGGGAAGCCTGCTTCTCCCTCTCCCACTCCCCCTGCTTGTATTCCCTCTCTCGCTGTGTCTCTCTCTGTCAAATAAATAAATAAAATCTTTAAAAAAAAAAAAGAAATGTAGATACGTTTAGATGGGTACTTTTATTTTTTTAAAGATTTTATTTCTTTGAGAGAGAGAGAGAGAGAGCGCGCGCACAAGCTGGAGGGGAGGGGCCGAGGGAGAGGGAGAGGGAGACGCGGGCTCCCTGCCAACCTGGGAGCCCAACGTGGAGCTCTCATCCTAGGACCCTGGGATCATGACCTGAGCCCAAGGCAGACGCTTAACTGAGCCACGTAGACGCACATAGATAGAGAACTTTTAAAGATAAAAGTGAATGTAAGCATTTTACTAAAATATTGCAATTTTGTAGTAGTCTGCAAATTTTGATTAAAAAAATAACCAGTTTTCATTTGTGGAAGAAGACAACCTGAAAAATAATGTATTAAAAAGAAAACTCATGAAGTTCCTAGAAGCAAATTCAGGTGCATGGTTACCTTCTTTAGAGTTGGATATATTACATGTCCCTTGGGAAAAATGTGTGATACTGTAATTGGAAACTGAAATTAGATCTGCTTTTTGAAAACTTTTTAGTTGCTCACTGCATCATTTTCAAGTAGCAATAAGTATAGATATTTTATTCAGTAAATAAGGCTAATTTCTACTTGATTCCGTTTCTCTAACTGGTGTTAATCCTTTTGGAAGTTGTTACATAAGACAAATAAATGAAGGCATGCTGAACATATTTCTTTACTGGTGCTGTGATTTAAAAATGAATGTTGAGGGGCTGCTGGCGGGCTCAGTCCATAGAACATATGACTCTTGATCTCAGGGTTGTGAGTTCAAGCCCCACATTGGGTGTGGAGCCTACTTTAAATAGATAAATAATATTAAAAATGAATGCTGTTCTGGAGTAACTTAGATTCCCTTAAAATGGAAAATATAAAAGGTTTTAACTAAAAATAGCTAATATTTTTGGTTTTATAATTCTTCATTTGAAAATTAAGATTTGCTTAGCACATGTTATTTGTAAAATCTATAGTCTTAGCAATCATATGGTAGTTACTGTTTAAATAATGAGATCTGTTAAATTTTAAAATAGGGATTTTATATATCCCTAGTTTTAGTTTTGTTTCCCTTTCAGTAAGCGCTATCTAGAATTTTTGAAATTTTCTTGGTGAGATTGTCTATTGAAAAGTGATTGATCCTACCCTTTCTTGAAAGTACATAATCTTTTCTTGTAATAGCAGTACCTCTGCTTTTTCACAGCAGTGCTCTGCCAGAGGTGACTGTAAATCTAGTGGCATCAGCTGTTGCAGTACTTCCTGCTAAATTGCTTTCCTTTTGTGTATTTTTTTTCTTTTTGTCTTTTGAAAAGGAGAAGTGTTGGAGCAGACTTTTCCATCTATTCAGTCTCTGTACTATATTTTTCATAATGGGTTGTATTTTTCTTTTAAAATTCACTTTGCCATACTTGAGAAAAGAACTTAGCCATTAAGCATCTGAGAATGGATGCTGGGATAAAAGATTGTTTTTACCTGATATGTCAGAATGTACATTCTTTCTTGTTTCTCTAACCCAGACCACTCTTTATGCCTGTATTTCTTGTAGACTGAGCAAGTGGTTCATTTCAAAATATATATATCAAAAGCTATTCTAAATAATTGCCTGTGATAATAAATATAATTCATTTTAACCCCTTTAGAGACAGTCCTAACTCCAAAACGGGGAATAATAAGAATGAATATTTTTCAACAACTCTGATTTGTTTACCAATAATAAAAAATTCTTACTCAAAATAATAGTGGAAGAGGTAACTAGAGGTCTGTTTTAACCCAGTGAATACTATAAGTCTAGATGCTGCAGTTACTTTTTTGTTTTGATATTCCTTTCATTCACATGAAAGGAAAGCAGCTGACATAATTTTTCACATACCATTGGAAATTTATTGTAAAAAGTTATGTTGCATTAAGGAAGTTTTAAATGTTGATCTATGCATCTTTCACAGTTATTTTTTAACATTTTATTAAATTTTTACTGCAGAAATAGTACACATTATAGTTTTGCTTAAATAGCAGACTAGCAGAATGTTAAAATTGTGAGTCAGTAAAATTTATGTCCATCCTTATAATCATGAGGATGTGGCTAACTTCATTTATTAATATATTAATTTTTAAAATAGACTATTTTTTGAGCAGTGTTTGGGCTCAGCAGAAGGTACAGAGATTTCCAACATTTCCCTGTCTGCACTCAGCCTAACCCCTCCATTATCAACGTCCCCCATCAGAGTGGGACATTCGTAATAATTGATGAACCTACACAGACACATTTTTATCCGAAGTCCATAGATTAGGGTTCACTCTTGCTGTTAAATGTACTACGGGTTTTGGCAAGTATATGACATGTATCCACCATTACAGTATCATATAATATAGTTTCATTGCCTAAAAATCCTCTGTGCTCCACCTATTCATCTCTTCCTGTCCCCCAACCCCCAACTCCTGGTAACCAATGATCTTTTTATTGTCTCCAGAATTTCGCCTTTTCCAGAATGTCCCTGTAGTTGGAATCATACAGTTGGTAGCCCTTTCACATTCACTTCTTTCACTTATTAACTTTAACTCTGTGTCTTTTCATGGTTGATAGTACATTTCTTTTCAGTGCTGAATAATGTTCCATTGCCTGGATGTACTACAGTTTAGTTATCCATTCACCTACTGAAGGGCAAATTGGTTCCTTCCAAATTTTGGCAATTGTGAGTGAAGCAGCTATAAATAACCCTGTGCGGGCTTTTGTATGGATATAAGCTTTTAGCTCCTTTAGGTAAATACCAACAAGTGCGATTACTAGATTGTATGTATGATAAGAGTATGTTTAGTTTTGTAAGAAACTACCAAACTGTCATCCAAAGTAGCTGTACCATTTTGCATTCTCACCAGCAGTGAACAGGAGTTCTATTGATCTGCATTTTTATCAGCATTTGATGTTGTCAGTTCTGAATTTTGGCTATTTTGGTAAGTTTGTAGCAGTAACTCCTTGTTTTAGTTTGCATTTGTCTGGTGACATATGATACGGAGCATCTTTTCATATGCTTGTTTGCTATCTGTATGTGTTTGGTGGGGTGTCTGTTAACGCTTTTGGCCCATTTTTTAATTGGGTTGTTCATTTCCTTCTTGTTGAGTTTTAAGAGTTCCTTGTATATTTTGGATATCAGTCTTCTGTCAGGTGCATTTTATAAATATTTTCTCCAAGTCTATGGCCTGTGTTCTCATTCTCTTGACCTTGTGTTTTACAGAGCACAAGGCTTTAATTTTGAGGAAGTCCACCTTATCATTTTTTTTTTCATGGATGGTGCTTTTGGTGTTGTACCTAAAAAGTCATTGTCATACCCAGGGTCATCTAAGTTTTCTTCTATGTTATCTTCTAGGAGTTTTATAGTTTTGCATTTCACATTTAGGTCTATGATGCATTTTGAGTTAATTTTTTGTGCCCAATGCAAGGTTTGTATCTAGATTGATTTTTGGTGGTAAGGTGTGAGGGGAGGAGAAGCATTCTGTTGTCCCATGATTAGGTCTAAGTCTTTTAGTGAGCCTGTGCTTCTGAACTGTGAACTTCACAAGTTCTTAGTCACCCCTCTCCCCCCTCCCCTAGGTGAGTTAGGATGGCTAGAGTGGGTTGGAGTTGGGTATTTCCCTTCCACCACGTCAGTTCAGCTCTGATAAACCCCCAGCTGTTTAGGCTCCTCTGTTAGTTTTTCCTGAGGAAAGATCTTGTTAAGAACAGAATGTTCCAGTGTATTAAAAATCGTTGCTTTTCCCCACCCATTGCTGGAAGCAGGTGGGAATTTTTCTCAGATATGTGGGAGCCTGGTGGAGCTCTTCGAGGTAAAACTCACTAAAGTGTAAGGATTCCCTGCTCTTCCTTCATGACTGGGTCCCCCTGGAGTCTTCAACCTCTGAAGTGTTGCAGGTAGGTGTTGTCACACGGGTCAGCTGGAGGAGGCAGGTGAGGCATTCCCAGATGAGAAAGCTGCAACGCACATAGGTGGTCTTATTTATCACAGATCATTTGAAATATTTCCATTTTTTTGAGTAGGATAAAGGTATAATGTACTGCTTTTATTTGTTGACTGTCACTTATTTCTCATAATGTGAAATAACAGAAATGAAATCTCTCAGCTGCTTAATGATTGTTGTTTATGTTTACACTAAATGGTGGAGTTGGTCTGATGCTAAAGCTCCTCCTTTTCATTTTTAGAATGCTTTCATCAATATTCTTTGACCACATTATGGTTCTGTTTAGATTTTAACTTTATTATTGAAAATAATCACATTATGGTTAAGTTTCTTCAAGACTGAAGCCATTAACAATAAAAATCATCCACTGAGCTTTTATTCAGAGTATTAAGCCGGTTGAGAGTAGCAGCACCTTGAAGGCTAACTAGAGATGTGAATTACTCTGTTTGCTAAAAGTATAAGAATGCACTAAAAGGTAACAGAAGTTAGTGCAAATCATCAGGGTTTATGATGGATAATTTTAATCAGGGAGGAACAGTTTTACCCTTCAAAGTTGTTCTTGGTTTGTTAGCAGAATATATGTTCAATGAAAGTTACTTTCACATAATATTATATAATTAAATGTATAATACTGTAGGATAATTTATTAGTCACTTAGGAGTTCATGAAAAGTTCAATTATCTGTATCCTCATCTTTAAACTTTGCAGAATATAAATGTATTTTCAGAAACTGCACAGGATATTAAAGTTCTCTGGTTGCTTTCCATTTTAAATGTATTCCAGTCTTCCATTCCTAGTTTGGAAAATTGAATGTGTCACTTCTGTATAGGTTGGAATAATGTCAATACTTTCTTTGCCCTTTTTTTCATTGACAAGAATTGATGAACAGATTCTCTGAGAAGATATATAATCTTTAAAAATCTTAAAAATTTACTGAATATATACTGTCTTGATATGATCTCATTCTTCATAAAAGTAGAGGTTGCCAAAATATGTGCACAATACACAGTGGTTTTGAGAGCAGTGAAAACTTGCCTAGAAGCTGTACTCTCAGAACTTACCACAGGATAGGGTCCCATTGCCTGCTTCTTTGATTATTTTTTTAATTCTACTTTGCTGACAGTACGGTAGAAATCCCAGAAGGCAGAATAAACAGAGGAACTATTGCTGTGATTGTAACACCAGCCTAATAAATGATTGGAAGGTAAAATGAATAGGCCGAGCTTATAGATTAATTGGATTTTAAAAGCTTATAAAGGGTCTTCTCTGTTATGTCTCCTCTGTTAAATACTTCCTGTGTTTAAATCTTGAATGAAATAAAAATATTTAAAAATTGAGTGCAAGACAGAAGGAAATAAGGAGCTTAATTGCAAAAATGCTAAACTAGTGTGATTTTTTTTTTTTACCTCTTACTATGCTGCATTTCAGTTCAGTTGCTAAATAGTTAAATTCATTCATTGCTTGTGATAGATATCTTAAATCCTAGATAAAAGGGATTTTTAAAGCTGTATTTAAGAATACGATGTTTTAGGGCGCCTGGGTGGCTCAGTCGTTAAGCGTCTGCCTTCGGCTCAGGTCATGATCCCAGGGTCCTGGGATCCAGCCCCGCATCGGGCTCTCTGCTCAGTGGGAAGCCTGCTTCTCCCTCTCCCACTTCCCCTGCTTGTGTTCCCGCTCTCGCTGTCTCTCTGTCAAATAAATAAAATCTTTAAAAAAAAAAAAAAAAAAACCTTTAAAAAAAAAGAATATAATGTTTTAATTTGTTTCATTAATAATTGCAGTCATTTTTGACCTTAAATTCAGTCGTTTTTACCTATTTGCATTATCATTTATCATTCATACAAGCCGATTCTTCTTTTTTTTAAATAACAGTTTTATTGAGATACTTTTATTTACCGTAAAATTTACTCTTTTAAAGTGTATGGCTCAGGGCTTTTCATTATATCCATTGAGTTATGCAATCGTCAGCATTTCTTAACTTCCAAACATTTTCTTTACCCCAGTAAGAAACCCCATACCTATTTAGCAGTTACTCTGCCTTACCCTCTCCACCCAGTCTTTCACAACCATTTATTTACTTTCTATTTCTGTGGATTCGTCTACTGTGGACATTTCATTTATAAATGGAATCATATAATATATAGTCTTTTATGATTGGCTCCTTTTACTTAGCATACTGTCCTTAAGGTTTATCCATATTATAGCATGTATTAGTGGTTCTTTTCTTTTTATGGTTGAACATTTCATTATATAAATACACCGCATATTATTTATCCAATAGTCAGTTGCTAGACATTTGGATTTTCCTCTTTTTTGGCTATTAGGAATAATGCTTTGAACATTTGTGTAGAAGTTTTGCGTGTATGTATATTTTCATTTCTTTTGTTTTTATATTCCTGGGACTGGAATTGCTGAGTCCTGTGGTAACTCTATGTTTAACGTAGAGGAATTGCCAATTATTTTCCAAAGTAGTTGCACCACTTTACAGTTATACCAACTAATTGAGACTTCTCATTTCTCCACATCCTTACAAACTCTTATACTAGAGGAGGTCAAGTGGTATTTCACTGTGGCTTTGATTTGCATTTCCCTAGTGACTAATGATTTTGAGCATCTTTTCATGTATATTTTGGCTATTGTGTATCTTCTTTTGAGAAATGTCTATTCATAGCCTTTCTCCATTTTTAAATTGGATTTTTTTTTTTTTTGTTATTCAGTTGTAAAAGCCCTTTATGTATTCTGGATATTAAATCCTTATTAGATGTATGATTTACAAATATTTTCTCCTATTCTGTGGACTGTTTTTTTCACTTTCTTGATGATGTCCTTTGAAACACAAAATGCTTTTAATGTTAATGAAGTCCAATTTATTTTTTCTTTTGTGACTTATGGTTTTGGGGTTATATCTGAGAAGCCACAACCTTATCTGAGGTCACAAAGATGTATGTTTTCTTCTAAGAGTTTTATAGTATTAGCTCTTGAATTTAGGTCTCTATTTTGAGCTCATATTTTTTATATAGTATGAGATAGGGATCCAAATTCGTCCTTTCTCATGTAGATATCCAGTTATCCCAAGACCATTTGTTGAAAAGACTGTTCTTTTTCTATTGATTTTTTTTCTTTTTTTTTCTTTAAAGATTTTACTTTAAGTAAGAGTGAGAGAGAGAGAGAGCGCGTGCACACAGGAGTGGGGTGAGGGGCAGAGGAAGAATCAGACTCCCCACTGAGCAGGGAGCCCAAAGGGGAGCTCAATCCTGGGACTCCAGGATCATGACCTGAGCCGAAGGCAGACGCTTAACCAACTGAGCCATCCAGGCACCCCTCTCTATTGAATTTTCTTGACATCCTTGACCTCCAAAGTCAATCATAAATGTTTATTTCTGGATTCTCAGTTCATTCTATTGATCGAGCTGGACAGTAATGATGCTAATACCACACTGTCTTGATTACCGTAATATTGTATTAAGTTTTGGAATTAGGGAAATGTGACTCTTCCAACTTTCTTCTTCTTTGTAAAGATTGTTTTGGTTATTCTGGGTCCCTTGCATTTCCATATTACTTTTAAGCTCATTTTAGGCTCAACTTGTCAATTTCTACAAACAGCTGGGATTCTGACAGGGATTGTGTTAATTTTGTAGATCAGTTTGATGAATATTGCCATCTTTACAATTTTAAGTCTTTTGTTCCATGAATATGGGATGTCTTCCCACTTACTTAGATCTTGTTTCAACAATGCTTTGTAGTTTTCAGTGTACAAGTCTTGCATTTTGTTGGATAAATTTGTTCCTAAGTATTTTATTCTTTGTGATACTGTAAATGGAATTGTTTTCTTGATTTTTTCAGATTGTTTATTGCCAGTATATAGAAGTACAGTTGATTTTTGTGTATTGATCTTGTGTTGTGCAACGTTGCTAAACTCATTTATTTGTTCAAATAGTATTTTTTAGTGGGTTCCTTAGAATTTTCCATATACAAGATCATATCTTCTATGAATATAGAATAGTTTTACTTTACTTCTTCCTTTTCAATCTGGACACTTTGTATTTCTTTTCCTTGCCTGTTTTCCCCAGCCAGAATATCCTGTATATGTTGAATAGAAATTGTGAGAGTGGACATCCTGTCTCTTTCCTGAGTTTAACAGGAGAATACTAATTTCAGTCTTTTAGCATTAAGTATGATGTGAACTGTAGGTGTTTCATACGTGCCTTTGTTAGGTTGAGGAAGTTCCCTTTTTCTTGAGTGTTTTATCATGGATGGGGGTTGGATTTTTCTGTGTCCATTGAGATGATCATGTGATTTTTGTCCTTAATTCTATTAATACAGTCTTTGATTCTGTGGGCTTTTGGGGGATAGGGTCATTTACTCATTTTAATATCTTGGCTAACTTTGCTAAGAACGGTTCCTCTCTCATAGCTGAAGTTTCTAAAATGTTTGTAGGCTGTTCACTTTACATGAAAATATTTGTAACAAGGCAGTCTCAGAATTTCAACTATAATTAGAATACAGAACTCAGCTTTTTGCTTATTCTGCTGGGCTGTAGTGCTCTATTATTAAAATTAATAGATATTTATTACCATGAACTAACATGAAAGATGAGTCTAGAAAAAAAATTTTTTTGATTGGTGTATTGCTTGTGCCCAACTGGTTTCATAATGTCTATTTGCTACTAAAAGTTGCATTTGGTGTAGTTTTAGAGTTTTAGACCATTCTGAATTTATTTCGTACTCAGATGCAAAATATTGTAAGTGTTCTGTTAAGTTCATTCTCTGGTTTTAAAATGACTTAAAGCAAGTCAGGAAGTGACATTTCCATTATAACCAAGGCCTTTGGGTGCAAGAGGACCTGGCTCTGGGGGTCCCAAAAAGACTGCTGACAAAATCAAAGCAGCGAGACAAGTGGTGGTGAAACAAGAAAATAATTTATTTCAGTGAGGCCAACACCAAGAAGACAGCCGACTAACATCTCAAAGACTGTCTTCAACGTGCTGAAAATAATTCTGTGTTTATATAAGGAAAATGTGGGACAGAGACCAGTGGGTACATGCAGGTGGGCAGTAAAGGTCAGGTTGATCTTTGTTTTGGGGTCAGTCATGTGAGGGCTTGCTGGTATTGGAGCAGTCCCGATTGCTTGAAGGGTAGTTGGTCCATTACAAGATGCTTTGCCCACTGGGCTCTTTTCCTGAGTTAAAAGATAAGCTGGAAAGAAGAACTTAACCAGTTAGAAAGTACAAATTCGGGTCAAAATGGAGATAAAGTCTCCCCTCCCTTTTTTTTTTTAAGATTTTATTTATTTATTTGCCAGAGAGAGTGAGCGACCGAGCACAAGCAGGGAGAGCAGGGGCAGAGCATGCAGACGGAGAAGCAGGCTCCCCGTTTAGCAAGAACCCCGATGCAGGACTTGATCCCAGGATCCTGGGATCATGACCTGAGCCAAAGACAGACACTTAACCGACTGAGGCACCCAGGCGTCTGTAAAGTCCTCTTTCAACATGTGAAAATTGGCTCTTTTTTGTGCAGTAAGTCTTGGTCTGGTATGTGTGTGTGTACTGGAGTTAGACAGCCTGGGTTCAAACCCCAGCTTCACTAACTAGCTGAATGGTTTGGGGCAAGTTATTTAGGCTTGTTGTACCACAGTTTCCTCTTTTGTAAACAACAGAGCCTATAGAAGAGGTACTCTTGTAAGCTAATATATATATGATACTTGCTACATATTAATTGTTTAATAAATCTTAACTACTATGATGATGTACTTAAAGGCTTTCTAATTCCTCCTTTCTTCCTCCCTTTCCAAAAACAAAACAAAAAACACCATTTAGACAATTGGATGAATGTTTTATTTTAAATTTGAATTTGATGATACAATATTATAAAAGGTTTAACTGGTTTTGGTCTTTGTTTCTGCTTATCTGTCCCACATATCTCTTCCTGATTATTCTTCAGTAATTGCTAATTTCATCATATTATTTTTTTCCTTAAATATTTTTCTCCCTGTTGCTTACTTAGAGGATCTTACTTAGAGGATGTATAAATTCAAAGATTTGCATTCAAAGACTTTGCTCTGAACCTGTTTTAGCCTTGTCTTCTGTAGCTCTTATTCAGGAGTTATGGTGGTGCTTTTCTGGACAAAAGCCATAAGTAGTTTTGCAGGAGGTATGTGGCCTGTGTCATGGGCCATATAAATTAATTGGTTTATTCCAGAGACAAAGTTGACTAGTAAGATTAGGTAGATACCCTAGCTCTTGATGAGCAAGCAGTAAAAAAAATGGAGACTAAAAGTATCTATGATAGGAAGATAGCACCATTTTTAAAAGAGTACATTGGTGTTCAGAATTAAAGGGCAAAATGTGTTGACGCCAAGAAATACTCAGTGGAGCCTTACGATTTGGCTTTGTCTTACAGTTGATTAATGCAAAGGAGTAGGCATCATAATAATATTTCTTTAATAAATATCTTTGCAGAATTGTTCAGTATATAACATTTTCTTCTGGGTTTTCTTCATTTTGTATGTAGCCAACAATAGGAATAATTTACAAAGCAGATCTTTGTTACAGTGTTTGACTATTGTCTGATAAAACTGTTAACTCTTAGTAATAACAATATTAGGAAGAACCATATATGCAAGAAGCAAGAATCATTACACAAATATGAAAGGATATGAGTATTTGCATCTATGACATGCTGTTTAGTGATTGAATATAGTCAGTTATTTTCTTACATTATGGTATGTCCACTATAAGGTATCTTTAGTTCTTGTTAAAGTAGTGAATATACTAGTTAAATAATGATAATGAATGGGTACCATTTGGGGAGTACACTCTCAATAGTTTTAATTCTCACCACAGCTCTGCAAGCTAGGCTAGATAAGTATCTGTATTTTATAGACAAGAAAGTGGAGAGGTGTAATAATTCTCCTCCTCAGGTCACAGCAAGTACTGGTGGAAGTGGCATATGAACTGACTTGAAAGTAGATGTCTTAATTCTCAACTGTGCCTCAGATGTTCCTGTGGCACATCAACAACAACAAAACAAAAAAGGAAACCTACTCAGGCTGCTTCTCAGGCAATTGGGGATTAGTAAATTTGCAGTAGAGCTGGAATTCTGATACACTGCCAGGATTGAGAACTACTTGCTCTAGAGTTTGTATTCTTTCAAACTAATATCTTTTGATTATATGCAAGTAACTTCCATTCCTTAAAATTTAATTTTAAACTTTTTGTTACTATGAAATAATGATTTAGGATTTTTCCCCCCCAATTCAGAGGGCTTTTGTAGTATTAAGGATCCTTCAGGGCTGGCTGCAGCATAGTACTACCTTATCCAAAGGAAAAGGGAGAGAAATCAGTAGTAATCTTGAGAAAAATCACTTCTTTGAGCCTCAGAATTATAATTTGTAAAATACGGATAATAACTACCTTTCAGAGTTACCATGAGGATTAAGTACAATTGCGTTTTTAAGACACAGAACCTGAAACTTAGTAGATAGTGGTTCTTCTTTATTATATTAAGAAAGTATATTTATCATCTTAGGTGTAAGTGTGACTATATTAATAATAGTGTCAAAAAAAGTATAGTTTTATCTGGAGTAGTTCCATGTGTAGATAAGAATAAACCTTTCTTGACTGACTTCCTGGATTTATAGACACTTTGCAGTTTCTGTGAATAAAATATTGATTGATGCCCACAGCATACTGAAGTTTTCAGACCAGTAGGCCCAAATTAGTAGATCTATATGCTTATGTTTTGCTTAACCAATAATCAGTTTTGTGTATTCCCATATCTATTTGTGCCTGTCATATTTGATACTATAGTAATTAGTTTACTTTAAGAATAGATAATGTGAATGCAAAATAGAGGGGTTTTTAAAAATACATAAAAAATGCAGGATGAATACTTTGGGAAGACTTCATGAAGTCAGTCATTTAAAATTTTTGATGTTGTGTGGATAACAGTAAATGATCAGAAAAATAGTAAGATTGTATGTGAATGCTGCATTTAGAATGCATTGCCAATTATCTTAAGTTCCATTTAAAAAATTAAACTAGTTGAGTGCCTGGGTGGCTCAGTTGGTTAAGCATCTGCCTTCGGCTCAGGTCATGATCCCAGGGTCCTGGGATCAAGTCCTGCATCGGGGTTCCCTGGTCAGCAGGGGCCTGCTTCTCCCTCTCCCTCTGCCCCTCCCCCTGTTCATGGGCTCCTATGCTTTCTCTCAAATAAAATCTTTTACATAAAAATAAAAATAAACTACAGATCTTATACCTGCATAGTTATGGCTATGTTTTTATTAATTAATTTATTTATTTTTAAAGATTTATTTATTTTAGAGAAAGAGCAGACGGGCACATGAACATGCATGTGGGGTGGAGGGGCAAAGAGAGGGAATCCTCAAGCAGACTTCCCACTGAGTGCACCTGTTGTGGGGCTGGATCCCATGACCCATGAGATCAGGATTTGTGCCAAAACCATGAGTCGGATGCTCAACCAATTGAGCCACCCAAGCACACCATGGGTATGTTTTAAGAAAAACAATTCTGAATCTAGTTAATAGAGCCATACTTAAAGAAGATAATATCACAAGATTAGCAAAATTATGTATGATTTCTGAAAAAAAATAAGGTGAGTAGAATTTTTATGATTCTTCATAATAGCCCACATTTTTTATTAACTTAGTTTTACTGATCTGGTTAGATGAGAAGTTTTGCTCCATGTAAAATGAGAATTATAGAATTGCTAATTGGTCCCAGAAAGGATAATTTAGCTGGAAAGATTAGAATTAGACTCCTGGGCGCCTGGGTGGCTCAGTTGGTTAAGCGACTGCCTTCGGCTCAGGTCATGATCCTGGAGTCCCTGGATCGAGTCCCGCATCGGGCTCCCTGCTCGGCAGGGAGCCTGCTTCTCCCTCTGACCCTCCCCCCTCTCATGTGCTCTCTCTCTCTCATTCTCTCTGTCTCAAATAAATAAATAAAATCTTTAAAAAAA
>NC_138376.1:113755864-113798493 GCF_054177405.1 Leptonychotes weddellii
GATGATGATGATGATAAAAGTTTGAGCTGTTTACAGAGTAAGGTACTATAGGCTAAACATGCACGATTAGTCTGTGAAATAATAGAAGAATTAATTGCTGGCAATAAAATGAAAAAAATTGTGGAAGATAAATATCACCTAGAAAAACTTTTAGAAATCGGAAGGAAAAAGTGTATAGAAAATAGGAATTTAACCTTTAGTGTGATTATTTTTTCTTAAGAACCCTAGGGCATGTGTTAAAAGCATATAGAAGTAGTCTATACACCTGAATATGAATTTATATAAAGAAGGCTATAATCACATTATTGATCACATTTTATTTATTTATTTTTTATTTATTTATTTTTTTTTTAAAGATTTTATTTATTTATTTGAGACAGAGAATGAGATACAGAGAGCATGAGAGGGAGGAGGGTCAGAGGGAGAAGCAGACTCCCTGCCGAGCAGGGAGCCCGATGCGGGACTCGATCCCGGGACTCCAGGATCATGACCTGAGCCGAAGGCAGTCGCTTAACCAACTGAGCCACCCAGGCGCCCTATTGATCACATTTTAGATTTAGCTTTTTATTTTCAATTAATATTTATTAACTAGTGAAAAGTAGATTAGTATAGTAACATGTTAAAATAGCTAATTTAGCTAATTTCTTATTTCAAGTTTATGAAGATGTAACAGTGCCTGGCACTTAGTAAATTGTATAAATGTCTGGGTTTTTGTTTGTTTTGTTCTTTATTTAGCATACCTTATTATTAAGAGTATAGATTCTGGAGCCAGAATGCTTATTCAAATCTCAGCTCTGCTGCTTTCTAGTTACGTGACTTACAAGTTGCTTGATTTCTCTGTGCTTCAGTTTCCTTATCTGTTTATGGGGGCGAAGGGAAATTATATATTCTTCATAGATTATGGGAATTAAATGAGTTAATATATATAACATGTTTAATATAATGCCTAACACAGAGAATGTTGTGTGTTTACTGTTATATGCAAATGAATATAAATTTGCATATTTTGAATTCAGGTCTGTTGTAAAAGACTGATGCATTCATTGGTAATATTATAACATCATCACGCTATAATTACAAACATAGTTATATGGTTCTTCATTATATTAACTTACACTATTGAAAAATAACACTATAGGATTGAAAAATGCTAGTAAAAAGATTGGTTCCAAAAGCATTCTTCCAAAATGACATGTCTCTGCTTTTCAGATTTGTTTGCTGCCTTGGTCAAAATTGGATGCTCTGCAGATCAACTACCTTTTCTCTTTTTATTTTAAGTGAAAGAAAGAAACTTGGGCCAGAGTAAAGTGTATTAAACCTAGTTTATGTTCTGTATATTGCTGTTTTGGATAGTTCTTTTATTTTCTAGAAGGAACAGTTATTTTAGACCTATAATCTCTGAGACTTCTGATTATCAGCAGAAGCTAGCTGATCCGATTGATGTGTAATAAATGTAACTCTGAATCTTAATCTCAATAAACAGCCTTTATTGAATATCAGGTCATTGGAATATTTATTAGTCTGTTATGTAACTTAACAGTTGCTGTAAAAAGCCCACACATACCGTAGACTCCTTAATGAAATTAATGACAGCTTTGGTCGTCCAGGAGTAGAATGTTATTGCCAACATGACAGTGGAGCTGCAGTAATCCAACTTCAGTTCCTGATTAATGAGGTTAGTGAATTGCTTTAATCTGTCTTACTTATATATGAAATAGGGCCACATCTGGTCTTTCAGATTTCTTGCATGCATTGATATTTAAATATTTGAACAAAAGTAAATTTCTTTAAAAAGGTCAGAACTTATAGCAGTTCACTGTAAGGCATCATCCTGGGAAGTTACATAAATAATGCAAGATGTTTCTCAAAACAGTGTTGCAAATAGAATGGTGTAAGGTAAATCTTTTTGGTACAGGGTGCTGCATTTACATTTTATTTCTTGGATACTGAAAGTTATGTAACACTGAAATCTATATTAAAATTTTTTTTAGAGATTGAGTTTATTATAAATAACAAAATATACTTCTCTGTGACTTGTTTGAAATACAACCAGGAAACAAAATTCCATTAGAAAAGAAGACTGGTTATCGTCCAAAATTCTTGTTGTGTCACTTACTGGTTGAAGTAATTGATGATGTTTTTCTTTTTGATAGAGTATAAAGTTAGGAAGGAGCTCAGGAAACAAATATTATTTTATCAGCAGGGTAGATAACATGCTTGCAGGTTTTTAAAAAGTATGAGCATTTGCAGTGACTTGGAGCAAGAGAGTATAATGCTAAGCAAAATAAATCAGTCATAGAAAGACAAATACCATATGATTTCACTCATGTGGTATTTAAGAAACAAACAAAAGGGAAAAAAAAAAGAGAGAGGCAAACCAAGAAACTGTCTTAACTATAGAGAACAATCTGATGGTTACCAGAGGGGAGGTGGGAGAATGGGTTAAACAGGTGATAGGGATTAAGGAGCACACTTGTGATGAGCACTGGGCTTTGTAAGGAATTGTTGAATCACTATATTGTACACCTAAAACTAGTATAATACTATGTTAACTAATTAGAATTTTTTAAAAAAGGAAAATAAAAAGTTAATTTAAAATATGAGCAGCTCTGAGAATAGATATTTACTATATGCAGTGATGAGCAGGAAAAGCTGGTCATTAGAAGAAAGAAATTACTCCAGAAAAAGCTCTGCTATCTTTAGTTGTGGTGATATCTGTGGACATTCTTTTTGCCCTCAGGTCCTTAGGTTCCATTTAATAAATTCTTAAATGTATGTGAGAGGAAAAAAAAAAAAACACTCGATACCTCTGACCTTTTGTAAAATGTTTTTATCAGAAGATTAATATACAATTGTGTAGGTTTTTCAGGGTCAGAAGTGTTTTTAAAAACTGCAGTATTGGGGCGCCTGGGTGGCTCAGTTGGTTGGGCGGCTGCCTTCGGCTCAGGTCATGATCCTGGAGTCCCGGGATCGAGTCCCGCATCGGGCTCCCTGCTTGGCAGGGAGTCTGCTTCTCCCTCTGACCCTCCTCCCTCTCATACTCTCTGTCTCTCATTAAAAAAAAAAAACAAAAAAAAAAACTGCAGTATTCTGTGTAGAACTGTATAATAGGCATTGTAAAATGTTAAAATTCAAAAGAAATCACAATCTAGAAAGTTGTTGAACCTATTTGAGGACTCAAGATTATTTTTCCTATTTTTTTTTAATTTTGTTATGAAGTAATTCTACTGGCAGTTAGGTTCAAAATAGAGAGGTTCTCTGTGTACTTCCCCCATCTTCCCCTAATGGTAACATTATGTATAACAATAGTATAATATTAACCAGGAAAATGACATCCATATACTACTATTAGACTACAGACCTTATCTAGATTTCATCACCATGAACTCCTGTGTCAGTGTGGGTGTCTAGTTTTGTGCATTTTTATGACACATACAGATTTGTGTAATGACCAGTATGAACAAGATACAGATCAGTTTCATCATCATAAAGGACTTCCCTAAGGCTCCCCCTTTATAACTGGGCCCCCTTCTGCTCTCAGTCCCTAATCCCTGGCAGCCTAACCTATTCTCCATCTTTATACTTGTGTTAAGATTATTTGTTAAAGCAGTACATGAACCAGTGTAAATAACATTGCAAACTGATTACCTATACACCTAAATTTTAGAAATCTTAAGTAATTTATGTTGTCATTCATACAGGTTTCTTTTCAATAGGATTCATCATAGGGTTCTTGGATATGACTTTTATTTTACATGCTTAAATGTTACATTTTGAGTACTTAAAAATGATGTTGCTGTTTTAAAAAATGCTTAGCAAAATATGAATATTTAATTGGGGATGCTACAGAAGTCTGACAATTGGGAGTAGCTATTTGCTTTTATATTTAGTGGGCCATATGTAGGTAAAGGAGCCCCGCTAGGAGGTGGTGAGCTATTATTGCCATTTTGGCTCTACATCTCTTCTTCCTTAAGATTTCAAGATGGTGTGCACATCTTGAGAAAGAAGTTGACTATGGTGGAAATAAGAATGAAGAGTACAAATCTTTGATACTCTGAATCTTTGAGTTTCTCTGCTTCAAAATGATATAGATAAGAGGATGCTTTCTAGTGAAAGCATATGGACTTTATTTCTGCTCCCCTCTAGTCATGTTGTAGCAGTAGGAATTACACCATAGAGAAGCCCTCAGAGAATTTCGAAGGTGAAAAGGACTTGGAGAGATCATTTAATGTAAATTTTCAGAGCTATTTTAATCCTCTTTGATAAATGAGAAACTTAGTTTAAAGGAAGGAGATTTTAAGATTTCTCATAATAACCTAGATGAATAGAACTGCAAATCCTTTTTTGAAATTAACATAAATTTTCCATGTTGTATTTTTTATCTTATCCTCTCAGTATAGACGAAAAGTATCTGACTCCTTTGAGGAAACACAGGCACATGTCTTAATAAATCAACCTTAGTCTAGAGATTCTTAATTCCATTCACATACCAGAATCGCCTCTAAAGATTTTTAAAAATATACCTGTGTAGGTCCTTGCTCTGAAAATTCTGGTTTGTGAGTTCAGGGGTGAGATTGAGCCTCCTGTGTGATTCTCATATAGGGCCAGAGATGCTTCCCCATACTTAATAGTATTTAGTAGTATCAGATGTTCTAACTTTCTAAATTAGTTGATTGGTCAACCCTTTGGGAGTTGAAGTTATAGTGTGCTGAATGCTATCTTTATTTTCTATATCATTCTAGTAGTAGAGTTATGATCTAGGCATAGTACATTCCGAAGAATTTTTCTTAAGCCAAATGGGAAAGTTACTTCATATTATATTTTTCTTTCGGTCAAGAAGATGTACAATAGTGATCAAGTAACTTATAGTCTGACCTCTAATTTTACATAGCTATCAACCATAATATCCAAATAGATCTTAGTATATTTGTAGTTTATAAGATAACTAAATTATACTTTAAAATGAAGAAGTGAAAACAGTTTTTACATATGACACACTGTATAACATCTGCTATTTAGAATTTGGGTGAGACATATGTTTCTCAAAACTAAATCTATTGGCTGAAAGTTTTGAAATTTGGGAAGATTTTTTTGGCAGCTCTTTAGTAGCTTTGATGTTTGTAAGATGTATTCTATATAAAATATATTACACTTTATTTTTAAGGGAGCTCTTGTGAGTGCCTTGGCTGATGACACCTTACATTTATGGAATTTACGTCAAAAGAGACCTGCCATACTACATTCACTTAAATTTTGCAGAGAACGGTAAGAGTTTTCTGTTATCCTATATATATATATAAGGTATTTGCTATTCTTTTTTGAAATATTTTCTTTGAATTTTATTCTTTGATTTTATTTTTTTATGATAGACTTTATGCACAATCTAAAAAATAATTCAAGAACTTCAAGGGATATATAATAAAAAGCAAGATTCCTTCCTTTCCAGACCCATTTTCCTCTCCAGAGACAACCACATAAATTTCTTTTGTGTCCTTCTAGAAATACCTTGTGCATATAGGCAGAAATCTTTCTAGATAGCTCTTCTTTTTTTTTTTTTTTTGCATGAAAGGGAAAGCATTACATATTTTTCCTATAATTTGTGTTCAGTCAACAATATATTTGATAGATTGTTTCATATTGGCACAGCCAGTTTTCCATAGTTATTTTCATAACTGCATGATATTCTGTTACGTGGAAGTACCATAATTTACTTAGTCTTCATCAGTGGACATTTATATCCTTTTTGGTCTGCTGTTCATTTTGTTCAGTTGTGATAGTATGATACATATATGTCTTCATCCATTTATACAAGTATATCTCTGAGATAAATTTGTAGAAGTATAACATAGAAATCTCTTATATCACTCGTGAGTTTTGTACTTTGATTGGAAAGACCTTTTTTTCTTTTTTAATTCCAGTATAATTAACATAGTTTTACATTAGTTTTAGGTGTACAATATAGTGATTCAACAATTCTTTGTATTAATCAGTGCTCATCACTATAAGTGTACTCTTAATCCTCTTCACCTGTCTTACCCATCCCCCCATCTACTCCCCTCTGGTAACCAGGAGTTTGTTCTCTATAGTTAAGAGTCTTTTTTTTTTGTCTTTTTTTCATTTTTCATTTGTTTTGTTTCTTAAATTCCACATATAAGTGAAATCATATAGCATTTGTTTTTCTCTGACTTATTTCACTTAGCATTGTACTTTCTAGATCCATCCATGTTGTTGCAAGTGGCAAGATTTTACTCTTTTTTATGTCCGAGTAATATTCCATTGTATATTGGAAAGACATTTTTTACCCTAGTTTTATTAAACATTCTCCCATATTTTCTTACAGTGCTCTTAAAATTGCATTTTTTTATGCTTAATCTTTATTTTTTTATTTTATTTTTATGCTTAATCTTTAATTCATATGGAACTTACTTTGGCATGAAATAGGAGCAAGAAATATAGGCCCCCATTGCTTATGAAATCTATTTTTTGGTGTATATATGAACATTTATATATGTGTGTGTATGTGTACTTGTAAGCATGAGCAGATGTGAGTATATATGTATATGTGCCAAAGTTAAGAAATCTGGGTCTGTATAGTATCTAAATGCAGTGGGGTTAGTGTCTTTAGGACCCGTCTTTGGTTAAAGTCAGACATCAGACTGCCCAAAGCATATCCAAGGATCAGACCATTCCTCCTTTGATACATGTTGATTTATAACCTGTTAAGGTTATATAAATAGGTCAGTTTGTAAGTCTGGGTTTTTGCCCACAGTGGCCCTCCAAAATAGGCAAGCTAAAAAGGCTGCTGAGAACATAGCAGTTCAGACTTCTTTAGCCAACACAAAGACCTGTCTACGTTTTATGGTGGACAGAGACCAGAGTTGGCAGGGGGGCAGTAGCAAAGTTTGCTATTGGGCTACATCTTGCCTGGGAAGATAGATTTTCTAAATAAGTTGGAATCATGGTTCTGCTTCTTCTGGGAGAGGGACAGAAGTGAAGGAGGAGTTAATGGTAGGAGGGAGGGTTGACATAGGGGAGAAAAAGCAAGCAAAACGTTAGGGTTCAGTTCTTTTCTACCTGCTCAGAATAGGGCCAGCCTCAACTTGCCGGGCAGAGTTCCTTAGTCAGCTTGCCAACTGGAGCTCAGGGGGAGGTCTACATCAACTTCAGATGCCACCAAGCAGGTGGAGATAGCAATGGGCATCTTAGTCCCAGAACACATCTTGTCAGTCTCACACCATCTCCTGGAAATGAAAGTATGGATCTAGCAGAGTAGTTGTCATCCTGGTGTGATTTTACTATCCAGAGGGCATTGGACAATGTCTAGAGACATTTTTTTTTGTCACAGTTGGAGGAGGGTGGAGCAGTGCTACTGGCTTCTAGTTGATAAAGGCTGAGGATGCTGCCAAATATGTTGCAATGACAAGGCAGTTAGTTCTCCATAACAAAGAATTTATCTGGTCCAAAATATCAGTAGTGTCAAAGTTAGAAACTCTGGGCTCTAGCACATCAAAATGGTATCATTTGGTCCGTGTAGTGCTGTAGAATTTCTCTTACTCTCTACCACGCACTGGAAGGATTCTGTCAGGACATAGAATTCTAGCAGAAGAATACTTCTGATACCTCATTTGCCAGTGGCCTGTCCATATTTCTCATTGGGACACAGGAATGTAGTAGTATGTGGTCCAAATTCACAAACATACACTATAGGTTATTATCGTATATCTTCATGGAGAAAGGATTAAAGCTCAAGGAGTCCCAGAATAGTCAGGGCCCCATGATTGTCAGGTATGAGGTAAGTCTCCTCAATAGTACCTCTAAGGATGGTCTCCAAGAAATTCTGGTAAAAATGGGTAAGGAATGGTGAGTTAGTCTATAAGGTGCCTATAGTCACAATCTGACAAACAGAAGGCATCTTTGTGTGAAGTACAAAAAAACAGAGCCTTTCTTCTTGGTGAATGCAGCCTCAGAGTCCACCATTCCCCTCCTTGGTTGGGTGCTATTATGCAGGGCACATTCTGCACAATTGTATGCAAGGTCCTAAAAGTTACAACTGAAATAAGCTGATAGAGTTGCCAGTTTTCAGTTTTGTAATAGAGTTTACCCAGCTGATCAGTAGAAACTAGTTGGTCCCATTTGAAGTTCAGCTTCCCCTTGGCCATTATTAAGGTTAACAGTAAAGAAGGAACTGTAGCATGATACTTCTTCCTTGAGTATCTCCTTAGGATGAAATCCTCTAAGCTAGCTACAAACTTGTATGCCAGCCATTGGACCTAAAATGCTAAGGAATAGGCCTGGTGTCTTGTGGATGAACCTACTTATATTCTCTCAAGACTAAAGTTCAGATTTCTTCAGGTGGCAGGAAGGAGAGAGGTAGCACTTGGGAGGAGCCTTGTTTTCCTCAGCATCTGGCTACATGTGGGAAGAGGGGAGGGCACAGTAGGGGCTTCCCCCAGCTCTAGGAACTGCGCATGGTGGCAAGACATACTCTGCCCCTCAGCCTGAACTCTGTGTCATTCAGGACTGTAATCTGCACCCTGATGGAGACCTTCTGTCAGAGCAACTATCCTTAGGCAGGAGAAGGGACAAAATCCTATCATTCCCTGCCACTCCTTCCATCTCCCTCATTTGTAGGAATCCATCCCTTTCTTTATATAACTGCTTTACATTCAGTTTTTATATTTGTGTCAGTCAGGATAGTTTGGGTTATGCTATAATCTTAATGACTTAATACAGCAACAGTTTATTTTTCCTTACACTATATGTCCTTTGTGGGTTTGTTCCTTTTCATTATCATTATTCCAGAACCTGGCTGAGGAAACAGCCAGTCTTTACAATATTGCTTGTCACTGTAGTAGGGAGAAAGAGAATATGGTGAAGCATGAGTTGGCTCTTAAAGTTTCTGCCTGGATGTAATACATATCTCTTACACTCTCATTTCATGGGCTATGGGAACAAGTCACGTGGCCATCTGTAATTTCACTCATATAACCAAGAAGCAGAAAAGCGGGAAATCTTGTGAATATTTGTAATGACTATCATGGTGCTTATTATTGTTGACAGAATACAATAACTAATAACCTAGTAGTTTTCTCCTTATTTCACAGTGGGTTTGAGCTAATTTAATAAGTTGAATTACTCCATTTCATTTTTATGCTATTTTCATTTTTACTTCTGAAACTAGGAAAGGTAAGAAAAATACAGAAGTGTTTAAGTAGCTATTTCATTACATTTTGAACAGTTGTTAAATAATATAAACTTAAGTTTTATCATAATATTGTCTTATTTTTATAAGTAAATTTTCCTAGTATAGTAGAAATTTATAAATAGAAACTATATGTAGTGATTTAAATTGTATTTTTTCATAATGTGGATTTTTTTCTAGTTTTGACTTAAAAATTGTGCTACGATACACAGAACGTAAAATTTTCTATCACAACCATTTTTAAGTGTACAGTTCAGTAGTGTTGAGTACATTCACATCTTATACAACTATATAATATGGATATTTTGATAGAATTTCATTTTTACGGGATTTAAGAAAAAAATGTGGAAATTGGAAGTTTTACATCTTGGTTTAACTGTATGAAATTGGGCATGTTACTTCACTGTTTTGTGTGTTTGGTTTTCTAATTTGTGGAAAATTTTCCTCTGTGGTACATGTAATCTTTATCATTTATTTTTTCTCATATGTTAAAACAGCTTCCTCTTACCCATTTATTTTTTATTTATTTATTTTTTATTCCCCCTCCTTCATTTTTCCCTTCCTGCTACCTTCTTCTTCTCTTTTTTTTAACATTTGTTTCAGAGGTACAGGTCTGTGATTCAACAGTCTTACACAATTCACAGTGCTCACCATAGCACATACCCTCCCAATGTCTATCACCCAGCCACCCCATGCCTCCCATCCCCCCCACTCCAGCAACCCTCAGTTTGTTTCCTGAGATTAAGAATTCCTCATATCAGTGAGATCATATGATACATGTCTTTCTCTGATTGACTTATTTCACTTAGCATAATACCCTCCAGTTCCATCCACGTCATTGCAAATGGCAAGATTTCATTCCTTTTGATGGCTGCATAATATTCCATTGTTATCCCCATTTATTCTATAGGTAATTATAGAATGCTTATTTTGTGCCAGCTTAATGCTAGCTGCTAAGCATGCATTTGTAAAGAAGACAGACTTGGGCCTTGCCATTAGGATCTTGGTCAAAGTTAAGACAAGCTTAACTTCCCAGATGCCCAATAAAATGACATTTGTTCATCCTAAATAAGTCTGTATCTCAGTTTCTGTAGAATGAATTTAAGTTGGGGAATAACATAAACGTAGAAATCTCCTTCTTGGTTAGCAGCCAGCTTGTACTAATTGTCAAGTTTAGTTCTTACTATAATTGATCACTTAGCTTGAGATATGATTTTCTTTAGCTTGAAAAGCAATGTACCATAGTGGTTAAGAGTTCAGACTCTGGGCCAAACTGCCTATGTTGAATCTTAGTGCATAGCCCCATCACCTATTAACTATATCAGTTTTGTTATCTGTAAAATGGATTATTATCTCATGAAAGCCCTAAGATTCATATTATAAAGTTAATATATATAAAATAAGTAATATGTATAAAGCACTTAGAACAGTGCCTTAGAAATCACCTGTATAAAGGTATTGGATTTACTTAAAGTAATGATTGTAACTTGAAATAGCTGCATTAGGTATACCAGAAGTTTTACTTAGGCAGTCTTTATAGAAACAACTAATTGACATTAGAAAATCATTAGAACCAATGATATTGGCACTACATGGCTTTATACATGTAAAGGAGAGGTTCTTTGGCTTTGGTGGAAAATGGGAATTTGACAAGAAAATTCTGTAGGTAGTTTTTTGTTTTTGTTTTTTATCAGAGTATGTTCCTTTAGCTTTGTAGTTTTTTTTTTCTTTAAAGAAAGTTTAATTGGGAGGAATTCATGGATTTATAAACAACTACAACTATCTGCTAGTCTTTTTTTATCACCTGTTACCATGACTAGTATTCTCAGCCACGTTAAGTTTTTGCATAACAGTTCTTAAGTAAAAATATAAGAGCATTTTAAGACTGAGGACTAAATTGTATACCTGGGCTTTCCTATTTAGAAACTACTATTATCTAATAATTATATCTCTAATTGTTTAATTCTTTGTTGTTCATAATACACTTTCACATAAATGTTATTTAGTTTCTTGGGTCAAGAAAAATTTCCCTAAGTGAAATTTCAAAGAATAGAATTTTTCTGTATGAATATGTTAGACACCTGAATAGCTGAATCTTTAATATTGAAATTAATACATTCTTTTAAGATATATTTTTCTTTTATTCTAACACATTTATATCTATTCATTTGATGATAGATGCATGTATTGGTTTAGAGAATAAAATAAGCATGCATGCATTCTAAACTAATGGTTAGGAGAATACAATATCATATGGAATACACTAATAATCAGAAAGTTCCTCCTAACAATTATCAATGGTGCATCAATGTCCAAAGTCCTTAAGAAAAAACTGTTTGACAAATGGAGTAATTCATTCAGATACTATGATTGCAGTGGAAAGGTTGGTGCTTGTTAAGGTACTTCAGGAAGTGACTGCTGCTGTAGCATCAGATTTTCTTTTTTTTCTTTTTCTTTTTTATAGAGAGAGAACGTGGCAGCGTGCAGGGGTGGGGGGGAGAGGGAGAAGGAGAGAAGTAAACCCCCCCCCCCCACCAAACGCTGAGCACAGAGCCAGATGCTGTGGGGCTAAATCTCATGACTCTGAAATTAGGACCTGAGCCAAAACCTAGAGTTGGAGGCTTAACCATCTGAGCCACCCAGGAGCCCCACATCAGATTTTTCTTAGTAGCAAAAGTAAATTATTGTAGAAACAAAAACTAACTTATCCCATTATACTCTTATTAAAATATTACCTAAATATTGTGCTTTGCATATTTATGAGGCTTATAATTTGCTCGGTATGCACATGAACCAGGCATAGCTGTAAAAGAATATCTGGCTAGATACCAGCTCTCAAAAAATCTGTACAGGTCTTCCAAAGATTTTGAATTAATTCACTGCACATATTTAACAAGAAACAAAATTAATCATAATATTGGAACAAATTAGAGACCTAAGATTACAGTTTTTGTGGTAATTGCATCATATCGGCAAAATATTTTTCTTCAAAAGCAGCTTAATGAAAGTGTACAAGCATTAGAAATGAGAGTGATTTCGTGTGATGAAATTCAGGACTAGAACACAGAAATGGAATGGAACACAGGCTGTTAGGCAGCCTGATAGAACGATATACTCTTCTGGATCTAATTCTAATCCACGAAGAGAATTGTTTTGGAACTGTATGGATGTGATGAGTCACCTTGGTAGTTTTTAGGGAACCAGGTCCTGAGACAAAATTTAAAAAGAAAGAAGAAAACTGTCAGTGTTCAGAGGGAAGATGATTGTGATTTGACGACCTGGAGACTATAAAAGGAAAGATGGTTAGGAAGTGTTGGATAACTTCCTAGAATAAAATTATCCATAATAACAAAGAAATTGGGAGAGGCATCCAAAGAGACTGGTCTGGTTGCACAAGGTCCTTATAATGTATTCAGGTATAAAAAGATTATATGGAAGGAGGGGGATACATAATCAAAGGTGAATATAAGAGTAATTTGTCTCTCCTAACAGGCACAATGACCTAAGGCATGTGAAAAATAATAAAGACAAAATAATGAATGAAAACTATTTTTTATGTTTAGGGCAAGAAAGCTAGGTAGATTAATGGTAGGTAGAGTTAGGGTATATATTATTCCTCTAACTGTATAATGTAATACTGGCTCAGACAAATTGTGTCTTAGACTGCTAAAAAAGGGTTGGCTCCTGTAACAGTATTGATTGGCCTAGGAGGAATCTATAGAGTGGGAGCAGTGCTTTAAATTTGGAAATGAAAAAAATACATTTTAGAAGGTAAATTACTTTCAGTTCATCAAACATTAAGTGCCTTCTGTGTGCCAGGGATTATACTAGGTATTTAGGATAACAAAGATGAGTAAAATGCTTGAATAGCTTACATCAGAGGCCCAGACATAAAATAACTATGACACAATATGGCTCAATGCCATTTTAGAAGTTTAAGTTAAAAACCCATGATAGAATAACTAATCCAATCTTTCAATTTTTTTTTTTTTAAGTAAACTGACTTCTTTTAAAGGAAGACAAAAATCAGTCATGAGGAAAATGCAAACTGATACTACAACCAGATATCACTACACATCCGTCAGAACGGCTAAAATACTGTCTTGGATGTGACACAATTGGAACTTCCCATAGTCTGCTGGTGGGAGTGTTGTTAGTCACCTTAGAAAATTTTTTTGTAGTAGTCACATATTCCATGAGCCAACGGTTCCACTCCTAAACATAGATGTATGGTAGGCTGAATTTTAAGATGGGTTCCAAGATTTCTGCTCCCTGGTGTCCACACATTACCATACAAATGCTGATCTAGGTGATGGCATTTTGTAGATGTAATTGAGGTCCCAATTAATTGACCTTAGGATAGGGTGATTATTCTCACTAAACCTAACTGAAGCAAGTGAGTTTTTTGGGACTAGACTCTCCCTGGCAAAAGGTTCAGAACCTGAGAGGGATTCAGTGCAAAAGATATTGAGTCCTACAACCACATGAGACTGATTTCTACTAGCAACCTGGAAGAGCTTCTGAGCAGATTCTTCCCAGAGCCTCCAGAAAGGGATACAGGAATGCATCCTGGCTAATGTTTGTATTTCAGCCTTGTGAGAATGAGTAGAGGCTCTGATCATGCAGCGCCTGGACTTCTGACCTGTAGAAACAAAGAATAAATGTTTTTGTGTGTGTGTGGTAATTTGTTAAAACAGCAAAAAAAAAAAAAAAAAAAAAATTAATACAGATTTTGGTTCCTAGAAGTGAGATGCTACCGTATCAAATACCTAAGAATGTGGAAATTGCTCTGGAACTGGGCAGTGAATAGAGGTTGAAAAAATTTGAGGAACATGATAGAAATGTCTAAATTTCTTTGGGTAGGCTGTGGGGCTCTAGATTTGGAGACTGCTGCCAGTGAGGACTTAGAAGGAGAGAGGAACATGTTTTTGGAAATGAGGAAGTGGTTCCTTGTTATATAATGGTGGGAAGCATAACAGAAGTGTCCCTTGCATAATGTGTAAGTGATTAACTTGGATATTTAGCTGAGGAAATTTCCAAGGAAAGGGTTGAAGGTGCCACCTGATTTTTTTCTTGCTGCTTTATAATAAAATGCAAGAAGAAAGAAATGAATTGAGGGAAGAATTATTAAAGGAACCAGGACTTGATGACTTAGGAAATTCCTACCCTGATCCAGCTGGTAAAAAGATTGTTTCTCGGTATGGCTTAGAGAAAACCATGGTGTGGCTGGACAACTTTTTACTAAAAATCTCCTAAAGACCAAAGGTCAAAGTATTCAGCTACACAAAGGCCTCTTACAAGAGATCGTGGGTGTGCTTCACAGATCTTTTCAATCAAACCAAAGAACCTCTAGAGTGCTTTAAGATGCACAGTTTGAGAAAATTGTGCAGCAGAATATTGCCAGCCTGAAAGACAGTACAGAATAAAGGAGGCTGCCGCCAGGAGCAGGCTGATCAAAGTACCCCCGCTCCAGGAAAGTACTGTCTGGATGAAAAAGGCAGAGGGTGGAGCTGAGAGCTACAGAGGATTATTCCCAGACCTTGAAACCTAATTAAGAAAAATCCAACATTTGCCCAACTTGATTTCAAAACTGTTAAGGACCATGACTCCTTTTTACCTTCCACTTTCCCCCGTTTTGAACAGGACTTTCCATAACTGTTACCCTGTGTCCCACCATTGAATGCTGGGAGTCTTGGGGGCAGATAATTTGTCTCTTTAGTTTCATAGGTCTACAGATGGAGTGGAATTGTGCCTAAGAGCTATACTTAACGGGTTACAGTCAAGATTCTCATCTACAGCAAATTTAGATGAGATTTGGGATTTTTGAGTTGATGATATTTTAATGAGATTTTGGACTTGATATTGTAATTGGTTGAGACTTTAGAGATGTTGGGGTCAGGTGAATGTATTTTGCATTTGGGAGGGATGTGAATCTTCAGATGCTTACGGGCAGACTATTAGAGGCAGGATTCTAAGATGGTCCCCAAGGTGTTTCCCCCTGGTATACACACACCTTCTAATTATTCAATCAGTTCTAATCAGGGTGCTGCTGTGAAGGGGTTTTGCAAGTGTAATTGAGATCCCAAATCAGTTGACCTTCATACATGGGGTATATCTAATTGGTTTTAGGTTTGGATTACCTGACTTAAAATGGCAGCAATTGCATCAAATTGCCCTGTTTGGTTTGGCTCACCTCTGGAACTCAATTTGGTTTAAGTGTCTCCTAAAGTATATGGGTAACTTGAGGAAGATATGGGCTCTAATGAATATCTGAATAATGTTAGGAAGGAGTGGACTGAGAAATGGATGTTAGGTAGGTAAACAACCAGTGTCCACTGTATTTCACTGCTTTCAAAATGAAGTTGATACTCTTAAATACTTAACATTCTCTAAAAGGTCTTATAAGGTATATGACTCTAGTTATTACCATAATTCATTTCACTATGCTTCTCCCTCTCTTTATGCATTCTAAGCTAGCCACCCTGACTTTTCCTTTTTTTAAATGAATGATCCTCTCTCCTGCCTATTTGTATGAGCTGATCTCCCTGCTCCGAACACACTTAAGATTCTTGTTCCATGGTTAACTTGTTTGTCATTTCTTTTACAGGTTTTTCTGTAAATTCCCTAGTCTGGGTTTTGTGCCTGTTTTGTATTTTACCATAGTATGATGCTCTTTCCCTAAAATAGCAGAAACCATGCTTACTGTAATTGCCTTGGTTCCTTGACTGTCTTCTAGATTAGAATGTAAACTGTATATGTTTTCTTTTTTTATTTCCAGCAGCAGTCTCAATGCCTGACATCAGTAAATGCTCAAAAAATTGTGGATTGATTGTTACCTCATTGCCTTTGCAGAAACAGAGGGGAATCTCTTCTTCTGTAGAAGGCATGGTGCTCCACAGACTTTGTGGGTTATCTTGGAGATAGGTTGAGAAGGAAAGTCTTCAAACAGAAAAAAATGAGAGAATTTGCTCCAGGCTAATTCTATATATAATCTTTATTCCTCCCACTAATAGATCCCAAGCTAGTTAGGTTGTTTGATTATCCTTGGAGTGCTACTTGATCCTGGGCCCATAGCAAGGCTTTTAAAGTTTTTTTTTTTTTTTTTTGTAGAAGTAGTGAGATGAATCACAGACCTGTACCTCTGAAACAAATAATACATTATATATTTAAAAAAAAAAAAAAGATAGCAGGAGGGGAAGAATGAAGGGGGGGAAATCGGAGGGGGAGATGAACCATGAGAGACTAAGGACTGTGAAAAACAAACTGAAGGTTCTAGAGGGGAGGAGGGTAGGGGGATGGGTTAGCCTGGTGATGGGTATTAAGGAGAGCACGTTCTGCATGGAGCACTGAGTGTTATACGGAAACAATGAATCATGGAACACTACATGAAAAACAAATGATGTAATGTATGGTGATTAACATAACATAATAATAAAAAAATTTTTAAAAAGTGAGATCGGGGGAATAAAGAACTTTGAACAATAGATTTATTTTTACTGAACCAGCATGCCTGGGAGGTACAGCAGAATTCCATCTGCAGTCATTTTGCAGTGATTTTGAAGATGAAGGTTTTGTTTTCCTTTTCTTGCTTTACTGTATGAGCAGAAATTTACATAAGTGTTCATTGATATTTTCCATAGCAAGTATCTTTTTCTTAGTAATAATTTTAATAATATTTCTTCTAGGGTTTTACTGTTAAGCATAATATAGGATGTTGGTTTGAGATAGAACTTTTTTTTCCTCTCAGAGTCGGTTGTCAATTATGTAAGTTAAATTTTAGTTGAATGCCTTTTTAGCATCTTTTTAAAATTATTGTGTGATTTCTTACCTCCCTTTTTTCCTATTGATCTGTGGCATTAATAGATTTCCTAATATTAGGGATTCTTGTATGGTTGTGAAAATTTTTGAATAACATTGACAGATTTTATTGTGCGTGTGCACTCATGTGCGTGCGATAGGGAGAGAGGGAGAGAGGGAGAACACAAGCGTGTTTGGAGGGGAGAAGGGGCGGAGGGGAAGGTAGAAGCAGACTCCCCACTGAGCAGGGAGCCTGACACTAGGCTCCATCCCAGGACCCCGGGATCATGACCTGAGCCAAAGGCAGACACTTAACTGACTAAGCCACTCAGGTGTCCCAGGACTTCTACTTTTGTTTGGGAAATTAGAATATAACTTTTTTCCTGGTATTGTCAATTTTGGTATCAGGGCATGCTTCCTTCCTATAATGAATTGAGTATATTTATGGTTAATATTACACTCAATAATATTTATGATTCAGAATATGATCAATTTCATTAAGATCAGAGGCTATATCTTATTATATTCTTGTGTGCTTATATTCATTTTTATACTCTTCATATCCCCTTTCTCTCTTTTACCATATTTTGGTTAATATGATTTGTCAGAGGTTTGTGTGTTTGTCTTTTAAATGAAGTGACTTGTGGATTTATTTTATTTTTATCTTTTATTGATATCCAACTTACTGATTTTTATCTCTATTCTTCTACCGTTTTGTTTTTAATCTCTTGATTTAAAGGTAAAACTTATTTATTTTAATTTAAGAATTAAAATACTTTAGGGCATGGCAGTGATAAGATGAAGGCAGAGGATGGAGATTTGAGCCTAAGAATTGTAGGGATTTCTGGTGGTGGAGACAGGAGAAAACAGAACAATGGAGAAGTAGTGATCGAAGGCATAAAGAAAATTTTGTGGTGGGGCGCCTGAGTGGGCTCAGTTGTTAAGCGTCTGCCTTCGCCAGGGTCCTGGGATCGAGCCCCGCATCGGGCTCCCTGCTCCATGGGAAGCCTGCTTCTCCCTCTCCCACTCCCCCTGCTTGTGTTCCCTCCCTCGCTGTCTCTCTCTGTCAAATAAATAAATAAAATCTTTAAAAAAAAAAAAATTTGTGGTGCTAAAATATCTTTAGGTTGAAAGGGCTAACAAATGCTCGAAGAACTCCTGACATAATGGAATTAAAAATACCTTTATAAATTACGTTCTGACAGTGTCAACTGTGAAAGAACTCAGAAAATACGATAATTATCTGAGCATTCCTTCTCTTTGCCAAATAATCCTTCTTTCAGACCTTGTTAGAGAGCTGTGAAGTTAATGTGTCTTAGTGTATAAGGGTAACTTACTAGAAGGATAGAAAATATGATACTAAAACTTTGAGGAGAAAAAAAGGAAATGAAGAAAATAGAGATCAGGAAAAGAGAAAATTATAGAAAAGAGCTAATCAAGATGGAAAAAATAAGTTCAACTATATTAGTAATCAAAATCATTGTAAATATGCTAAATTCACTGACTGAAATTTTGAGATTTCTGACAGGGTTAAAAAACAGCAAAACATGGGCGCCTGGGTGGCTCAGTTGGTTAAGCGACTGCCTTCGGCTCAGGTCATGATCCCGGAGTCCCGGGATTGAGTCCCGTGTCGGGCTCCCTGCTCAGCAGGGAGTCTGCTTCTCCCTCTGACCCTCCTCCCTCTCATGCTCTCTGTCTCTCATTCTCTCTCTCGCAAATAAATAAAATCTTAAAAACAAACAAACAAACAAAAAAAAACAGCAAAACACAGAGATTAAACTACTTATAAAAGTTATACCGAAAGCATAATTACATGAAGTTTGAAAGTATATGGAAGGAAAAAAGTACATCTTACAACAAATTTACAGTGTTTCTAGAAATAACACTAGCAAAAATGTGTAAGATCTATGTGGGGAAAATATTAAAACTATTGAAGGAATCAAAGAAGACTTAAGCAAATGGAGAGCTTCATAGAAAGGAATACTCAAGTTTTAAAATGTCACTTCCTTCCAAATTAACCTTATAAACTTAGTACTATCCCACTCAGAATTTTAATAGGTTGTTCATAGGACTTAATAAGCTGATTCTAAAATCCATATGGAAAAAAGAAAGGCCCAGAATAACCAAGATAATTTTGAAACAGAAATGTGAGCTGGTGGGACTTATTTTATTAGATATCAGATATTAGATATCAAAAATGATTATAAAGCTTTTAGAAATTAGCTCATTGGGAGGCCTGCTTCTCCCTCTCACACTCCCCTGCTTGTGTTCCTTCTCTGGCTGTGTCTGTCTCTGTCAAATAAAATCTTTAAAAAAAAAAAAATCTTAAGAAAAATCATTTTAGTTAGTAAGTTTGTATAAATGTACAAATAATGTCATATTTGTGTATATCTCGCTGTATATATTGTGAGATAGATATATATTTAAAGAGAGAGAGAAGCTTTAATAATTAAAAAGACATAGGCATAGATTGGAAGATATTTAGAGTATACCTGTCTGTACAATAAAGAACAATCTAATACAAAAATGCAAAAAAAGGTGTAGTTAACAGTTGCTGATAAGACCAGCAACTTTTGTTTATCATAACATTTGTTATATAAAATACTCTGGCATTTTCATTCCTCAAGGTAAGATCATTAAAAACAGAACTTTAAGAAATCCCCCAAATAACAGGGACAGTTTTTTCAGATGTTGTTATTTCTATATAGTTGATATATACTGTTTTCCTATTTGTTATTCACTGTTTACTTACCAATATTCAGTTGATACTCAGTTTTATTTTTGGTTTTTTTTTTGATAGTCATTGATGATGTTAAGGTCTCATTTCACAAGAAAGGTTAATATGATTTATTTGGACATGTTTTCAAAAGTTCTTAAATGTTTTATAAAAACTGAGATGTAACTAATAAAACAGTAAATCAATACAAATGTAAAATGACCTTCAAAGATCTCTGAAACTTATTTTTCAAAATATTTGTTACCTTGTACTGCTGGGTTACAGATATGACTTTTTTTTTTTTTAAAGTAGCTATGACAGTTTATCAGAAAAGATGTGAGACGACAAATAGAAAGGAAACCCTTTGAACAGATTTATAAATTGCTTTCAGCTGACTCTGCTGTTATTTTTAATACATTTCCATGTTCATTATTGCAAACTTAAGTTTTCTTCTAATAACAGGACAATATCAGGTACAGTTAATTTAAGAAAAATATCAAATACCTTCTTTTTTATTTTCTTGTGTATTCGTTTGGTAAACATTGATTGAGATTCTGGTGCATGCAAAGATTGTGATAAAGTCTCGAGACATAGAAGTTATAACTGGCTAAGGGAGGTGAAATGGCAAATTATAATGCAATGGAAAATGTGATATAATATGTAGTGAAATTTTCTTATGAAATTTTAAAGACTAACCAGCAAAAGGATGTATCACCATGTTTTGAGAATTTAAGGTAAAACATTACAAAAGAGCCCGTGGGATTTAGTGGGAATTTCCTACATTGACAAAGGGCGAAGGGACTTTCCATTATGTTCAGATGGATAGCCATGAAGAAATCTCTCATGCTTAGGGCACTGTATCTAGTTAAACATGGTTAGGTATGTTGTCCAGAGAGGATAATTTTAGAAGGGTAGAAAAGGTCTGCTTCATGAAAGGCCTTTTATATAATTATAAGAAAGTTATATTCTCAACCTTTTTCCAACTTTCAGTCTTAAAATGAATAACATTATCTGAACAAGACATATTGCAAGTGGGTATTTTTTGGTCATTGAAGACCATCATATAGATAAGCTACAGATTGGAGCACCTGGGTGGCTCAGTTGGTTAAGCGACTGCCTTCGGCTCAGGTCATGATCCCAGGGTCCTGGGATCGAGTTCCGCATCGGGCTCCCTGCTCTGCGGGGAGCCTGCTTCTCCTTCTCCCACTCCCCCTGCTTGTGTTCCCTCTCTTGCTGTGTCTCTCTCTGTCAAATAAATAAATAAAATCTTAAAAAAAAAAAGATAAGCTACAGATTGGTGCATTTCTTGGTATGTGAGTAAGGGTTTAGTGCAGGAATAGAAACCAGTGTAGGTATTAAGCACAAGGGAATTCAATTCAGGAATGTAGCTGTTTACAAAATACTGAGAAGGGTGCTAGAACTATTGAGTTTCAAGAATTACGATTACTGCCATACAGCTGCCTCTCAGCACATGAATCTCAGGAGTAGAACTTGGAATGCTCTTTTTTTTTTATGTTGAGTTAACCAACATATAGTACATCATTAGTTTTTTATGTAGTGTTCAACGATTCATTAGTTGCATATAACACCCAGTGCTCATCACCACACATGCCCAACTTAATACCCATCATCTGGCTACCCTATTCCCCTCTCCCTCCCTTCTTTAACCCTCAGTTTGTTTCCTGGAGTCTGGAGTCTCTCATGGTTTGTCTCCCTCTCTGATTTCTTCCCCTTCAGTTTTCCCTCCCTTCCCCTATGGTCCTGTGTGCTATTCGTTATTTTCCACATATGAATGAAACCATATGATACATGTCTTTCTCTGCTTGACTTATTTCACTTAGCATAATCCCCTCCAGTTCCATTCATGTCGATGCAAATGGTAGGTATTCATCTTTTCTGATGGCTGAGTAATATTCCCTTGTATATACGAACCATATCTTCTTTATCCATTCATCTCTGCTCCTTCCACAATTTAGCTATTGTGGATATTGCTGGTATAAACATTGGGGTACATGTGCCCTTTCCTTTCACTACATCTGCATCTTTAGGGTAAATACCTAGTAGTGCAATTGCTGGGTCGTAGGGTAGCTCTATTTTTAACATTTTGAGGAATCTCCATACTGTTTTCCAGAGTGGCTGTACCACCTTGCATTCCCACCAACAGTTTAAGAGGGTTCCCTTTCTCCACATCCTTGCCAACATTTGTTGTTTCCTGCCTTACTAATTTTTGCCATTCTAACTGGTGTAAGGTGGTATCTCATTGTGGTTTTGATTTGTATTTCCCCGATGGCTAGTGAAGTTGAACATTTTTTCATGTGTCTGTTAGTCATTTGTATGTCTTCTTTGGAGAAGTGTCTGTTCATGTCTTCTGCCCATTTCTTGACTGGATTATTTGTTTTTTGGGTGTTGAGTTTGATAAGTTCTTTATAGATCTTGGATACAAGCCTTTTATCTGTAATGTCATTTACAAATATCTTCTCCCATTCTGTGGGTTGCTTCTTAGTTTTGTTGACTGTTTCCTTTGCTGTGCAGAAGCTTTTATCTTGATGAAGTCCCAAAAGTTAATTTTTGCTTTTGTTTCCCTTGCCTTTGGAGACATGCCTTGAAAGAAGTTGCTGTGGCCGATGTTGAAGAGGTTATTGCTTATGTTCTCCTCTAGGATTTTGATGGATTCCTGTCTCGCATTGAGGTCTTTCATCCATTTTGAGTTTATCTTTGTGTATGGTGTAAGAGTATGGTCCAGTTTCATTCTTCTGCTTGTGGCTGTCCAATTTTCCCAGCACCATTTACTGAAGAGACTGTCTTTTTTCCACTGGATATTTTTTCCTGCTTTGTTGAAGATTAGTTGACCATAGAGTTGAGGGTCTATTTCTGGGATCTCTATTCTGTTCCATTGATCTATATGTCTGTTTTTGTGCCAATACCATGCTGTCTTGATGATCACAACTTTGTAGTATTGCTTGAAGTCAGGCATCATGATGCCCCCAGCTTTGGTGTTCTTTTTCAACATTCCCCTGGCTATTTGGGGTCTTTTCTGGTTCCATACAAATTTTAGGATTGTTTGTTCCTGCTCTGTGAAAAATGCCAATGCTATTTTGATAGGGATGGCACTGAAAATGTAGATTGCTCTGAGCAGCATAGACATTTTAACAATTTTTATTCTTCCAATCCATGAACATGGAATGTTTTTCCATCTCTTTGTCTCTTCCACCATTTCTTTCATAAGTATTCTGTAGTTTCTAGAGTATAGATCCTTTATCTCTTTGGTTAGGTTAATTCCTAGGTATCTTATGGTTTTGGTGCTATTGTAAATGGAATCGATAAATTTAAGTAGTTCATGTAAAAAAAAAGAACTTGGAATGTTGTGTCAGGTCCAACTGCTGTCATAACTACCTCTTGCCACTCAGGTTTCCTTGAATGCCCTTGTCAGCAGAAACAGCACCAGAAAGATGGTCTGTGCCTCCTTTTGCCTGCAAATCTCAGGCACATCCAGTTGGTAAAAACTTAATCTCATCTGGAACTTTAGCTATGGGACAATCTGGGAGATAGAAGTTTTAGCTTTCTAGTATCTGTAGAACAGGAAGGCATAGAGGAGAATATGGAAGAGGATACTGAGTACTAGTTGACCAGATCCAGCACACTATAACTCTGCACCCTTTTCCTAGATATACATACCACAAAGTGTCACTAAAAATTTAGGAAGCATTATGGTAGAAGATAGGAAGCCATTAGGGTCTTCCAAGTAAGATATGATTTCTCTTGGCTTTGAAAAGATAACTCTGGGGGCAGCTAGGAATTGATTTGACAGTCAGTAATAATGGTTTAAATTAGTCCCAAGCCATGAGGATAGAGAGGGAGTAAGTCAGGAATATCTGATTGTTTTGTTAAATAACATAATAAGTTCTCACATTTTATGTAGTTTATTTGTTCATTTAATGAATTAAGTACTTATTAGGTAAAAGATGGTGTGATATTTGCTGAGAATATAAAAGTGATGGCATATTTCCTGTCATGTTGGGCTGATTTAATGGTGATAACAGGCATATAGATGAACTTATTGATTCATATGTCCTTATGGATTAAATACACATGTGTGTTTATGCCCTTGTTTATGGATGATTAATTTCAACATTACTTAGACTGTATGTGTTTTTGTGTTAAAATAGGTAATAATTAAATCTTCCAAATTCGGTGCTTGTTGACTATATAGTACTTGACAGACTGCTGCTAAAGCTAAATAGTGAATAGGAGATATATATCACTTCCTAACATGTAGTATGTTGCATTTTTTAAGTCCCTTAAGCAAATACAGAAATTGTGTTCCTAGTAACAACTTTGTGTAGAATGAGTATATCAATTTTTAAGTCCTGTAGAGGAAACTAGAATACAACTCCATTTAGTAACAATCTGGGGGAATTCAACTTGATTATCTATGTATTTCTAATACATTTGGTTCAGTCACACACTTTTTTTGGGGGGCTCCTTATTATTCATTTTAAAGTACCTTTTCAGGCTCAATTTAATATACCATTCTTATAATATCTGATCTTACTAGTGTTTACTGAGTTTTAATGTCTTTCATGTGAATCTCAATATGTTATTTTAATTATTTTCATTATAACATTACACTTTAATATGTCAGCACATAAACTTAAATTAACTTGGTGTCCTGGTATCAGTAAAAACCAAAGTCACTATCATTTACTGTGATCTATATTACCTTAAAATAAAAATCTTTATAATAAAAGTGTATGAAGAACAAGAGTCATGAGTTTCAACCAAAGGTAATGTTTGAGCTTCATGATAAATGCACTGGTGGCATTCTTAAAATTTTCCTGGGGTCTTTATAATTTAATTCTAAGAAATATAAGAATTTGTTTTTCCTATATGCTTTTATACCTTTTTACATAAAAAGATTTTGGTGGATGGATTATATTAAATAACAGGTCAGTTATCTATTGCTGCATATCCAAACATCCCAAAACTTGAAAGGCTAAAAGAACAGCCATTTTGTTTGGTCACCGTTCTGTGGGTCAGCACTTGGGTTGAGCTCTGCAGAAGTAGTCTATCTATCCCTGTAGTCACTTACGCAACCGTAGTTACCTGGCTGCTCAACTGGATTGGATGATCTAGCTTGCCTTATGTGTCTGTTGGTTGGTGCTGGCTGTGGGCTGGGCCAGAGTATCCCAACAGGTTTGTCTGAGCTTCATCACATGGCACCTGGGTTCTAAAAGCATAAGAAAGAGGGCAGGCCCCAATGTGCAAGTGCTTTTCAAATCTTTGCTTGTGGCAGGGCTGCTAATGTCTCAGTGGCTAGTACAAGTCACAAGATCCTAGAATCAGTGTTGGGAGAGACTATACAAGGGGGAGGATACAGGGAGGGAGAGGAGACCTCTTGGGGGACATTTCTGTAGTAGTATAGTGATATTTACTTTGTTGAAACTTTCTGTTTTCAATGTTTCTTTGCACATCTGTTAACCTAAACTCTTTAAATTTGAAATCTCTTTGTCCCATGGCTATTTAGTGCCATTTGTTTCATGACTGCTTTTACTGAAAAATACTAGCTTTCTGTCATGGATTACTTTCTTAGAATAATTGACAACACATCTCTCTTTCTCTACACACACATGCACACATGCACACATATACATATATACATGTGTATATATGTATAGTTTTAAGTGCTCCATTCAGTGTGACTCCTTTTAAATAATATAATTTCTTCATCAGTTTATTACTTCAAAGCCTGTGCAGTTATGCTTTAACTATTCTTTAAACTTTCAACAAAGAAAGCTAAGATTTTTGTTTTATTATTTTTTTAAAGATTTTATTTATTTGAGAGAGAGCATGCAAACATGAGTTAGGGAGTACAGAGGGACAAGCAGACTCCCAGCTGAGGAGGGAGCCCAACATGGGGCTCCATCCCAGGACCCTGAGATCATGACCTGAGCGAAAGCAGACGCTTAACCGACTGAGCCACCCAGGCACCCAGATTTTTATTTTATTAAACAAGGAAATATAGTCATTTTGTATAACAAATATTGAAAGAACCCATTAAATATAAGTCCAGTTTGTCTCAACAACCAGTTTTATATTTTGGTGACTGATTAAATTGCCCACAAATTTATGATCTTGCAGTTCTTAGCAGGTCATGTTGATTGAGTTGCTTTTCTAGTAGTATGTTTTGGGGGACCACATTTTCTTACTGGCCTTTTCCTAAATCACTGGCATGGTATTTTATTTGGTTGCAATACGGAATTTTAGTTTTCTCACTTTCCTATTCTCATTTGTTCAGAGCCATTAAAATTTGCTAATTAAGAAATTGTTAATTGTAATAAAAACCATGTGACTCCCCCCTCCTCAACTGAATCAAATAATGAGGATAGATATGGAGCAGATTAATTTTTAAATATGGTGCATTGTACTAATACACTCCTGTTATTTCTATACAAGACTCATTCTAGGGACCATCTTAAAGTTTTGGTGATGGATAATTTTAATTAAGTTCCTTCTTAAAATGTTAAGTAGTAGTTTGTTTTCACTTCCAAAAAACAAAGGTGCTTAAAATTTTTCAGCAATATAGGTTGGTTTTATAATTGAGAAAAAACTTATGATGGCAGCTAATATCGAAAAAGTGAATCTAGCGAAAAGTTCCAGATTTTTTGCTGAACATTGAAGAATTTATTCTTACTTTGTTTCTTTAAATATTTGAGAAACAGCTGCAGTATGCTGTTGGACTGGGAATAGAAAATATCTTATGAATATATCCAGAATCTCTGCCGTTAAGGAGATAAGTTTAAGTTTTTGAAGCATATTATGTAAATAATTTTATTAGTATTAAAATCAAAGATGGGCTATGTAATTGTGTTAAACAAGTCAGTAACTACTGCTTTGTAGAGTGAAGAATAAAGGAGAATTGCAGAGTAGTGGAACAGATCTGGAATTGGATATTTCTGGTTTTTTTAATCTGGTTATTATTTTGGCTTATTTATGTTGAAATTATTTTTGAATTTTCAAGACGTTTTGCTCCATTCATGTTTTAGTTTACAACACATTTCGAATGAAATGGCTGTTTTTAGGTTTATTACATTGTTCATTTTATACCTGGCTTGTTGTTGCTACTTTTATATACTTCAGATAATTAAAATTTGCCTGGAACTTCTAGTTAGTAGACTATCACCTAATAATAATTAGCTAACATTTATTGAACACTTATCTGTTTCAGGCCCCATTTTAAGCATCTACCAGGCTTTGTCTTATTTGATCCTCCGGGGAACACTGTCAGGTAGATGTCCTTTACTGCTTAGAAACTGAGGCTCTGAGAGATTGAGTGGTTTGCCTAAATTCTCATGCTAACAAGCGAACAGAGCTGGAAATTAAAAACAGGCAGTCTAATTCCAGAGCTTATGCCTGTGTATAATCAGAATCACAATCTATTTTCATAATCGCTAAGTCCACAAATCTCTGAAAACAAAAAATTTTAAAACAGCTTTATTTAGGGTATAATTAACATACAATAAGCTGCACATACTTAAAGTGTCAATTTGATAAATTTTGACACATATATACACCCATGAAACTGTCATCATAATCAAGGTAACAAACATACAAATCACCCCAAAATGTTTCCTTGGGGTCATCCCTCCCCTCTTCTGTTTCTAGCCTCCATCTCCACAATCTCCAGGTAACCATTGATCTGCTTTCTGTTACAATAGATTCGTTTGCATTTCCTATTGCATATAAGTTGTATATAAATGGAATCATACAATATGTATTTTTGTCTCGCTTCTTTCCCTCATGGTAAGGATTTTGAGATTCATCAATGTTGTTGCACGTATTAGTAGTTTATTCCTTTTTACTACTGAATAGCATTTTGTTATAGGTACGTAACAATTTGTTCATCCATTTACCTGTTGATGGACATTTGGACATTTGGATTGTTTCCAGTTTTTGACTATTATCAAACTGCTATGGATCATCTGTGTATAAGTCTTGTATAGACCTATGTTTTTCTTTTTCTTGGGTAAATGCCTAAGAATGGAGTGGGTCCATCACAGTAGTTGTATGTTTAACTTTTTAAGAAACTGCCAGTGACTATAGGTAATAAATAATACTGTATTGTATATTTGAAAGTTGCTAGGAGAGTAGAAGATCTTAAAAGTTCTCATCACAGGAAAAAAATATTTCTAACTATATGTGTGGTGATGGATATTTCAACTAGACTTATTGTGATCATATTGCAATATATACACATATATTGAATCATTATGGTGTACATTTGAAATTAATATAATATTACATGAAAATTATATCTCAATTAGAAAAAAGACTGCCAGAATTATACCTTAAAATATATAATGCGTTTATGAGATACTCCCATTTTAGGTGATATACAGAATTTGCATTATGTACTTTTTAAAATTTGGAAAATTCAGAATTCTGAAACCTATATGCCCTAGAGTTTTCAGAAAGGTACTGTGGACTTACTGCTGTGTGAAGTAATAGGGTACTATAAAATGTTTTTTTGATGCAGTAGACATTTCTGTGCTTTAGTTAAGCTTATATAAATCCCTTAGAAAGATGACCTGTTATTATATAAAACCCTCAACAAAAAATACAGATGATGAACCTTAAGTAATTATCTAAATGAACATTCCCTTGAGGAAGTAGACCATGAGTTGCATGTACATTTATTTTTTCTAAGTATTTTCATCTTGAAAATTTTCTGTGTATATATTGTGGTAATGGGAATAACAATATTGTGTGTGCTATATCTTGCCTAAAACCTAGTGTCCCTATTGACAGTCTAGCACTGATTATCATTGTGTATTATTTGAAGTACTATTCTATGGAAATTTTTTTATTATTATTATGTTATGTTAATCACCATACATTACATCATTAGTTTTTGATGTAGTGTTCCATGATTCAATGTTTGCGTAGAACACCCAGTGCTCCATGGAAATTTTAAATAGAATATTTTGAGAGACACAATAGGTAGTCTGAAAAAAAGACCATTATATGATTTCATAACATACTAATTTTTTTTTACTAAAAATAAGTGCTACAAAAAGGACAAGATGGACAAGATAATGTCCATTCTTGATCATGAAGTCAAATGAGCTAATAATAGAAAGTGTTTGAAATTGTTGGAATGATAATAAAGTTTAATACATGCATGTAAATTATAATTTGTTAATGAAGGCCTATCATATCATCATGACATAGGAAGAGATAGTTGTCTAAGCCTCAGTGTGGAGGATCTCTGCCCTCCATGAGGCTTACAGGTTAGTGAGGAAGGTAGACCCTACCTCTCTTAAAAGTCTAGACTAACAAAGATATGAAGTATTGGGATATCAATTTGAATAAAGGTGGTATTTGAACTGAAACTTAAAGAAAAACATGAACCGGCGGAGCATTTTGAGGAAGGAATAGTAAGCACAGGTGATGAGATGGATTAGTGTGTTTAATAACTCCTAAGAAATATAATAGTACCTTGGGGTCATGTGGGTATTAGACTTATAGTTTGTGGCTTAATGGTTAAATTTGTGATGTGCCTTGTGATGTGATGAGCACTGGGTGTTATACGTAACTGATGAATCATTGAACACTACATATAAAACTAATGATGTACTGTATGTTGGCTAATTGAATTTACATTAAAAAAATGAAAAAAAAATTTGTGATGTGCCTAAAGTAGCACAGTGACTGACATAGATTTGAAACACTGACTTTAAAGCTCATCTTTCTGTCAAGCCATGCTGTCTATTTACTGTAAGGTCTTATGTTTGACATATAAGTTGAATTTGCATATTAAATATTAATCACAATGAGTAGGTAAATCTGGTTGTATGTCATTTTTGCTTTCCTAAATTATATATCATGATTAACCCTCAAATGCAATTAATAAAATTTACAGACATTTTTCTAATTACCTTTTTGGCTATATTTTCTCTTTCAGGGTTACGTTTTGCCATCTGCCTTTCCAGAGTAAGTGGCTCTATGTGGGCACTGAGCGAGGTAATATACATATTGTCAATGTGGAGTCCTTCACACTCTCAGGCTACGTCATTATGTGGAATAAAGCCATTGAACTGTGAGTTTGAGCACATATTCCATATCTGAAATTTCAGTACCATATATGATATCTTTATATAATAGCTAATCAGTAAATCTATGTGGAATTAAATATGTCAGACATTCTTGATATTAAACACAGTTTATTAGCCTTTTCTAAATATTATTAGCAGTTTGTAAGTTTAAAGCCTTTATAGATAGATGAACATATGCATATATGACATGTGTATGTATATACAGACTGTAGCACAAGTTTATTTTATTTTATTTTAAAGATTTTTTATTTATTTATTTGAGAGAGAATGAGAGACAGCACAAGAGGGAAGAGGGTCAGAGGGAGAAGCAGACCCCCTGCTGAGCAGGGAGCCCGATGTGGGACTCGATCCCGGGACTCCAGGATCATGACCCGAGCTGAAGGCAGTCGCTTAACCAACTGAGCCACCCAGGCGCCCCCAGACTATAGCACAAGTTTAATGAAAAAATTCTTAGGTGAAAAACACTCCACTTTTTTTTTTTTTTTTCTGCGTACTTTTAACTTCTAGTTATTTTTCTTTCAAATGCTGCTCATGCCCCACTAATGGGTTGCCACCAATGTTTAGAAAACATTGATCTAAATCACTACTTGATATGTTTTAATCAACAAATATAATGTAAATGTTTGCAAGGTAACATTACAGAATTTGACAGTAATTTTCCCTAATTTTGATATAATTGTTTTCCTTTAACAACAACAAGAACAGGGTTGAGCTGTAAGGCCCTAAGGATCCTTAGCACTAACTTTGCACTCTGTTAGAATCTTATCTTTTATATCTTATCTCAAGTTTTTCCTTATATTATTTAGACATAAAAATCAAAATTTAAGGATATTGGCAAGATTCATTTTCAGTGTTTTTTAAACAAATAGTTCCACAGAATTTGACATTAAAGGTAAATTTGTAGCATTTCTTTTTTTTTTTTTTTAAAGATTTTATTTATTTATTTGACAGAGAGAGACACAGCGAGAGAGGGAACACAAGCAGGGGGAGTGGGAGAGGGAGAAGCAGACTCCCTGCTGAGCAGGGAGCCCGATGCGGGGCTCGATCCCAGGACCCTGGGATCATGACCTGAGCCGAAGACAGACGCTTAACCGACTGAGCCACCCAGGCGCCCTGTAGCATTTCTCTTAAGTAATGTCTTGGTGCACCTGTGATATAGTGTATTAAGCCTCGTTTTCCTTCCTATGGCAGGGATGTTATCATATCTCAGTCCCTTGGTACAAGGTGTGGGTTTTTGCTGTCTGTTCTGTGAGTTGGTCACAACATCTAGTGGGTAGGCCTAGTGCAGATGTCTGTACGGTTTCACAAAGGTCTCTCATGAAGTGGACTGGTGTCTCAGCCCTCGGAATTTATGAATAGGGAGGTGCTTATTCCTACCGTATGGGCGTAAGTTCAGCTCCATTCTTAGCTACTGTATGACTTTTTTTTTCCTCTGACCAAGTACAGTGGCATTACTTTTGTTCACTTTTTAAAAAACATAATAGAATTTTTCCTATTTTTCATGTGAACTATGAAACTGGATGAGATGCTCCAGTTGGAGGCTAGAGTTGAGTAAAATAAGATAGTAATATTTTAGATGATGCTTTATTTAAAAATATTAATTCTGAGAATTATACGATGAGAATAGGTTTTTTTTTTTTTGTGCTAAAATACTAAATTGAAGATTCTTTCCTATATAGAAAGTATACTTACAAATTTTGCTGACTTGTATCGGTGTCACTCTTTTTCTTCCAATTCCTATTTTTTTTTAATTTAAATTCCAGTTAGGTAACATACAGTGTAATATTAGTTTCAGGGGTACAATATGGTGTTTCAACACTTCCATACAACACCCAGTGCTCATTACAAATGCACTCCTTAATCCTCATCATCTATTTAACCCATCCATCCCCACCCGTATTTTTCTTCTGAGTCCTATCTTGATCCATATTAAGAACTATACATCTCTTATTGATCACTTACTGAATTGTTTTCCTCCTTTATAAATGTATCTTTATTTTCTATTCATTGATTTCACTGTGATGAATATATAGTTGTATTGAAATTTTTAATTAAGAAAAAATCTTACTATTCTATTTTAGGTCATCTAAATCTCACCCAGGACCAGTTGTCCATATAAGTGATAACCCAATGGATGAAGGAAAGGTAGAATTTTTTCTAAAAATACATATTTATTAAATGCATGGATTTTGGTATTTTTTAAAAATATGCAAACTGTTCCAGTACCACATACATTTACCTTGCAAAATTGAGATTTCTAACAAAGGTTGTACATCAAAGGCGCATACTGGTTTATTTATATATTATGAAGAACAAGTGAAAGAATTAGAATCATTTACAGTTTTAAAGAACAAAAAACCCTAAGACAAAATTTAATAAGTACTAGTAAAAGTTATTAATTTATTTTTGGCTTATTAAGATTTTCTGGTAATCCTGGCAAAAACTGTTTTCTTTTGGTTTTCAATTATTTTTAACAATTATACAATTTTTGTAGCATTTATCACATAATGCCTTATGTTAGAGTTGTCTGTATCTCATCTCCCTTAAATTTTTCTTCATAGATAACTTAGATTAATAATGTAGAGATTTTTTAAAATAGTTCTTCATTTTTTTATATTCAAACCCAGTTTCATACAGTCAGTATCTAATTGTTGTTTAGATTTGTTAATACATTTAAAAATAAATAAAATTTCTTTTTCCATGAATCTCTTTCCTAATTCAGTCTCTTAAGTAGTTCTATTTAATGATATTTTTCTACTTACAGAATTTTATGATATTAGCCTACATAAACACCAGGATGTTTATCACTATCAGAAGTCAGTGAAATGAAATTTCTAGGTTTTGTGAAGGTTTTTTCTTCCCTTAATTGGTGGAAATGGTCTAGCCTTTATGTTGAGTTAACACTGTTCTCTTATTTGCCACTAGGAAAACAAAAAAGGATAGCTATACTGTTTGGCGTTAGCTTATAAGCATACAGATGTATGTTTTGAGAGAAACTTTACGCTAAGCAAGTTATAGTAACCTGTACCTTCACTTTATTTTCTTTGCTACAAGGTACTTGTCTAGAAGCCAAGACTTTAGGTGGGAGGCATGGCAAGAGAATTAAAAACTTCCCTCTCTTCTACCTGGATTCAGTCTCTTAAGTCATCTCAATCCTTTCTTTGCAGTGTCTCTTTTCTATTGTCTCATTATGACCACTAAAGTTCAAGGCATTCCAAGCCATTCATGAGCCATTTCCACATCAATCTTCCTAGAATGCTGTTTTAATATTATTGCTCTCACGTTAAAAAGGTTTCAGTGGTTCTGCAGTAGGTAACAAAATAAAGCTTCTTTAAAACATAGCCCTAGGTTTCATTGTCTTTCAGAACATCTTTACCTGAATGCTATGCTGAAGTAAATAGTTATTTCCAAATGTGAGCTGTTTATTAATGCCTCCATGCCTCCTTTATGTGAGTCCCTCCCTTTGGAATGCTTTCCCACTATTCTCTCTCTTCAGCTGAATACCTACCCACATTTTGAGGCTCAGATTAAATGTATATCTTTCATGATATCTTGCTGATAATCCTGACTAAAAATGCTTTCTGTCACTTCCAAATTCATTAGTACCTTAGTTGTACAAGTTTTACAATATTTGTCACATATTGCCATGTATTAGAAATATGTGCATATCTCACCTCCCCGGAACTTGAAAGACCCCTTGAGCATAGAGATAATACTTATGAAGCTTTATGTTTCCCATAGTACCCAACATATAAATAGTAATGCCTCTATATATACTTGATTTATTGTATAAATAAATTGTATATAACTGCTTATTATCATCCCCATGTTTTTGAAACCTGGCATTATGTTATTCTCCTTACTTTCCAGAGTTAATCTCACTCAAACATTTTTGAAATACTAAGGTACTAGAATAGATTATATTGTCTAACCTTTGATTTCTAATAGAAAAATCCACTTTATATCAGTGACTCTCTACAGTTTCCAAAGATCTTTGTGACATTGTGTTGCTGAAGAAAGGTATAAAGTGACAGGGCAGGTTCCTCCAAAGCTAACCTATGGTAGATGCTACCACATTAAGCAGAGGTCTTAGCTAGGGAAGGTTAGGTATTAGTGTAAAATTACTTATGATGGTAACAGAAATAATTACCACTTATTGAATTCTGCTTTGTTTTGGGCACTGTGCTTTCTACTTTATATGCACTATTTTATTTGATCATCTTAACAATTTTTAAGTTAGTTATCTTCCCTAATTTACAGATGATGAAGCAGAGACTTAGTGCGACTATGTGTTCCAGAGGTACAAAGTTAGATATTGGTGGAGCTGGGATTTTGAATACTGATTGCTCTGATTTCATCCCCAGAGTTACTGATGTTGTAGAGAGTTATATTCATATTCAGCATACCCACTAATGCTTTTTATGAAAGAAAAAAGGAAACTAGTCAACAGAATATAAATTAACATCTCTGAGTTATGAAAGAGCCTAATAAGAATAAACGTTGAAAGAATTTCCCAAGTTTAAATACCATGTCTTTAAGTTAGATCTTCAATTTTTTAATATTTAGGAGATTATGTGGATTAAAGCCTAACCTGTTGGCATAGATTTCTAACATTCTTAGGATGTTAGAGCTGGCTAAGGGGTTAAAGCTTACTCTAACCTTCTTATGTTATTAACATCTGGATGGGTAAAATTATTTCCTTAATGTTACATGGCTTCTGAGTAACAGATGTAAGACTAGAGCTTAAGTGACCTGTGTCCTGAGCAATCTAGTGCTGTTTACACTGTACATCAACTCTTAAATTTTATCCTTTCCCATCTCTTACTCCTGAAGTTTCTCTGTTACTTCCCCATCAAAAAATGCCATGTCACATGTCTACGATATTTAGAAGGACTAGGAAAAGGTAAAGGAAGCAAATACCAGTTTTTCCTAGAAGGAGAATATATCTCACATTGCCTAGGCAAGAACAGTTTGTGTTAGCAAAATTAACTGTACTTCCTATAAAGATGAGGAGTTTTGTTAGCTTCAGTGATTGCCCCTCCAAGTGCCCCTGTGGTCTGAAATCCACTAAATTGCTATGTCATTAAATTTAGTGGGTCTGCCCCAACTTTGTTCATATCCCCAGATTATAGGAAGAAGTATTGGCTACCTACTAATCACTTATGTATTCATTAAACAAATATTTATTGAGTGTCTCCTGTGCACTAGGCAGGATATTAGAGACCTATAGATGAAAATGCATGTGCTAACATAGGAGAAGGAGGATTTTAGTCTATCTAGAAGAATTGGGGGTTGGCTTACCCAAGGGAGCAACACTTGAGAATTAAGAATTGAGAATTAAAAATGAGTAGAAGATCACTCAATGAATAAAAGGAAAGGAGGTTTCAAGCAAAGGGAATATTGAGATTTTAAAAATGTCAAGGAGGAGGGTTGTGGGCAGCAGAGATTGGATAGAGAGTGGACCATTTGTGAAGCAAGAACATGCATTCCATTCTGGAATTTATTCATTCACAAAAAAACGTTGTTAAGTACCTACAAATACCAGTCAAGCTCTGTGTCTTACCTTAGTGGTGAACAATATAAAAACAGTCCTTGCCTAAATAGACTATTGTTATAATCAGTAAGAGGATTCAGCTAAGGAAAAGGACATTATTGTGCAGTGACCCTTCAGATTAAAAAATGTACAGAGTGCTGTTGGAGCACATAGAAATGGGATTGACTTATATTTGGTGGGTCAGGGAAGGCTTCCCAGAGGAAGTAATAGCTAAAACAACATCTGAAAAATTAGTAGGATTGGTCAGGCAAAGAAGATGACTTCAAATATGGCCCAGGAAGACAGCAAAGATAAGAGAAAGCATGAACTGAAAGATGTGCTGGAGTGTATTGAATAAGAGGGATGTGACAAGGGACAAAGCTGTAGAGGTCAGCAGAGGTCAAACGATGATAAATCTTGTAGGTCATATTACTCAGTTTGGACTTTATCCTAAAAGTAATAGTAAGGCATTAAAAAAATTTTAAAAGCATGCATTACATGATCAGGTTTGCATTTTAGAATTGTTAAACACTAGCTACAGTAGCGAATGGGTTTAAAAAAGGAGCAAGACTGGAGTCAGGGAGACCAAGAGACCAGAAAAGAGGACTTTGTGTCTTGAACTAGTAGAGAGGTATTGGAGGTAGGGGAAAGTAGAGAGATAATAGAATGTAATTTTAAAATTACTTGATGATTTTTACCTGAGGAGGGAGAGACTAGAGTTAAGGATGACGCCCCCAAGGTTTTCGTCTGAGTGACTTAATGAACACTAAGATAAGAAATACCGAGAGAGACACTGCAGTAGTGAACACCAGAAAAAGAGGGTAGGGAAAAAATAATGAATTCACTTTTGGACACATACTTTGAGGTTCTTGTGGAGTAGATAAAGGGAGCCATCTTCACTGGAATTATGAGTCTGAATCTTATGAGAGGGATCTAGGCTGGATATAACTTGGAACTTTTTAATAGATGAGTAAATGACATTGCCTGATAATGTTTTGAATTAGGAAAGTTTGTAAACTCTAAAGCACATACAAATGTTAATTTTTATTAATAATTTATTATGTTATATTAATTAATGAAAATGTACACTCAGGACTTCAAAATGGTACTATTTTCTTTCTCAATAATTAGTTATATATGTTAAGTCCCTAATCATCAAAGACATATAAATATGCAATGCAGTGTTATTTGTCATTCATGTGATTAGCAATGCAGATGTTTAATTATAACTTTATACTTGAAGTATATGAATGATAATAGTTACCTTTATTGTCAGCAAATAAATGTTTCACATAATATTCCTAGGTCATGTGACGTTTTCTTTTATTACAGCTTTTGATTGGCTTTGAATCAGGAACAGTAGTGTTATGGGACCTCAAATCAAAGAAAGCCGACTACAGATACACATATGATGAGGTAATATTATTTTTGCTAATCAAATATTATTTTTGTCATTTTTCTAATTAAGAGCAGCTTCTTTAAGAACTTAATTGGTGATTTTAGTTGAGGCAACCTTTGTAATTGCAATAACACACCTAATACATACATACATACATTTATTTATTTATTTATTTATTTATTTATTTATGTAATCACATAGCTCAAAAGATTTAAAAATAATCTCTTTTCCATCCCTGTTATTTGGCCATCCAATCCCCTTACCTCTGGTACTAGTGTTACCAGTTTCTCATGTATTCTTCTAGAGGTATTCTATCATTTACAAGCAAATTAATAAATGTATCCTAAATAAATCCTATTTTTGTATTATAGACAAATGATAGTATACTGTGGACAGAGTTTTGCTTGCTTTAAGATCCAAATAAAGATTGACTGTGATTGATTGATGTCTTCTAAGTCTCTTTTAAACTATAGGCCTCTCCTCTTACTCTTTGCCTTCCCTTTCTTACTTCATTCCTTCTTTTTGGCCATGTATTCACTGAAGATAGTTTATCAAAGACTAGATTTTTCTGGTTCCATCCCTCTTGTGTTTAACATCTTTTTTTTGCCCTTAGATTTCCTATAAAATGGATAGTTTACTGAGGCTTGAATAAATTCAGGTTCATTTTTTATTTTTAGCCAGACTTCTTAAATGATGCTGATGCTCTTCTGTCAGTTGGAGTGTTAGTGTCTGTGAGGTTAGCAGCCAGTGCTGTTCAAAGCCTAGATTTATTAATGCAAAGAGGTTGCAAAATGAAGATGTTCTAATTCTGTAATTCCTTCTCTATTTATTAGCTCAGAGACACTTTAGTGTAAAGAGAAACTTCTCACATACTATTTGGTTAAATAGCAGTATTATAGTTAGTAAAGGAAAAGCATATATGATTCTTTCCTTTTATTTCAGTATTTACTCTAAAAGGGTTCTGTAATCCCAGTGGTGACCAATTTGTTCTTGCTTTTAGTTTCACTATGTACTTAAAGATTTAAATATATTTGATGTGCTTCAGTACATTGAAGTTATTATCCTTATTGATTTTCAAATTCTCCCATTTTGGTCTGTGAACCTCCTCCTTTTGGTTCCTCAGTTCTTTGGTGATAATAGTCTTGGATAGCTTCCCTGCTATCTGTTATAAAAAAGTATAACTATTAATCTGTATATTTTTGTTTCGAACTTAGAATAAGATTTTTTCCTTATGAAATGTGGCTTCTTTCAGTGTGAAATGGTATCTGATAACTGTAATCTGGGGATTAGTACGGGTCATGATTTCTAATTCAATGAATAGAGCTAGGAAATGTATAAGTGGTTTTGTTTGTTTTTAAGATAAAATATGTCATGTCTTCATACTGATGCTTTCAGTTACTTAAAACAGCAGACTATATTGAGTAACTATAATAATACTTGGAATACTTTATAAATGTTTGCATGTGGTTGTTGTAAGCATGGCTAAAAGAATTTCCTTTGTTTTCATAGCTGCATACTTTTTGTTTTTATTTTTTTTCATACTTTTTATTTTTTAAGTTTTTAGTTACTAAGCACTGTGGTTCACTAATCAAGATCTTAAAAGTATAAAAAAGAACATTTTTAATAAAGGGTTCTTCTAATTTCATCGGAAGTTTTGACCTGTAAATCTGTTTTCTACACTAAAATAAGAGCAGAATTTAAAAATTCACTTTTTTTGTTTTGCTTTTTATAAATTTAAATAGTGATCTTGGCTTTAGCTGTTATGGAGTCACAGGGACTGGATTTACCCTCTTCCTTAAACAAATACACTGGAAAAATATGTGAAACAACAGTTTTTAGAAATTAGATAGCAGGTAGTAAGAACAGAGATTCCTCAGAGAGGAAACAAACAAGGTGAGCCATTTAGTTGCCTTAGCTTATGGCCTAGAGATTTTTCCAGGTCTCAGTACATAAAGGGGAAACCTAGGTGGAAACTCAGTAGTCTCTCTGAGTTGAGGAGACAGAATTGAGAATTTGGGGAAGCCAAAGTATTTGTAGCCTATAAGGCAAGGTACCAAAGGGTAGGGAACTACCTAGAGAAAGAGAAAGAGTTAGAAATCTACAGGGAATTCCCCACCCTGAGTCTTCAGGTAAATACTGTTTAGCGTGTGGGTATGAGGCTTAGAAAAGATCCATTAGAAAGGAGTAGGTAAAACAATTGTCATAGCACACAGGGCCAAGAATAGTTTACATTTGCAACAGAATGGGGAAACTTGTAATGCATGGGACATCAGGAAAAATACTCAAAAGGTACTGCCTCAGTCGTGGGTCTACACTAACCCTAAAGACACATCTGACTGGCCTAACAAAGCTTAAAAGCAAGCCTTGAGAAGTCTAAACTGTTTTCAAATAATATACTCAAAAAAGCTCAAAAATATTCCAAAGAATATAATAATAACCCACCATAAATTTCACAATAGTTAGCATCCAAACAAAAATTTGAGGCATAGAAAGAAGCCAGAAAGTATGATGAAAAATGAAGAGAAAATGCAGTCAATAGAATAAGACTCAGAAATGACACAGATGGGGCGCCTGGGTGGCTCAGTTGGTTAAGCAACTGCCTTCGGCTCAGGTCATGATCCTGGAGTCCCAGGATCGAGTCCCACATCGGGCTCCCTGCTTGGCAGGGAGTCTGCTTCTCCCTCTGACCCTCCTCCCTCTCACTCCTTCTCATGCTCTCTGTCTCTCGTTCTCTCTCTCGCAAATAAATAAAATCTTAAAAAAAAAAAAATTTAAAGAAATGACACAGATGATAGAATTAGTAGACAAGGATATTAAAACAAATGTTACTAAATGGGTTTCATATGCTCCAGAAGGTAAATGAAAGCATAAACATGTTGGAAAGGGTTTTTCAATTCTTCCTTGTCCTAATTGGAATTTCTAGAGATGAAAAAAATAAAATGTCTGAGATAAAAAATACTCTGGGTTGGTTTACCAAAAGATTTGATCTTGCAGAAGAAAAGATAATGAACTTGAAGACATTAACAGTAAAACTACTCAATATGAAAGATGGGCAGAAAAGGAGCAGAACATCAGTGAACTGTGCTTCAACTTCAGGCAGACTAATGTATGTGTAATAGTCCTAGAAGAAGGAACATGGACAGAAAGTATATTTGAAGACATAATGACTCAGATTTTTCCAAATTTGATGACAAATATAAACCCTATAAACTAATAGGATATATAGATATCTCAGAAGTTCTGTGAACTCAAAGCAGAAGGAAAATGAAGGAAAGCTATATAAAAGCACATGTTTCAGTTGCTTTAAACTAGACCTAGTGATACAGAACATCTTAAAGGCAACCAGAGGATGTGGGAAGGGAACACATTAAATACAGAGGAACAAAGATAAAAATGACAGCAATGGTTTCCTTACAAACAGTCCAAGCCAGAACACAGTAGAACAACACCTTTATGGTACTGAAAGAAAAAATTGTCAACCTAGCATTTTATATCCAGCAAAATATCTTTTCAAAACAAAAGAAAAATGCTTTACACACATCAAAAACTCAAAGAATTCGTCACTTGCAGACCTTCACTGCAAGACATGTTAAAAAGTTTTTCATGCAGCAGGCAAGTGATAAAAATGGAAATATGACTCTACTCAAACAAATAAAGGACACCAGAAATGGTAGCTATGTAGGTAGATAGAAAAGCTTTTTAACTTTTTTATTCTCTTTAAAAGGTAATTATGGAAATAAAAAATGGTAAAAATGCATTGTAGGATTTCTGACATGTAGAATTAAAATATAGACAATAGTAGCACAAAGGTCAGGAGACAGAATCTTTTTGTAAGCTTATTATACTGTACCTGAAATGTTATGATATTACTTGAAGGTGGACTATGATAAGATAAAGACATATGCTATAAATTCTAAAGGAAATACCAGAGCAACAAGAGTAACCTAGATAGTTAAGCCAAAGAGGAATATAAAATGAAATTTTAAAAATATTCAATCCAAATGGAGGCAGAAGAGGAACAAAGAACAGATGGCAGAGATAGAAAAAAAATGGGAGGGCAACAGATTTAGACCCAGCTAGCTATGTCAGGAATCATATTAAATGCAGTCATTTAAACACCCCAAATAAATGGCAAAAATTGTCAAATTAGATAAGAAAGCAAGAACAAACTCTGCACTATTTAAAACCCACTTTAAATATAATGACCCGGAGGTGGAGGAGCAAGATGGCGGAAGAGTAGGAGACCTAAATTTCGTCTGGTCCAGGAATTCAGCTAGATAGGGAACAAACCATTCCAAACATATACAAACTCAACAGGAGATCGAAGAATAGAATAGCAGCAACTCTCTGAACAGAAAAGCGACCACTTTCTGGAAGGTAAGATGTGCGGAGATGTGAATCCGAGGTGCTTTTCGGGAAGATAGACGGTGGGGGAGGGGGCCTCCCTTGGCCGCTTCTGGCAAGTGATAGAGCAGCAGAGCACAAAATCGGAACTTTTAGAAGTCGGCTCTGCTGAGGGACATCGCTCCAGTGGCTAAGCGGGGGGTGGAACCCTCGCCAGGACAGTGTGGTCTCAGGACCCTCGGGGTCACAGAAAGACCAGGGGTGCCTGAGTGTGGCAGAGCTCCCAGGTATCGGAGTGGGGAAGATGGCTGCAGAGACGGAGCCGAGGAGTGGGCTCTCAGCTCGGGTTTGCCATAAACCGTGATCCACGGCACAGTTGGGCCACTGCTCTTGCAGCAGGGACCCAATGAGCGGCAGATCCGGGGAGACTCCCCTTCCTCCCCCGGGAGGAGCGGCGCGGGAGTGCACCGCAGGGGTCTGCTGGGTTTGGAGACTCCACACGAGGTCGTGTGCCAGAGATAGAAATGCTCGGTCACAGGCCGGGTGAGCACGGAGAGCAGCCGGAGACCAGGGAAACAGGAGTGATTGACGGCTTTTCTCTGGGGGCACACTGAGGAGTGGGGCCCCGAGTTCTCGGCTCCTCCAGGGCAGAGATTGGGAGGCCACAATTTTCACTCTCCTCCTCCAAAGCTGTATGGAAAGCTTGCAGGGAACAAAAGCTCCCAAGAGCAAACCCGAGCAGATTACTTAGCCTGGACCGGCAAGGGCAGGGCAGTTCCACCTCTGGCAAAGACATTTGGGAACCAAGGCAACAGGCCCCTACCCTGGAAGGTCAGCAAGAAGCGCTCGCCAAGACTAAGTTTACCGATCAATGAGAACAACAGAACTCCAGTGCTAGGGGAATACTGCACATAGAATTCATGGCTTTTTTCCCCTGATTCTTCAGTCTTTCAAAGTTAATTTTTTTAATTTTTTTTTTTTGAATTTTACTTTTGCCCTTTTTCAACCAACATCTTATCAATCCCTTTTTTAAAAAAATCTTATTTTTCATTTTTAGAGTCATATTCTATCCCTTCATAGTAGTTAACCTTATTTTTGGTGTATATATATATATGTAATTTGTTCTCTCTTTAAAATTTTGGGGTATAGTTTCTTCTAACAGACCAAAATATACCCTAAACCTCTAGGGTGTGGCTTTGTTCTACTCTCCTGCCTAATCACATTCTCTCCCTTTTTTTTTTTTTAAATCCTCTTCTTTCTTTTTTCAACTAGCTTCTTATCAATTCCTTTTATAAAATCTTTTATAATTTTCATCATTACAGTCATATTCCATCCCTTCGTCATATTTACCCTTATTTTTGTACATATAAGCTTTTCTTTCTTTAAAATTTTAGGAGGCAGTTTCTTCTAACAGACCAAAATATGCCCAAAATCTAGTGTGTGGCACTGATCTATGCACCAGCCTGATCATATTTGATCATACTCTGTTTTTTGTTTTTTTTCTTTTTCTTTTTCTTTTTTTTTTT
>NC_138376.1:113798993-113863859 GCF_054177405.1 Leptonychotes weddellii
ATCCCCTCTCATGCTGTTTCTCTCTCTCTCTCTCTCTCAAATAAAGAAATAAATCTTTAAAAAAAAAAAAAAAAAAAAAACCTCAATGAGATACCACCGGACACCAGTCAGATTGCCTAAAATTAAGTCAGGAAAGAACAGATGTTGGCGGGGATGCGGAGAAAGGGGAACCCTCCTACACTGTTGGTGGGAATGCAGGCTGGTGCAGCCACTCTGGAAAACAGTATGGAGGTTCCTCAGAAAGTTGAAAATAGAGCTACCATACGACCTAGCAATTGCACTACTGCGTATTTACCTCAAAGATACAAATGTAGGGATCCGAAGGGGTATGTGCACCCGGATGTTTATAGCAGCAATGTCCACAATAGCCAATCTATGGAAAGAGCCAAGATGTCCATTGACAGATGAATGGATAAAGAAGATGTGGTATATACATACAATGGAATATTATGCAGCCAACAAAAGGAATGAGATCTTGCCATTTGCAATGACTTGGATGGAACTGGAGGGTATTATGCTGAGCGAAATAAGTCAAGCAAAGACATGTATCATATGACCTCACTGATATGAGGAATTCTTAATCTCAGGAAACAAACTGAGGGTTGCTGGAGTGGTGGGGGTTGGGAGGGATGGGGTGGCTGGGTGATAGACATTGGGGCAGGTATGTGCTATGGTGAGCGCTGTGAATCACAGACCTGTACCTCTGAAACATAATACATTGTATGTTAAAAAATTTAAAAAAAGAAGATAGCAGGAAGGGAAAAATGAAGTGGGGGAAATCGGAGGGGGAGAGGAACCATGAGAGACTATGGACTCTGAGAAACAATCTGAGGGTTCTAGAGGGGAGGGGCGTAGAGGATGGATTAGCCTGGTGATGGGTATTTTTTTTTTTTAAGATTTTATTTATTTATTTGAGACAGAGAGAATGAGAGAGAGAGCACATGAGAGGTGGGAGGGTCAGAGGGAGAAGCAGGCTCCCTGCCGAGGAGAGAGCCCAATGCGGGACTCGATCCAGGGACTCCAGGATCATGACCTGAGCCGAAGGCAGTCGCTTAACCAACTGAGCCACCCAGGCGCCCCTGGTGATGGGTATTAAAGAGAGCAGGTACTGAATGGAGCAATGGGTGTTATACGTAATGAATCATGGAACACTACATGAAAAACTGATGATGTAATGTATGGTGATTAACATAACATAGTAAAAATAAATAAATATAAAGACCCAGAAGTGTTAGCAAAAAGATGGAAAAGTAATGTTAGCACCAAATTAGAAGAGTGCTGAAACGGCTGTATTAAAATCAACAAAGTAGATGTACAAGTGCTTTCTTCAAGACCAGAACACCATTATTTTCAAAGATACATGGAATATTCACCAAAATAGACCATCGTTTGTGCCATAAAATCAATCATTATAATTTTAGAAAAATTGAAATCATTAAAATCATGTTCGTTTAGTATAATAGAATTAAATAAGAAATAATAACGTAGATGAAAAATCTACAAATATTTGAAAGTGAAACAATATATTTTAATGGGTCAAAGAAGAATCAGAAAATGAGAAAGTATTTTGAACTGAAAAAAAGATGTGAAAATAGGACATATGGAAGTCTATGAAATGCTGTTAAAGTTTTCAGTAAAGCATTATTTATGTTAGAAAACAAGAAGAGTCTCAGATCAATGCCCTCAGCTTCCACCATAAGAAACAAGAAGAGTAAATTAAATCCAGAGTAAGTGGTAGAATTGAAATAACAAATAAATGAAATAGATAACAAAAACAATAGAGAAAATTCGTAAAATCCTCATTTAGTGGAGTTCAATAAAATTGGTAAACACACAGCCACAGTGATAACAAAAAAAGAGAAAAGGCACAAATTACCTATAACAGGCATGAAAGAGGAGATTATTCAATTTCTACAGAAATGCAAAGAGACTGGTAAGGAAATATGTGCAGTTTCATTCCAATAAATTCAGCAAATCAAGTGGACAAATGCCTTGAAAGACACCAAATTCCTTGAAAGTACCAAATCCCCTTCTAAGAGAAATATTTAACCTGAGTAGCTTTATATTTATTAAAGAAATTGAATTTTTAATGAAAATGTTTCCCATGAAGAAACCTCCAGGTTCAGAGGGCTTACTGGTAAATTTTAGCAAATAGTACTCACTGTACCCAAACTCCTTCCAAAAATGGAGGAGAGTATACTTCCCAATTCATCCTGTGAGGGCTGTATTATCTTCATACCAAAACCTGACAAAGAAATTGTAAGAAAGCTGCAGACTATTGAACAGATAGAGATGCAAAGTCATAAAACTTATTCTTAATAAAGAGTAACAAATATAATGACTAAATCTTACGTTTAAATAATAATGCTGTAGATGTAAGATCTAACTTCTAAATTGACTTGTTCTAAGGTAAACTGAGTGAAAATTTCTGGCTATATTTCTATGAGTTCATGCAATTTTACCTCTTGTTTCATATAAAAATAGCTTTATATCTGATTCTTAATGCAGATTGCCAAGTGTATAATTTTAGACATTGAAGAAATTATTATAGTTCTCACTTAGGTTAAAGTTTTAAGGTTAAAACTTTAAGACCTTCACAGAATACCACCGCACACCCCCCTTCCTCCAATATTTACTTTCTATCAGTGGTGTTTTACTTCAGTCAAATTCATTTTTATTATACTGGGGCAAATAAATAGCATTATGATATCAATTCTGAACGTTTCTAATATAATAGAAGTTCTTGGTGCAGTTTTAATTGTTCATTTGATTTCTTGAAGATGATTTAGATGGGTGGGAGTAATTGAAACAGAAATTCATCTTTACCCTTAAGCTTTTGTTGCTTTGTGTAACCATAGTATTTTTCGAATTGACAAACTTACCTGGCTTTATGTCTAAATGATAGACTTTGAGTGTACTTGGGGTAGTATTCCTAATTTTCTACAGATATTTTCTGCATAGGATATTTTAATCTATATAAAATTATATTTCTTCAATGACATTTCATTCTTTTTAGGCTATAAATAGTATTAAGATATTAGTACTCTTTCTGTAGTAACCTAATGTGTTGGCAGAAGTGAAATACGGCATTATTGATGTTTTAAGACAGTAATTTAGTACTTATCAAACTATTTTAATGGTTATTCTTTGTCATGTCTAGAATCGATCAGTGACTTATATTCTGGTTTCATGTTGTTTTTTCCTAGTAGACTGAGAAGCCACAGATAGAAATAAAGGCATAGAAAAAAATAATAGTATGTACATTGCTAGTGCTGTGAGTACATTTATCTCATGACTGTCAGTCTTTTAAAAAAGAATATTGAAATAATATGTTTGTAACTCACAGCATTGGAATCAGTAAGATTTTAAAAAATTATGTTTCACCCTATAGATATTCACTGAAGCATTTATTCCTTTAAAGTTTCTTTTCAATGTTTACAAAGGTGCTTTTAGTTTTTAAGACAGCTTATTTTCTGTTTATTTATCTCTCTTACACACACACACACTCAACACACACACACACTCCCCAAAGATAAAACAATGCTTAGAATGAATAATTTGTTTACATTTTCGGAATATCTAGAAGAGTTTCATTTGGGTTTTATTTTTAATGGAAATAGCAGTGTTTTCAATTTATGCCTGTTAACATCTTTAGAGAAGAGAAGCTATAAATCACTTAATATCCAATATATAATAATTTTATCAACTATTTTACAAAAATGTGTTGTTCTATGATTATCTTACTCAATTAAACAGTATTACTGTTATCTCCCTTCTACAATGGAAATAATATTAAAATGTTCATAAGTTAAAATACTAGGGCCAAAGCTGTACAGTTTAATGTATTATTCATATATACAAGAAATAATTCATCCAGTACTCTAAGCATTCACTTTATTATTTGATAACATGAGAATAAGAAAACTAGAGTGTTTTCAGTATTTCCTTTCCATGTATTTGCAGGCATTATAATTTAAAATCAAAGTCTATTACAACATTTTTTTCTTACCATTTTGGTGACATTTTCTAAGGTTTTAGGAATAGTAATTATACTAGCAATCAATGTTGCTTTTGAATATAATTTTAAGATCTTATTTTCTAGGGGAAAAGAAATTATTTTTGGTGTAAGTCTGCTATAAATGTTAATCAGTTTATGTATAATGTAGGAATAGCTGGACTAAGATTTATATACAACTTTTATTATGAAGTGATTCTAATCATACTGCTCAGTTTGCAAAACAAGTAAATAGGGAATTTATTTAATTTCCCCAGTATTTTGAGTTAGTGAGTGTAAAATTTGATGGGTAAATAGCTAGCCTGTTATCCTTCCAGAAAATTATTCTTAAAGATGCTCTCTTAATTGATAAGAATAGCACAAAGCATCATATGTACTACTTTTGCCAAAGCCAAATAGATATCATAGTTTTAAAAAAGGTATCAGAGTAGGCAGTGCTCATGCTTTTCTTTTAATTTTCACAGATGAGAATACTGTCATACTGTTAATCCATTAACTGCCTCACGAGCTTTATTACAGTTACGATTTCTTGTCAGACACTGCATCTTTTAAAGAAATATTTTTAGATTTGTATATATTGCTCCTGTGGCTTATGCCAGTAGCTATATCATCTTCCCTCCTTTTCCTCTACATTTTTTCTCCATCCTGAATTCATCATGTTTCTCTACAACTTTTGTATATCTCCTTTATTATGTTAGTTTCCATTCATTTTGCCCTTCATCTCTCCTATTTCCCTTCATCTGTATCTACAGTTTCCCATTTTTTAAAAATCAAGTCACCTCTTAAGAATCTTCTGGAAATTGCGTATCTTGGAAATATAAGCCAATTTACATACAAAATTCCTCAACCCTAGTTGATGGTACCTACTTTATATCTCATATCATCTCCCATGAATTACTCAGTTTTGCTCCTAACCCACCTTCTGATTGTAAAGGTGTGCCAGGTTTGGTTAGTTAGATTTGCTATTCCCACTTTGTTTACATAAATTTCTCCTTCATTTTCTCAAAAGGACGAAAGAAAAAGTAAAACTGCATGTTTTATACTTATGTAGTTTATATGTGGTATGTATTATACACATACTTTATATGTATATACATAATGCTACTTAAGTGTATATCAGTATACTTACCCATATACTATACTTAGATAATATATACATATATACATATAATACAGACATACTTAAGTAGCATATGTGTAGTATTACATGCAGTGGTATTAAAGAGACTATTAGAAAAAAGTGATATCTTGTATGAAGTTGAATTTGTATTTAGGAAATTGCAGAAATAATTGAAAAAATCATGTATATTTATTGCATGCATAAGTTTGTATTTGGTTATTCTTTTATGGAGTATTTTCTGGCATTTGTTTCTCTCTGTTATCCAAAATAATTGTGAACCACTGGTCCCTATAATTAGTATTTACTTTTGGAATAGTTAATAATTTAATACTGTCTTTAAAGTAAATGGTACTTTTAAACAAAGGTGTATATGATTTTCTTTAGCAAAGTAGAAATAGTAATCCTTTATAAATATTATATATTTATGTGTATGATATACATTTATATGTAGGATAAGATTAGAATGTTTTTATTTATATATTCAGACAACACTGAAGATCGCTCTTGTATTTCCCTTATCACCTTAAAAAAAATATTTAAAAGCTTTGTATAGCTGCTTAGCTCTACTTATATTTTACAGAAATAATTTCATCTGTTAAGGCTATTAAGGGATTATTTTAAGATTGAGTTTATGGAATGTCATATATGTATCTTGGAATAAGCTTATTACTGTTGAGTAGGCTTTTATTTAGGGGGTGTCTGATTGGCGCAGTCAGTTAAGCTTCTGCCTCATGATTTCAGCTCAGGTCATGATCTCAGGGTTGTGAGATGGAGCCCCATGTTGGGCTCCATGCTCAGCGCAGAGTCTGCTTGAAATTCTCTCTCCCTCTCCCTCTGCCCCTCCCCTGTGTGCTCACGCTCTATCAAAAATAAATGAATAAATCTTTAAAATAAATGAGTAAATCTTTAAAATAAAAGATTGTAGGGGTGCCTGGGTGGCTCAGTTGATTAAGCGTCTGCCTTTGGCTCAGGTCATGATCTCAGGGTCCTGGGATCAAGTCCCACATCGGGCTCCCTGCTCAGTGGGGGAGCCTACTTCTCACTCTCCCTCTGCAGCTCCCCCTGCTTGTGCTCTCTCACTCTCTCTGTCAAATAAATAAATAAAATCTTTAAAAATAAATAAATAAAAGATTTTATTTAGAAATTTGTTAGAGATACTTTGAACTTGAAATATTGTGTTAAATATTGGCATTTAGAAACACAGCTAATTGTCTTTATCCGTCTTCATTTAAATTTTAATACTGTTTTAAATATATAAGCATATGAGGAGCCCAAATAAATGGACATTGAGGAAGATGATAGTAAATGTTGACTTGTATGTAAGTGGAGGTCAGTTCCATGGTTTTGTGCTGTCCTCAGCAGTTCTGCCTTCCAGTAGGGCAGCTTTTAAAGTCAATTGACCATTAATAACTAGAAGTGTATCAACTTGAGTTGAAAAGAAGTAATTTAAAGAACAGAAATCACCCAGGAGAATGATTTAAAAAAAATTTTTTTTGCAGGCAAAATAAATAATATTAGAACCAAAAAATTAAAAGGTTGTATACTTTGGTCATATAAAAGTATTTTTCAGATAGCTTTTAAGTGGCTCAGAGGCATAAAATAAATATCTAATCAAAAAAGTGTCCCTTCAGGGGCGCCTGGGTGGCTCAATCCTTAAGTGGCTGCCTTCGACTCACGTCATGATCTTGGGGTCCTGGGATCAAGCCCCGCATCAGGCTCCCTGCTCAGCAGGAAGCCTGCTTCTCCCTCTCCCACTCCCCCTGCTTGTGTTCCCTCTCTTGCTGTGTCTATCTCTGTCAAATAAATAAAATCTTTTTAAAAAAAAAAAGTGTCCCTTCAGATTTTAAAAATCATCTCATTACTGTGAGAAATGGATAACATGTCTTGAAGCTCTCAATCTGAGGTATTTTTAATTGATCCTAATTCCAAATATACATTTTTGTCTCCAAATTTTAGTTAATTTAAAAAATTTGTTCTAGGGGTGCCTCGGTGGCTCAGTTGGTTAAGCATTTGCCTTTGGCTCAAGTCATGATCTCAGAGTCCTGGGGTCCAGCCCCACATCGGGTGGGGCAGAGTCGGCTTCTCCTTCTGCCCTTTACTCTCCTCTTTCTCTCTCTCAAATAAATAAATAAAATATTTTAAAAAATTGTTCTGTCTAATACAACCAGTTTTTCTGATGAGATATTGGTTGTAATTACTTGGTAATTTATGTATAGGTGTAGTTTATTCTAAGAATCTATAAGAATACATTCTGTTTTTCTGAACTCAGTAATACGTATATCACTATTATATCATTCTTATGCTGGCTTAAGGAATAAAGTAAAAATAATTTAAAATAGTGTCAATACCATATTAAATCTCATTTGCATTAAAGAGGGTTATGGAAATGTAAAATTAATGTGTTGACTTCAGCTTGGAAAATAATGAAAAATTTTAAAGTGAAAATTATAATACCAATTGTGTATAGCTTGGTTTTTAGATTTTGTTTCTAAAAATGGAATTCTTCACTCCTCTTCTATAGGCTATTCACTCTGTTGCTTGGCATCATGAGGGAAAACAATTTATTTGCAGTCATTCAGATGGCACCTTGACTATATGGAATGTTAGGTCTCCAGCTAAGCCTATACAGACAATCACTCCACATGGTAAGAACGTATTCCTTTTGAACACTACATAAATTGTGATGTACAATAAACTGTTCGGAGTTTCCATTTGGATTTATTTGTTTTTGAGGATAAGAATGAGTTTTCTTTCATTTTGAGGAAATTAAAAATATGTATACATTTAGAAATAAAATGTAACAACCAGGTAATACAATCTCAAATTAACTGTATTTACAATTGAAATTTCAAATTTGAACTTTGAGAAAGTGAATGGTACATTATATTCTGAATATTGTTTGTCCAGTAGTCCAGAAAGTAAGTAATTTTGTGAATGATACAGGACTGACTTTAAGCCTTTGTCATCTTAAAGTTATCAGTTGCATGTTGCTAATACACACATACACATACATACACATAACAGTTTGCAGAAAACTTTGAACTCTACAAAAGGTAATTTTATGCATTGAAGTATTATGTCAAAGGTGTCCAAGATCACCCCAGGTTTAATGATTTACTAGTAAGACTCACAGGACTCAGCAAAAGGATGAAGAGCAAAATCAGCAAAGGGAAAAGGTACATGGGATGAAGTCTGGGAGAAGCCAGGCTCAAGCTTCCAATGGTCCTTTCCCAGTAGAGTGACACAAGACATGCTTACTTCCTTTAGCAATGAGTTATTACCAGGTGTGTGAAATGTTGTCTATTGTGGAAGCTCATTTGAGCCCAGGAGCCCAGAGTTTTTATTGGAATCAGTCCATAGCACTTTCTACTTATAGCACACACCAAAATTTCAGATGCCCAGAAGGAAATCAGGGATTCACAGGAATTGTTTTGTTCATACAAACAACTTAGGCACAGTGTACCACCCTTATCAGTCTGGGAATGGTGGAAACCATCTTGAAAGCCAGTTACCAGATGCCAACCAAGAGCTAACCTTTTGAGGGGATAGCAGTCTCAGGCTTGCTTGTTCTTTTCTGTGCAAGAGCTATTTATAGAACCTCTAAAGTTTTATTAGGGTGTTTATGAACAGATTACGAAGGCCTTCCTTGAGTTTGGATGAAGTTTAGGAATTTGCATTTCTTTATTAATCTGCATTCTCCAACCACCCTAAGAGACTCTTAGCCAGTGGATTTAGGGAGATTAAAGGAACTGTTCTTTACATTGGTAGTCTGTTGAAGAATATCCTTGTGGTATTGCTAATATTTCATTGATTGCTTTAAAATTATCAGTGCCCGCTTTAAAAAAGTATTGGTCCATCCTGAATTATTGCAATGTAGAAATTAAAGAAATAGTAAAATTAAATATTTATCTGTGGCAGGATGGGTTTTTAGAGTTGTTTGTTTTTTAGAAAAAAATAGTAATTCATAAAGCCACACATTTTAGTATACTTTACCATTGCCTTGTGGTTGCAGTCATCTGGAAAAGCCCTAATTTTAAATTTGCTCTGGGTCTATTTATGCATGCATCCAGGGGATAGATAGCCCTTATGATTGAGGTTCCAGTTTTTCTTAATATATTTTCATTCTTTATTCTTTATTCATTCTTTCATTCTTGGTGATACACCTGAGAATTACCATAAATTTTAGGATTTCCTAAGACCTCTAGAACCTAAGAATCCTGAAAACCAAAAAAGATGATTAGTCTTAAAAACTTTCATTTCAAATTTAGAGAAAATGAACCTAGTATCAAAGGCAGTAGAAATATGTAACATTGGCTTTGCAGTTTTAAGTCTATCTAAATTTTTATCTTTTTTTATAAGAATGGTACTTTTTTCTTTTGAATCACTTGAGAGTAAGTTGTTGACATACTGCCCAGTCACCCCAAAACATTCCAATATCTATTTTTTACAAATAAGAACATTATCCTGTATCACCAAGTTTTGCCTTTTATCAAAAGGGTCTATATGCAGATTACATTTAGTTGTTTCAAACTGAAACGGTTCTTGAGCCTTTTCTTGAGTTTCATAACTGACAAATTTTGAATATTCTAGGTCAGTTATTTTATAGAATGTGTCCGCATTTGGTTTTGTCAGATGGTTTTTCATGCTTAGAATCAGGTTTGGAATATCTTAAAACGATTGATGCATTCTTTTTGCTGCCTCTCAAGTGGAACTTGTGTTTGATTTGTTCAGATTGATGGTGTCTTATACCTTGATCTCTTGATTAAACTTCTGTCTGTTAGATTTCTCTATTATAATGTTCTTTTTCCTGTGAAATTGATAACTATTTTTGATTTGTATTTGTAATCAATAAATATTTGGATTTGAAGGAGGTACTTTGAGACTCTATCAACATACTGTTCCTCCTCAAACTTTTATCCTCTGGTTTTAGCACCTGTTGTTGTTTCTTGGCTGGATTAATTTTATTGTGGTAATTGCCAAATGGTAACTTTTCTATTTAATCTTGACCTCTCTTTATATCAAAAACTTAGATCTTTGGGAGCAGACTCTGAGAAGTGGCATAAGTAAGTTTCTGTAGAGTTTATAGTATCTTAGCAAAAGAGGGCCACTAGCTAAAATTATTTTTTTTATTTTTATTTTTTTAAAAGATTTTATTTATTTATTTGAGAGAGAGAGAATGAGAGAGAGCACATGAGAGGGGGGAGGGTCAGAGGGAGAAGCAGACTCCCTGCTGAGCAGAGAGCCCAATGCGGGACTCGATCCAGGGACTCCAGGATCATGACCTGAGCTGAAGGCAGTTGCTTAACCAACTGAGCCACCCAGGCGCCCCCTAAAATTATTTTTAAACAAGACAAAGAATATTTGATTTAGTATTTTTTTTTCAAAATTAAAATCCAAACAAAATGTAAATACTTTTTTTCTGTGGCAGGTGTTAAGTAGGATGGCATTTATTGCATATTATAGCAGTCTAAAAATGTAGATGATCAGATGTACTCTTTATTTATAAAATATGAATTATTTTTGATGGTAGTAATGTTTACTGCTTATTTTTAGTGGTAGGTAACTTACCAGAGTTAAATTTATGTTGATAGCTGATTTCAGTGACAAAACTAAGTGCATTTTTACACATTAAAGCACATGCCATGACAAGGTGTCATGTATTCCATATATATCCCTACTTTATGGTATATAATTTTGGTATACTAAATGTCTGCTTTGATGGATTGAAAATTAGGGTTATTTTCTCATTACTATCTTCTGTTGTGATCTCTTGCTTTTACTTTCTGGCAGTTATGGTAAATTACTTTATACTAGACTTAAATTTTTTTCCGTTTCGGGTTTTTTCTAATTTAAACCTATTTAATGGTTGTTTGAGTATCTTCTTCTTAAAAAACATTTGTAAGTATTACCTTGATAGCTAGGAACTAATTGTACTTTAAGACTCCTACCAGTACGTCATTATGTGATGTTTAGTGTTAAGAATAATTTAAGATATCCTTGAATAATCTGTTCAGAAGACATATTACATCAGCCTAACATGGGGTTTTAAAACCAGAAGACCTGTGGTCAAGCCCTGGTTCCATAATCTCTGGGTCTATGACCTTTGGGAAGTCAGTTAACTTTTCTGAACTTCAGCCTTCTCATCTATAAATGGAGATAATTAAATTTAATCTTCTCATATGGTTGTTATGGAGATTATTTTTATTTATTCAACAAATATTGGATCTACCATGTAATAGGCACAGTTCTACATCCTGGATTAAATAAGCAAAATGTAAGTGAAAGTACCTGAAAATTGTGATGTGCTGTACGTATGTGATCATAATAAATATAAATCTGCATATGCTATTAATTTGTTAGGCTACGACTGAAAGATTGTTAGTGTTCCCCAAAATATATTTCACATATGAATTTTTCTTATATTAATGAGTTTTTCGGTGAAAAGCCATGTTATAGTCAAAGATTTGGAAATGCTGAATTAAAGTTGAGCATTTTCTTCAGCGTTAAGACTTCTTAACTTTTAATGTGTACTATAAATTTCTAAGAGGGAGAATATACACACACACACACACACACATAAATATTTATTATACTGGTTTATATATACATTTATTTTATGTGGCTTTTCACAAATTTATTTGACTTTAATGTCTTTCATTCGGAGAACATCTTGTGGTTCTCCAGTGCTCTCTAAAATACACTTTGAAGAATGATGGCCTTGAACTATAATTGAATCCTAAGACAGTTCTCTCCAGATTTGTTAGCTGTGTTCAGTTTATCCTTGGATGTCATCTTTCATTGCTTAAGTTGTTTGATAGCAAACTCTTATTCTGAGGGGCAGAGCAGTTATCTAGATAGTGATGATAAAATAGCCAGCAAAGGAAAATAATTTGATTCATTTAAGATAATTTTTTGATATAATATTGGATAATTTTGCAATGCATATAAAAATGGTTGATAGTTAATTTTTTTTTCGGAAAGTTTTCATTTGTGTGTCTGAAATACTTAACAGATGATTTGTTTACTAACTAAAAGAGTGATAGCTCCCTTTAATATGGTTTTTATGAATATCAGAGAACATTTCCTGGCAGTGAGACAACCTGGAATGTAACTCTAGCTTTGCTATGTGTGGAAATACTTTCTGGAGATAATTACTGTTCTCTGGGACTTTAGTTTCATCATCTGTAAAATGGCAGGAATGTACAAGGTGATTTTTAAGGTATAAAGTTTTGTGAATATGTGGAAATTAAGCAGGATTTGTTCCACCTATTGACTACAGAGTCATTTCATCTTGGTGGGTTGTAAATTTTGTATTTCTGTGTGGTAAGCCTAGGGGTGAGTTCTGCTTCTCTCTTTTTGACCTGTTTCCTCTGACAAACAAACTTTCATAATTTGGGGGGGAAGAATTTGATAGTCCTGGCATAGCTCATACATTTACCCTGAAGCAATCATCATGGTTCAGTGAGTTGCTGGCTCAGGGCACCACAGGATCTCCCTTGTAACCCTGGGTATGTGTGTGTCAAAGTGTCATTTCTCTGATTGTCATCTTCACCAACATTAGATGATTCTCAAAGGAAATGGAGGTGATAGATGGTCAAAATCGATAGGTGTCCATTATAGGAAATGACAGTTTAAAATTTAGCTTCTGGAGCTTATTCATCAGTGTGATCAAGGAATAAACCAAGATTGGGGAACTTTATTAAGTGTCGCTGAAGAAAAAATTTTACATAAGTAAAAGTCAATGTAATAGTTTAAGGATGTGACCTACAAAAATTTCTATTAATCTACTTTTAAGATTCACCTGAGCATAAAACATTCAATAAATAATAAAACCATACTGCAGTTCTTTATATAGTTCATTGCAAAGTTTTCCTCAGTTTATGAATTTGAAAGGACTTACCAGACTCTACAGAACATAAGCAAATAAAACTTTTATGCAAGTAAAACTTTTCTTTAAAGGCAAAGGATGTCCTGCAGCAGGAGAAACACAATGCAGGTAAGCATTCCGAGAGGCATCCCACATGCAGGCTCCCACAGACACATGTATCCAAGGATTGTGCTGAGTCTTCAGCTCCAACCACCTAGATCTAGCTTCTGAGAAACTCAGTTTACCCTTTCAGTTATCAAGCCAGTCTTGTCACACCAGTTAAGCCAGTTGCCAGCCATCAGTAAAACTGTTACACTGGGGGTCACTGGGGGAGTTTTGGGAGTTTGGGATCTTGAACAAGCATATCATAAATCCCACTGCCCTTGGCCATGAGTCAAAAATCAGGTATCCAAGTGTCTCTAGTCCAGCTATAAATCAACTCTGTCTTCATACTTACTAAAGAAAGAGCACCCTCCTCATTTTGGACTAGTATTATTAACAATGTCATTCTCCAGTTTGAATCCTTTTATTTTCTAGAACATCACTGTTCAATAAAAATATAATGCAAACTGCATGTGTAATTGTGAATTTACTAATAACTATATGAAGAGCAGTTTAAAATGTAAAATTGTTTTTAATAATAAATGTTTAACTCAAAATATCATTTAAATATGTAATCAACTTACAAACTTGAGATATTTCACATCCCTTTTTGTACTCTTTGAAATCTGTGTACTTTATGCTTGGACCAGCCACATTTTAAGTGCTCTATAGCCATGTGTGAGTGGTGGCTACCATACTGGATAGCCAGCTCTAGGCTGAAAACATAATTGCTGTGTAACAACTGTATCAGTTAGAAAATGTGTTCTACATTCTAAATATCAAAATTAAAAACAAAGGAGACCCTTATTTTTGTCAGTGATCCTCACTTATTTTTAATGCATCTTTTCATTCAATAGACATTTATTGATCACCCCCTATGTACCGGAGATTAAATGCTGGAAGTGTATTCCCCTGGAAGAACTCAGAATCCAGTGAATGAAAATGATCTATCAATGGATTACTAAAATACATAAGTGCTGATACAGGTGTACATAATATGCTGTGGAAACAGAATTAGTATGCTTTTGGATGAAGGGTGTAGGAAGATTTCACAAATTCAAGTTATATGAGCTTGGTCTTAAAGGATGAGTGGGGAGTGATAAGATGGGAAAGAGCAGAGCAAGGTTATTTTAGTCAGAAGATACAAAGACATAATCAAAAGCCAGGGTATTCTTAGAAAACTGCTAATAGTTTAATATGGCCAGAGTTTAAAATACTTTTGGGAAAGATGCAGGAAACAATGGCAGAACTGTATATGGAGGCAAGAATAGATATTGTAGTATGCTAAAGAGTTTGGACATCCTGATGGAGACCTAAATGATTTTACAGTGAGAAACATAAAATTTATCTTTTGGAAATACTACTTTGATGCATTAGGAGAGCTGGGGGCAGAAGAGGGAGACCAATTAAGAAGCTTTTGTAAATGATAAATAATGAAGATTTCAATTGTGACAGCAAATGGGAAGAAATGGACATACATGAATACAATTTTGGAATTTAATCAACAGAACTGAGGCCAATTTTTTTGTGGCTGGGTGGTTTATAGAAATGGGAAGCAGGGCATAGTAAAAGATAAGAAATCAGATGTGACTTGGAGGTTTATATGATTTATTAAGTTGTTTTATAATTAACCAGCTCTTTTAAACAACTTATCAAGGTAGTTCACAGGTGTCTGAACAAGCACCAGTTGAGTAAGCATAGGTTTTTGCTGCTCAGGGACACAGCAAGTAAGAAGTAAAATGACATCTAGTGGTGAAATCAGGTGATCTTCTAAACATCCTTTAATTTACATATGCTTTATAAAAATCATAGCAAGTGCCTTATTACTTGATTTGATTTAGAAAAAGATTAGTCTAGGATTACAGATGAATAAATTGCCTTTCTGGAATGTAAGCAATAATTGGTGACATAATTTTAAAAATCTGAGTTGAAATCAGATTATGCCTATCAAAAGGACTCATTAATTTCCAAGCAAGATTCATGAAGAAAGATCACTGTAAAAACTGCAACATTTGACTTACAGAGGTAATAAAACTACTCTGTTACCATCCTTGTAGGGGGTGGGAAAAAAGTTTACTTACAAAGAAATAAAAATCAGACTGACTTTAAACTTTATTACAAGTTTAAATACTGGACATAAGAGAGGAACATAGAAGACTATTGAGCAAGACAAAAGCTAAGAATTTTGTACCTAGCCAGGTTTTTTGCATGATATATAAGCTCAAACTTGTAAAGATATACCACCCAATGCCCTTCCTTAAAAATTGTTCTAGCTACTGAAAGATTGATGGTGAATATTGGAATAAGTTAAATTGAGTTATAGCTGAATAATTGTTCACTTCATGAAGCAAAATGCATACAAAAAATAACTTCTGAAAATAAATGTAAAATATAAATGTAATAAATGTAAAATTTGTGTCTGTAATCTCAAATTATATCAGTCTGACACTCCCATTAGAGCTTTGGGTGGTAGAAGGAGAATAAAGGCCTGAGGCTGGCCTTCAGAGCAACCATTTAAATTCTTTACTGAAAGCTCACATATTTCTGAACAGATTGAAATAGTGGTTGAAATTCTGTGTTCCTTGTACAGTGTGAGGGACTACTTTTCAGATTTAGGCCTCCTTTTTTCCTACCTTTCTTTTTTTTGTGCCTTCCCCCATGTTCAAGCAGCCCAGTGACCAGCTACACTATGTCAAAAATCTTAACACGTGTTCTTCAAAAATATATTTCTAAAATTATGTATATTAGTACACATATATTTAAATATGAGGGTTTTTGTCATTGTTTTGTATACAATGGAATTATATTAATCTTTTTTGTATTTTTTTAATCTACTCTCCTTGAGGAAAGTCCCTTCATGTCATCTGGCATAGCTCTAATTCCTTCATTTTAATGGTTGTGTAATAGCCAATTCTGTTCCTAGTTTTTCACAAAGTATTCAGCCATTCCAACATGAAGAGCAGTCACTTTATTTTCAGTTCTTGATCACTATAAGTTACGCTCTCTACCATCTTGTACATATTTTATAGGCCAATGCCTTTTGTTTCTATGGAATAAATGCTTAGGAGTAGAATTGCTCTTCCTAAGAATTAAAGTTTTAAATATTTCTATTTTTAATTAGTGTTCTCAGACTGCCTTCCAAAGAGACTGTACCCTTTGCACATTTCTTTCAGTCATGTATGAGTACCTCTTTGACAACAATCCCGCCAGCAGTAGGTATTAAAGCTCATTTTACTTTCTGTATTTTACTTTTTTTTTTTTAAACTTCCTCTTTTCTCAAGGTTTCAAAGTTGACCAGAGATGAATGACTGGGGCTTTCTTCTTTCTCAGGTATTTTCTGGGCATGCACATGACCTTGCATGTGTGTGCAACCTTTTAGTCCTGGAGTGTGTTCAGTTTTTCAGGATTTTCTTTTAATTCTTGCCCAGGCTCTTATCTGACTCACCTGAAACCACAGCCTTAGGCAGCTGTGATATTATTTCTGTGATGCCCTGGAAGTGGAAGGCTTTCTGTACCTCTGAGCTGATGTCTGTGTCAAATGAAATTGCCACAGCACCCTGGGAATAGAGGTTTCCAGGGAGCTGCGCTGGGACAAAATATTGATTGTGGTTTAGGGAAGCTGGTTTTAACGGAATTGGCAAAAAAAAAAATTCAGCCCTCTTTGTTGCTGATACTATTGCATATTCATGTCTACCTAGCCACCTAGCTGGGGAGTGAGGAGGATGGGAATAACCCTCATCAGAATGTTCTAGTCCTCCCTGTCTTACCAAGGTTCAGTCATTTCTGTTGGGTAGACAATGTTCCACTTGTTTTGTGGCTTCAGTTTATTTCCAGAGTTCTGAAGTGATTAACTTTAGTTGTTTTGCTAGTATTTCCATTTTTGTGGGAGACAGAGGTCCTTACTTTTTTCTGGAAATCCATTTTCTTTCCTAGTTTCCTTCACTATTTATAGGTCGTGAGTCTACCATGTGAACTCCAAAGTCATTTTGTGCAAATCCGAGAAAAGCTGTTGGAATTCTAATTACATTAAATTTATGAATTAATTTTAGAAGAATTGACATTTTAAGATTTTAAGTTTTCTTGACTGGAAACATGATTAAGATCAATGAAGACTTAATTATTTAAATGTATACTTCTGTGTAGTTTTAAAATTTTTCTAAGAATTCAGTCATAAATGACACTAGGAAAGATGTTTGTAACATATGATGGATACAGTATTAATGACCTTTGAATATAAAATTTATTTTTAAATGTAGAGAAGATAACATACAAGCATAGGTAAAGGACATAAGCTATTTTTATTTTTATTTTTTTTATTTTTTTAAAGATTTATTTATTTATTTGAGAGAGAGAGAATGAGAGAGAGAGAGCACATGAGAGGGGGCACGGTTAGAGGGAGAAGCAGGCTCCTCGCCGAGCAGGGAGCCCGATGCGGGACTCAATCCAGGGACTCCAGGATCATGACCTGAGCCGAAGGCAGTGCCTTAACCAACTGAGCCACCCAGGCGCCCCGACATAAGCTATTTTTAAAAGAAGACATACAGATGACCAGAAAGTCGAAGAATATTGTTAAGAGATTAAAACAATACAAATTAAAATTAGATACCCTTTCCACTTAAAAACAACAAAAAAATAGCACTGTTTGGGAAGAATGTGGCAAACTGTGGTCTTAAACAGCTAATGGAAGTATGAATTGGTACAACCTGTTTGGAAGACAGTTTGACCCAGATATTCCTTTTCCTAAGAATTAATCCTAAGGAAAAATCATTAATTTACTCACTTATTAAATAGTTACTGAGTGCCCACTGATAGGTCAAACAATGTTTGTCACCAGGGATACATCAACAGAAAGCACATATACACTTAAAAATTTTGCTTTCACAGAATTTACATTCTTCTTGGTGAGTCAAACAACAAACAATGAAATTTTAAACAAAAGTTTATTAGAATGAACTAGGTGTATTATGGGGGGAAAAAGCTGGGAAAGAAGTATTGGGATAGGGGCATGTGACTGGGATCTCCAAAAATAATATATTAATGTTGAGAATGATTAATCTCTAAAAATGAAGATATGTTTTATTTTCTTTATATTTTTCTGAGGTGTTTCTACAATGAACATGTAGAATAGCAGAAATCAAACTTTTTTTAAAATAATAAAATTCTTTATGAGTTTCTGACATTTTGTAGAGTTTGGTTTATTTTAGTGGTCTTTTTGGACATTACAATGAATGGATTTTACTTTAGGAGAATAATATAAATGAAGTTATTAGCATAGGGTTTAATTTTGCAACTGTAACACTTGGGTGAAAAACGTGATTTAGATTTGTTTTCCTCAAATCTAGCTATTTTAAAACTTGAATTGATTTAGAAAATTATAATTCTGCTTGCTTATCTGCAATTAAGAACATTGGGAAGGCTATAAATTTCTTTTACAAGAATTTAGTCTTGTCACATAAAGGTCATTACTAAGTTACTCATTTACTTTTCAGCACTGAATTTCAAACAGTAGATTTACTTGATTATTTTAAATATTTTATATTAAATACTTCTTTCAAAATATTTTTAAAATGTTTCATGGTGTATTTCATTGTATTTTACTTTCATTTTATATATAAACTTATCAATATAAGAATTTAGAGTAACTTAGAATTTTAGAATTTAATGCAGGAAAATATATTTTAGGAAAACAATTAAAGGATGGGAAGAAGCCAGAACCGTGCAAACCTATCCTGAAGGTGGAATTCAAAACGACTAGATCTGGGTAAGATTTTACTTCATTGCCTATATTCATTGTATATAATTACTCAAATAGCACTAAAGGCTGTTTTATCATTATATTGTAAAGCCTACTTTAGAATGGTCTAGCTCAGTCTTAAATTTTATGCATTCTTTATTTAACAAAATAACTAAAATTGGTAAGTTTAGGATAAAGTATTTCTTTGTATTCTCTTTGTCTTAGTAGTTTTATAATGTGTCTTGGAAAGTTTGAATAATCTTTCCTATCAAATGTTATACATTCTGTTAGCTTAGTCTTCAGTAACAGTGGTGTTTATTCACTCCTGAAAATTGTGGAATAAGCAGTGAAAAAATATTTAAAACTTAACCTATTTATGCTATATATTTTAATTATGAAAGTTAGCTGTATTCTTCAAAAATTAAGTCTCGTAAGAATATTTGGCAATTACAAAAATACATACAGTTTAATATTAAAGGAAATTTGTCAGTTGTATTTTATATTTTTTATATGCACCAAATGTTTAAAAATATAATAAAGGAAAAAAACTGTAAATGTTTCTTTGAAAATGCCACATTTTATTAACCCCTAAAAGAAGCCTTTTATTTGTGTTCTAGTTCCCTGGGAAAAGTGTGTGGTTTTATTTACTATAGCTGTGTAAGAGAGTGAATTTATGTAGTGTATTTAGTGCATCGGTTCCCAGATTGTGGTCTTTGGGCCAGCAGCATTAGCTGAGAACCTGTTAGAAATGCAAATTCTCGGACTCCACCCCAGACCTTCTGAATCAGACACTCTTATCTGTGGCTGGAGCCAACCAATCTGTGTTTTAATTAGACCCACAAGAGATTCTGATGCATGGAAATTTAGAACCACTGATACATGTTTTTATATACCAGTTTATGACCACTGGTTGTTATAAATGGCCCACTTCCCTTTGTAATTTTCCCTTCTTCTAATCATAATCCTTTCAGCCCTTTTCTCATTTGAGAAAAGACAGTAGGCTGAAGAATTGTTAAGATTGCTATTACTTGTCCTTGATCCTCATTAGCCTTCCTCTGGGTTTCAGAAGATATATTGTGTTCCAAAAAGAGGTTGAATGAACTCCAAAAGGAGTGGCATCTGTTTAATTGACTGTGGCACCCTCACTTTGTGACCTTTGGCATAGAGTTATTTGATGTCTTTGTGCTTCAGTTTCCTCACTACGACATGAATATGATATAATAGGTCAGAAGGTCATTGTTATGATTTAAGTGAGACAGTCATGTATTGAAAACATTTTACAGAGTCCCGGGTACATAATAAACTTTCTATAAGTAGCTGCTCTTATTGTTTCTAGGAAACTTCCTACTACCAATTGATTTTTTTGCCATAATTTGTCGTATGGCAAAGGAATGTAAGTAGGAAAAGCAATGACAGCAAAAAAAAAAAAAAAGTGTGTGTGGGGAACCAGAAAAAAACCTGTTTCTAGCTTATATGAATTCAAGTGAATCATCATCAAATGAATTGTCTAAACATTTAAATTAACAGTGTTCATTGTCTTCTGAATTATCTATTCATTTTAACAAATACTCGTTGGCAACAAAGATAAAAGTCCAAGGAAGATTTTTTTTTTCCCTCTCTGTGCTTTACCTATTCCTGTTTTCAGTTCTTATAAATGGTAATATGTTTTCAGTTTCTTCAGGATGGCAGCAATATTTTTTCTTCTGTAAGATCAGACATGAAAAAAAAAAGTCTAGCTCTTTTGCATGCATTTGTAGATACCTTTAAATAGATCGATAGGATCACTCTCTGAGAACAGTCTTCACCAGCTTTCCAATTTCTTTTTCACCTGGGTTAGGACATGCAGTAAATTAAAAGGTTCTTTTTTCACCATGGCATCTTTCCTTGAGACAGTTCCCTAGAATTCCCAGTGTGTAGCCAGCATTGAGAACTACTGCACTCCCCATTGCACCTGCAGCAGAATCACCCTCTATTAAATAAGCCAGTCAACTCTCACCCTTTCCTGTTCCTAGCAAGTATCTTGGGCAGGTGCCAGCTAAAGGCATTCAGGTTAGCAGTAGGTAATGTTAGCAAATTGCCAGATTTTATTAGCAGAGCTTTTCTTCCCTCCTCAAGATCTTCTGCATTTTCTTCTTTTTACCTAGAAATCATTCTAGGCAGAAAGATTCTCTTTCATCCTTTATAGCTTAGCAGTAATATCCCTGCTTTGAGGATGTTTTGGCCATGTTGTCCAGGTTGGGTCCCCAGTAATATAGTCTCAAAGTATGCTATATATTTCCCTTCTAGAATTTGTACTTGTCATTAATAATGAAATTATGTGTTTAATGCATGCCTTCCCCTTTAAATATTAGCTCAGTGAAAGCATGGGACATACCTGTTTCACTTCTACTTGTCCTAGCATAGTGTTACTGAATGTAAGGAAGAACATAGGATAGTAATTCCCACTTAATATAAGTTGTTGTAAAGACCTGAAAGAGAAATATAATGTGTTTGGCACGTGGTAGATGTTTGGTAAATTATAGTCCTTTTTTCCTCTACTTCTACATTTTTCATTTCGCTAGTAGACTGCATAAGAAGTTACAGGTGGGGCAAAATTTTCAACAAGAATCAACTCAGGGTAGGTTCAAGTTTTCAAACAGATATTCACTTGAACTCCTTAGAGTTTTACACTATAGAGCATTGGAAGTTAGTGTCTTTTTTTTTTTTTTTTAAGATTTTACTCATTTTATTTGAGAGAGAGAACATGCAAGCAGGGGAGGGGCAGAGGTAGAGGGAGAGAATCTTTTTTTTTTTTTTTTTAAGATTTTATTTATTTATTTGACAGAGATAGACACAGTGAGAGAGGGAACACAAGCAAGGGGAGTGGGAGAGGGAGAAGCAGGCTCCCCGCAGAGCAGGGAGCCCGATGTGGGACTCGATCCCAGGACCCTGGGATCACGACCCAAACCGAAGGCAGTTGCTTAACCGACTGAGCCACCCAGGCGCCCCGAGGGAGAGAATCTTAAGCAGACTCTGCACTGAGCAGAAAGCCCATGATCCTGAGATCATGATCTGAGCCAAAACCAAGAGTCGGACACTCAACTGACTGAGCCACCCAGGCACCCCCGAAGTTAGTGTCTTTTAAGAAATGGACTACCATTCAAAGAATTACCAGTTTGGGGGGGAACATCTCTGTTTGGGAACCTAAAAGTGAATATTATCACAGTTAAAAATGACAGTTTAGTCGCACTTGGAGAACCATGTCCAAGAGATTAATACTCCCTTTCCTTATAACACATACTATGGCAAACTATTTGTGTATAGGGCCAGAGAATAAATATTTCAGACTTTTTGCAAGCTGTACAGGTCTCAATTGGCAGCTATCCAGCTCTGCTATTGTACCCCAGAAGCAGCTATAGACAACTCATAAATGAAAGAATGCACTTGTGTTCTAATAAAACCTTTTTTACAGACACTGAAATTTGAATTTCCTTTAATTTTCATGTGTCATGAAATATTCTTTTGTGTATTTTTTTCAGCTATTTAGAAATGTAAAAATCATTTTTAGTTTGCAGGCCATACTATACAAAAACAGGCAGCAGGCCCTAGTTTGCTGACCCCACCCTTGATATGCAGACATGGACATACATAATATATTTAAGTTTATCTGTAAGCAAATTTGCTCCCCCCAGCTGTGGTGCCTGAATTTGTTTTCAACTAGTTTAGTAGATGATTTCTTTAATGTCATATGTGTACTAAAAGCTGTAGGTGGATTGCCTGTATAAGAATATGAAAAAGATACAGGGGTGCCTGGGTGGCTCAGTCAGCTAAGCGTCTGACTCTTGATTTTGGCTCAGGTCATGATCTTGGGGTCGTGAGATTGAGCCCCACATTGGGCTCCACACAGGATGATTCCCTTTCTCCCCTCCCTCCGCCCCTCCCCTGCTGACATGCACACACTCTCACTCTCAAAAAAAAAAAAAAAAAGACTAATAAAAACTCAGGGTACATTTGTGATATTCTGGTTCTGAAAATATCTAAAAGTCTATTTCAGTAACATCCACAAACTTGCTACCACTGAGTTTCCCCCACTGCTACAAGAAGTATATCCAATGAGAGAATCCTAACTCTGAAGCTCAGAAACAAACTCCCTCGTGCAAAGATTTTTTTTCCCAGAATACAGGCTTGCTCTCGTATATTTTTTCCTTCTCAACTATAGATTTTTCTTAAGTAACTGTGTCTGTGTAATAATCCATAATAACACTTACACTGTGCTATGTGCCAGACACTATTCTAAGTGCTTTATACATCTTAATTTATTTAATCTTAGCAACCAGTCTATGAGGCAGGTATTATTACCTTTGTCTTATAGATGAGGAAACTGAAATGGAGACATTTAGTAACTTGCCCAAAGTCATACAAGTCATAAGAGGAAGACCCCAGATTTAATTAAGTCTGTACTCTTAATCACTTTACTTCCTTTTTAATGAAACCTACTCTCTATTCACATTAACCACCAATCCCCAAGATCATATTCATACCTGTAGATCTCCCAGCAGCAATTGCTCTACTAAACGATCTGATAAAACTGTGATGAAGAAACTCACCTTCAATTTAGTCACAGATATGTTGACCATTGAGAAAATGTTTTAGAATCTAGTCTTTACATTAATAAATATGTTTATATTATCATCTTCTATTATGCATGGAGCTTTCTCTTTTTATTTTCTTACCACCAGTATATTAGAGTCAACAAATGTTCCATATTTATTCTCTCTCCATCCCAATTCATGGTAAGCCATGGCAACCAGAAGAGAGACTCATTCAGATGGCATGCCCACTTTCAGAAACAAAAGTAGTTCCCTTTTGTATTGTCTTAACAATTCTCATAGCCTTGCTTGAGATGAAACTAGCTTCTTGTCTTTTGAGCTCAAGACTGTTACTTAGATGGTTTGGCTTCCAGGCACCAAGAAGAAAAAAACTAGATGAACATCCGTTATTTGCCTTTTATAAGCCAGGTATTCTTCTATGCCGTTTGAATGCATTACCTTCCATAATTCTAACAACACTGTGAAATAGGCACTTTTATCATCTCCATTTAGGGATATGAATAATAAGTCTTAGCTTAAGTTAACTTGTCTTACAAAGTAGCAGAGCTGGAATTTGAGCTCAGGTTGACTCCAGAGATGGAGTTGTTTATCAGTACACTGAACACTGTCATGGTTAAGATGGGTTAGGATAGAATCGTCCTAATGATTCACAAGTCACTCAGTTTGCCAAGACCTGATTTCTTTTTTTTTTTTTTTTAAGATTTTATTTTTTTTTAAGCAATCTCTACACCCAGTGTAGGGCTCAAGCTCATAAGCCTGAGATCAAGGGTCACATGTCTACCAACTGAGCCAGCCAGGTGCCCCGATTTCTCTTTTAAATTTGCTAGTTTATCAGATCATCTTCATAAATTTAACATTAAAATCATACTCAGTAAAGTAATCATATTAATGTGAACTGAGAGGAGATTCTCTCTGTGTCTCTCTAATAGGATGGATAACTTACTGTAAGTAACCCTAGCTTCTTAGAGGACTGGAGAGCTTCATATATTACTTCTAGGCTACAAATTTAATTTGTTGAAGTCCAGGTTTAGGTTTTATGGTATCCCCTTGTGGTCATGGCACTTGATCTTAACATTGTTTAGGAAAAATCCATAAGTGGATTTATAATTAATTGTATCTAATGAGAAAAGACATCTTTGAGCCCACAGACTCTCAAAATTTCATATTTCTCATCAGATAATATTTCCTGTTCTCATGTTACTTTTCCCATGTTGGTGAGAAAGTTTCGATCTTAAGTTGGCTAATTCTCATTTTATCACTGTCCTCAGAGGCATTCTTATGACCCACTCCAGATTTATCTGTATTATCTTCAGTTTCTCAAAACAAGAACACTTTCCCCTAGTCTTAATCTCCAAACCTCATACCTAACTAAAATAAATTACCATTCACTTTCTTGATTTTAAGATAACATTTTACTTACAATCCCTAACACTGTAACTGTATAATCCCACATAGCTAGACAACAAAGACTACTAGATTAATGGCTCTATCTTCTGACATTAGAATACTTTATTTAGCAGCTGTATGAAGATTGGGGTTTGTCTGTGGCTTCTATCAATTTAAAGTGGTAAGATCCCTCTATTTTTAAGTTTTTCCCTAAATTAGTTTTTTTTTTTTTTTTTAGGATTTTATTTATTTATTAGAGAGAGAGCACAAGTGGGAGGCAGAGGGAGAGGGAGAAGCAGACTCCCTAATGAACAGAGAGCCCCACATGGGGCTCAAACCCAGGACTCTGAGATCATGACCTGAGCCAAAGCAGAGGCTTAACTGACTGAGCCACCCAGGCGTCCCCCCAAATTAGTTTTTAACTCATTATTGTTAAGTTAAAACTGATACCACTTATTAAGTCTGCTGATAAACAAATACATTTTTACATCACTGGCAAGTTTTACTTGTTAACTTTGTATGAAAGTAAACCTGTATTAAGCCCTTAAAGTACATTTAACCAGTGGTGGTTGCCAAAATGAAGGTGAAGTTCCTTAAGTATAAGAAAAAGGAGTGCATTCAGAATCGTTCCGACAGCTCAGAATCCTTTATACAGCTGAGGCTCTCAGCACTGGTATTTTATTTTGAAAAACACAAAAATGAAGGTGTAGAAAAAGGAGGACTAGTAGATTTTGAACAGAAAAAAAACAAAAACAACACTCCCAGGATACATCCTTGAAGTGTTTATAGGAGAGAGTAAGTAAGCCTTGTTTGCTGCTATAGAAAGATTGGTTAGAATAATAACAGAAGAAAGATTAGAAGATATTCATTGTAAGGAGGATTAATTTGTAAGAGTATTTTATTAGCATTGTTTCAAACATGAGCCAGATGTAGGGACATTAAAAGAAGTAAAAAGAAGTGGGTGGATTAACAGAAAATGCTGGTTTATTTATTTTTTTTAAATACTGGTTTAGAACATGTGTTTAGTGTATTCAGCAGTAGATATAAGTAGCATTTACATTTCATCAGGAAGAGTAAGACACAGTTTTGTAACTTGGGGAAAATCTCCATATGACAAATGCAGAAAAGAAAGAACTGTTGGAATAGGATACACTGAAAATGAAAAGGAAATAATTTGGGCAGAAAGTTTTAGAGTGAATTTCTCAGGATGAATTCAAAGTACAGGTGAAGAAGATAATATTCTGTCTTAATACTAAAAGTATTATTACATGATTATATGATCTGGATTCTTCTGAAATTTTTTGGCTACAGAACTAAAGGTCTTAGGATTAAGATAAGTTTTGGGTTCTGAAATGGAACACTGAAATCAGTAAAGTAGCTGATGAGTAAAAAGTGCAGGTAGAGGGGGGTATGCTGGCCAAAGGATGGAGTGAAGCTGGAGGAATCAAATGATGGAAGATAAGACTTTTTGGCCCCTCCTGTGGGGATCAGCACAGTTAAGCACTTGGTAAAAGCTTGCTGAATGGATGAATCATAATAATATTCCAACTTAATTTGTGTAGCAATTCTTGAATTGTCTAGGAAGCAGAAAATTCTTCAGCATAAGCTACATTTTATATTACATTGTAATACCAAAAATATTAATTCATTTTTTTAAGAGTTTATTTTTAAGTAACCTCTACGCCAAATGTGGAGCTCAAGCTCACAACCCCAAAATCAAGAGTCACATGATCTTCTGACTGAGAGATCCAGGCGCCTCTATTAATTTCATTTTTTAACCACTATTATCTTCTTCTCTGTAGTGTTTTTGGAAGTACCTAGGTTTGTATTTTGGTTTCTTTTTTTTTAGTTATAACATTAAATAAAATCTTCACAAAAGAAGCGTATTACCTTTCTAAAGGTAATATCACTATTCTAAAACAATTTTTTTTCTTTTGTTCATTTTCCCTCAGTCTTTTTTCAGATACATGTCCATTTTCACTTAATTATATTCTTAGAGTATATTCAGTCTGGTGAGTTTTTTTTCCTACTTAACATGTCTAAAGGATTACTAGTTTTTACCCATTTTTGTAAATAATTTTAAAGGCTATGTACTTTACTCATTCTTCCCTTTTGCTGAACATTTTGTTTTTGATATTATAATCAGGTTTCTCATATTACAGATAAAAATATAGTAGTGAACAGATTCTCTTTCTTGATGTTATAGATAATTCAACAGAAGATTTTTTACCATTGTAGTATTTCTTTACAGTAAATTTCCAATGGTGAAATTTTGAGGATAAAAGATTTTTATGAATCTTGACAAGTTCCCACATTGCTTCTTGAAAGTATCTGTGTATACTTTAAAGAACTGAGTATGAACTATAACAGTTTCATCAGTCTCATCAATGGGAGATGTTTTTGTTTTATTAATTTCCTACCTTTAAAGTAAGCATTTATGCTTTGGAATCATCTTAAATTTTGTCACCACAATGTGAACTCCTAAATGACAACTGTTATAATAGAAAAGGCAACCTGCTGTGGTAATAGGGATCTGAAGTGAAATTTGTTTCCATCTGCATATAAAGTGGTGTTTCATAAAAATTTTACAACTTAATTTTTTGCAAGCTGTCATCCAGCTGAGCTTTTATGTTTTGGCAGGGACCAAAATTATTTATATGCTTGTCCATACCCCTGTATCTAGAAACTGATGAATTTAACAAAGTTGGTATGTTAATGGTTGAGATTTGGTAGCATCTTCCATTTCTGAAATCCTAAAATAGAATTTAAAACCTTATAGTTTTTTTTTAATCTAGTAGTTTTTGATGTGTATTATTTATAAAACGGCACAGCTTCATTTCAAACCTAATTGTTTCCAAAATTGTCCCTTACTTGTTAAGGCTATTCAGATAACCCTTTCTGACACTGCCTCTGGTGTATTGCTCTACTTTTTCTACTGCTAAAGTTCATTCTGAGCTTTTCTATAGTTTCTTCTTTTAGAGCCATCCCTTCTTCATCATGTAAATTGGTTCTCTGTTGCATTCTTAAAGCTTTATGGCTTGTTCAGACTAATCTAAGGGTAGTTTTCCATCATTATTCATCCTCATCTTTTTTTTTTACGTGCGTTTAAAATGCGTCTACTTATGATCTGTATATGGACTGAATATCTTAGTAATGGTTCACTAATTGTTCTAGTACTGGCTGCTTATAATATATATTGATACCAGCTTATATGCTTCAGGTTATGTTGTTCTAGAGGACAGGGATCAAATCCATGTAAGACCTTGTCTGCAGTAAATGATTTTGAAAACTGCAATGTTCTTTCACAGATAAGCTTTGAAATCATACTTGTAACACTGTGAACTTCATATATAGTTCATTTAATTACAGATTCCACATGACAAAGACTGCATTGAAGATTTTAGATTTCTTTTTGAAAAAATGCCTAATTGTTACATAAATTCTTTCATTTGTATTGATACTAGAAAAAAAAAAGTAATGGACTAATACAAATTGCTGTGGGGCCTTATAAATCTCATGCATCCTAACCATCCTGAATTGTGAAACTGTAATACATTGAAACCCCAAAGCATAATTTTTCTGGGATTTGTATGGTTAGGTTAGGTCTACCAAATTCTGTACCTTTATCTCATTGACTTACCATGTTGATGCCTAATGTTTATTTTGCTTTCCAGTTTAATGTCAGCTCTAGAATGGATGCTTTGCCCTGGAAAGCACAGGTAGAGAAGAGCTGTGTTGCCCTAGACATGACAACTTCATTATAATAGCTTTTGTTATGACTATCAGCCTTTATTGGTTACAAGAGAGTATTATAATTCTTCTAAAGTTATTAAGATTCATGAAATGTTCAGGCTATAGGGGCACTTAACAAGTTTCTGTCTTCAAGGTTGGGAAGGTGTTCTAAGATATTTTTTTCCCTTTTCATAATTAAGTGAGGACTGTAGAATTCATGAATTCTTCTTCTGTCCTTATCTCCAAATTGAGTCTTGCCAGCCACTTATTTATATGAAGATTTCAGATATTAGAGGACATGTTATTCAGTATGTTATTGCTAAATAACCCCTAAGTTCTTATATGATTGAGGAAGACATTAAAGTTTGATGAGTAGGTCTAGTTTGGTGTCATTGCTTTGGTTCATGCTGAGATACCAGGAGTTTAATCCACCTACTATTATTTTTGTGCCATCAGTGCAAATATCAACACAGTGAAAAGGCAAATAGTGTCTTAATACCATAATGAAATGGTTTTACCCTTGACCTTTTGAAAAGGATCCTGGAAACCCCTAGGGGTTCACAGACCACACTCTGAGTATCACAGTTGTATACTTCATGGCAATTTATGGAAATGTTTGGAGATTCCACATTTTTGATAACTAAAAGGATATGTATTAAGTCTGATTACTATAACAACTTTTCATAAAAATTATATCAATAAAACAATATTAAAATCTTAACATTTTATTCGAAGACTGCAATATACAAATCTACTAAAGCTATATCATTGTTAAATTGGTCATTAAGTGAACAAAAACTTGTCTAAATATGTTCCTTTATTTTTTCCCCAAACTTCTATCTTTTTATCTATATTAGCAAAGGAGAGTATTAAGGTTAGTCACTAGTGAAACAAAGTCTGGAGATGGCTACTCTGGTTCTCAGAGAGCCCTCTTAAAATAGGCAAAGGTACAGATCTGAACTAGAAGGACACTGGAATATCATCATCATGATGCTGGTAAAGTAATAGTCACTTCCTGAGAATGTATTTTGTACCAGGCACTCTAATAAGCAGTGTATATGTAATGTCACTTAATCTTTACAATAACTCTATGAGGTGTATATTACAGAAGAGAAAACTGAGGCTCAGATAATTAAAGTAAGTTGTTCAGTTCTCATAAGTACAAAGTAATAGAGCTAGGATCTGAACATAGATTTCTTCTTCCAAAGCTTGGGTTATGACCCATTGTGCTTCTCTGTATTCAGTTCATTATCATAATGACTTATTCTTTTGCTATCCTGTTATTTTCCTGTTTGCTCAAAAAGGTCCCTGGTGAAAACTTTTCGATACTAAGCAATAGTTCTCTTATCAAATAGTTGTTTTGGGAATCCGCCTCTCTACTCAAACATGCCCAGTTAAAGAATTACATGGCTTCTGATTTAACTTCAGAGTGTGAGGGAGTGTAGGGCCTTGCAGTGAGGTCTTCAACGACATCCTCACATTTCTCCCTGATGATGATAGGGTAGGTCAAAGCAGTATCCTTAGAAGGCTCAACTTTTTGTTTTCTACTACTAGTGCTACTCAAAGTATGGTGCATGAATGGTTCCAGTCTGCTAACTCTCTGAGACAAAATACATACAGAAATCAAAAGTAAGAGTATGGAAACTTGAATATCATTTGACATTACCACAACATCTGTGCACACATTTAGTTGTTTTTCTTACAAAACACAGATTTTCAATGAAGTGAAAAATTTTTTAAATAGTTTTTGATCACAGCTTGAGAAGCATTGTTTGAAACTATAGCATTACATGATTAGAAGAGTGCTTTTAATTCATCTCCCTATATGTTAAATTTTCTTTTTTGCTTTTCAGCCCTTAAAAAATTTGTTTTTTCAAACCCTTGATTTTGATTATTCTATCTTGTTTTGATTCATTTTTTATTCCATTTTGATTTGATAGCTCAAAAAACTTAGCTATTAACTTTTATGTGAAAAGTAAGCAATTTGACACCAAATATGAGATGATAGTTGCATAGATTTCTGTTAGACCATTCGAATGTAGATAATCATAATTTACATTTGGAATTTGAACTGAGAATCATAGAAATTTGATGTAGGGTCTCATAAAAAATTGTTCATTCAATAAAAAGCTAAGCACTGGAATGGGGCGTCTTGGTGGCTCAGTTGGTTAAACAGCTGACTCATGATTTCAGCTCAGGTCATGATCTCAGGGGTCATGAGATTGAGCCCCGTGTTGGTGCTGGGCGTGGAGCCTGCTTAAGATTCCCTCTCTTACGCTCCCTCTGCTCCTCACCATCCCCCAAAAAAGCTGAGCACTGGGGTTAGAGTGGTAAAGAGAAGATATTTGTTAGCTTTCAAGAGCTAAGGTATAATTCTGCTCACCAAATATATAGTTAAGTGTTTCCTTTGAAATAGAATGGCATTTCTCCATTTGTAAAAAGTTGGAGAATTTGATAAGGTTAGTAATTAAATTAATGACATATGAGAATTTGAAGCTTAAATTCCAATTTTAAAAATACATAGAAGTACTGAAAAATACAGGTGGCAGTACTAATTATTCAGAAAGAGTATCAGAATAGCACAACAGTTAAATTTCAAACTTCTTTAGACAGTGTTTATTACCAAATCTGGCCAAATATTACCAAATCCTACAGCATTTCTGATTGTAAGTCCTGGTATTAGTGACCATCTGAGCAGTAGGTTTAGTGGTATTTAAATATGTATTTGATAAACACTTTTTGGGATACCTAGCTAGGGCCTGGGAATGCAGAGGTAAATTATACACTCTTGTTTCCTAAAGGAGCTAACAATACAAAGGGAAACTAGATAAACATAATGGCAATTCAGTGTGGTAAATCCTGAAAAGAAGTAGGCACAGGATGCAAGGAACACAGAAAGGGAACCAGCACAATCAGGGTGGATGGATCAGGGAAGGTTTTTCTGAGGAGATAATAATTGGACTGAGTTTTAAAATTTTAAAGTCAAACAGAAAATGAGGATTAGTATATCTCAGGCAGTAAACAATGTGTGCAAATGCTATTATAATAATATCAGCTGCAGGTTATTAGGGTCAGAACTAAAGTCATCATGGGGCTGAAATGGAGGACACAGGTTCTTGAGATCCTAACAGAGGAAACAGAATGCATTTTACAAGATTTGGAGTTGCGTCATCTCTTATCCTATATTACTTTACTCACTGTGTTGTGGCCCCACTGACCATTTAGTTCCTGAGATAAACCAAACTCATTCCTGACTTAGGGCCTTTGCACTCGTTATTCCTGCTGCCTAGAATGTACATCCCTTTCTCCCCAACCCCAAGCTCTTTGAGTGGCTGGCTCCTCATCATTCTGGCCAGCTCATCCGTCATTACTTCAGGGATCTTTTCTGACCACTCTTAACAGTAACTGCTCCATCGCCTCCTTCACAGTCAGCCTACCACTCCACATTGTTTTATTCTCTTTGTAACACTTGTCTCAATGTGCTTATTCATGCAGACTAGACATGAGAGCACTGTTTTATTCTCAGGAATACAGGTGCTCAAAATAAATTTGAATGAATGGGTAATGTTGCAGAACTGAGTCGAGCAAATTGGTTATAAAAATGGCTTTTTGGGTAGAAGTGCCTCCTTTAACTGAAGAGTGCTTCATATGAAACACAACTTGAGCCAAATCATTTATCAAGGCCAGCCTGGGGAGGTTAGTCAGAAGACAAAGGAATGGGGTGCCTGGGTGGCTCAGTCGGTTAAGAGGCTACCTTCTGCTCAGGTCATGATCCCGAAGTCCCAAGATCGAGCCCCACGTTGGGCTGCCTGCTCAGCAGGGAGTCTGCTTCTCCCTCTGACCCTCACCCTGCTCATGCTTGTGCGTTCTCTCTCTCTCTCTCTCAAATAAATAAATAAAATCTTTAAAAGAAAAAAAAAAAAGACAAAGGAATTACTTAAAAGTGGCCAGCCTCTTAAAAATTTCAATCAGATTATGAAAGGTCCAGGGGCATGTGGGTGGCTCAGTAGGTTAAGCATCTGACTCTTGATTTCAGCTCGGGTCATGATCTCAAGGTAATGAGATCTAGCCCCATGTCAGGCTCTACGCCCAGCATGGAACCTGCTTAAGATTCTCTTTTCCTCTCCCTCTGCCTGCCCCTGCATGCACACGTGCATGGTACTTGCTCAAATGAATGAATGTGAATGATTAAATTATTAAATAAATTATTAAATAAAATGTCCAGACACCTTTCTAATGCAGATATCTTCGCAAAATGACAGTCTTGAGGAGCACTCAATATCATTAAAAGAAATTCTACTGAAATTCTACTTTAAGTTATAGGATAAAAATTATCTTTCCTCAAGTCCTTATTATAACATCAAAAAAGATAACCTTGTGTTTAAAAACAATTAGATTCTCCACCTCCGTAATTCATATGCTACCTAGAAATAATCTAGATTTCTAGAATTTTTTATATAATTCTTAATGCCAACAAAACAATTTATATAATTTTCACTATCTAGTATTAAAATATTTGTTTTATCATTGCATTTATGACTACTTTCTTGTAAAATATTCATCTCATTAATATTTATTCTTCAAAGTTTGGTTCTTTATAAAGAAAAAAATATAGCCTGTTGGGTGTTCATAAGTCAGGTGATTCCTGCCTGGCAAACTTAGATTATTTTTTAAAAAACAACACATAAGATAAAAAGGAAAAAAAATATGTATTTAAATATATACATATATATGCATTTATTGCTAGATTTGGGGAACTTATGAAAGAATATTACCTTGGTATTTCTTTGAAACTGTTTCTTACTCATATTTTTTTATTCTTATATTTTTATCCTTATTTTTTTCATCATATATTTTTTCTCTCCTAAGTTTAGAAAAGAAGTGTAGGCAACTTACAAGGCCACTGAATACACACTTAGTTGCCTTTTGGATACACCTACCTAATTACCATGGTGTTATTAAATATCATATTAACAATTTATCTAATGAACTGGTGACTTACCTGGCAAACCTACCTGGTATTTCCATGGAAATTTTATTCTACAATGTAGCTCAGGATTTCCCTGTTCCTACTTCTTATATTAACAATACTTTTTTTTTTTTTAAGTTGGCTATATGTAAAAACATTTATCAGACTATTTTTGAAATATTATTTATAAAATACACGGCCTGGACCTCCCATCTGTAAAAGATGAAGTTGGATTCTTCATCCTTCTTTCCAGTATTTTATATTCAATTGTATGCTGTATTTCAAAGTACACAAGACAGGAAATGTATCCTATTTATTCATTATATGTGGAAAAAAAAGGAAAGAAAATTAAATATGCTTTCCTAACTACAGTCATAATAATAACACTATGCAAAAAGGGTGAAACAATGTATTGGTATAGTTCTGTTTGGGAAGTTTAACCTTGATTACTATCACTTAGGTGGAAAAATAAGATTAACCAAATCAGTTTAGTGGCGAAAAATCTAGATGATAATAAGCTAGAGAGTGGTTAGTGTAACATACATTTCTGTTAATTCATTTACATATTAATTCTGTTAATTCACTAAGTTTTAGATACAGCAATGAACAAAATGAACAAATCTCCTTGCCCTCAAGGAGCTTACATTTTCATGGGAAAAACAATGAGCAAAATAAATAAGTTTTAATGATAAATTCTATGAAAAAAAATAAAACAGGGATACATGAGAGTATAGTTTTAAATAAAATACTATACACACACAAGTTATTTTATATATTAAAATAAATAAAATGTTTAAGTATTAAAAAACAATATGCAAAAGAAGGGAAACTTTCATAATGGATAATAATGGTAATTTGATGATAATAATAATAATAGGTGAATCTTACCAAAGGTGTATTGTGTGCCAGACATCGACCCCAGTATTTTGTGTACATTAATTCAGTAATTGTCTGAGTATAGATACATACCACTTGGTCTCCATTTTATGGATGCAAAAGCTAGGCACAGAGAGGTTAAGCAGCTTTTTCAATATCACACAGAAAGGAAAACCAGAGCTGAGATTTAATTTAAACTCAGGCAGCTTAGTTCCAGAACAAGAATTTTTTTTAAGTAACAAAATATTGCTTTAATCTAGTTGTCTTATTATTCACAGCCATATAACAGTGGACAAACAGGCTTCAAGTTAAATATAAGAACTAGCATTTTTTAAAAAATAGTAAGTAAGTACATAAGAACTAGTGTTTTTAACAATTACATATTATTACATACTACTTACACCAGATGTGAAGAGGAGGAAGGTGGATCTATTGACCTTAGAGTAAGCATTCAGAAACTACCTAAAAAATCATAAATGAAGAGATGTAAGAAAATCTTATATCAAACTTTTAAAATCATCTGTTTAATGTACCAGAAACAACTTCCCCACCAAAAAAGTGAGACACATAGCAGATCAAAAGCTAATTCCTTAGAATGCAACAAACTCTTACCAATTAGAAAAGGATTACTAATCTAATGAAAACATGGGCAAAAAACATGAAAAATCAAGACAAAGACAAATACAGGCCAAAATATATGAAAAGATATTTTTTATTTTGCGTATTTAAGACACGCAGTTTTAAAAAGTGGGTCTAGATAAATCATTAAGTAATGGCTAATAGGAAGACAGAGTTGTGGAGGTAATCAGAAGTGGTAAGCTATGGGGCGCCTGGGTGGCTCAGTTGGTTAAACGACTGCCTTCAGCTCGGGTCATGATCCCAGGGTCCTGGGATCGAGTCCCACATCGGGCTCCCTGCTCGGCGGGAGGCCTGCTTCTCCCTCTCCCACTCCCCCTGCTTGTGTTCCTGCTCTCGCTGTCTCTGTCTCTGTCAAATAAATAAATAAAAAAATCTTTAAAAAAAAAAAGAAGTGGTAAGCTAGCAGCTGGTAGATGTACATGGGAGCTGTGGTTGGAGAGCATACCAGCCAAAATTCCAGAAGCCCTACAGAAAATGATTTTGAGTGACTGTTTTCTCAAGGGTGATTTATAGCTAGTACATTACTGATACATCAATGAGAAGTTAATTTGTTACAAACTGGATGCCTCAGGCCATTAACATTCTCTCTTAGACCTTTTCTGTTGAGAAGGCCTGGTTATTAGGATGGAAATACAGGCAGTATATTTAGGAGACTTGACCAGTAGAAACCCAGTGAGAATTTTTTGACAATTGTATAAAGAGGATAAAGAAAAAATTTTAAGCACCAAGGGGAGGTATGAGAGAGTCAAATGTGGTCAATGTTCATTCTTATTGTAGGTTAATTTTCATGAATTCACTTGGGTCTTACCTATGCAATTTAAAAAAAATCCACATATGAGTATTCAATTAAATCATGCATTAAAATGTTAGAATTTATTATTTCACTAAATAGAAAATGTACAGTACAGCAAGAAAATAGTCTCCACTGTGCTATTTATAATCCTGCCTATGTATTTTATTTTCAGGGAACCTTTTATTATTTTATCAGGAGGTTTGTCCTATGATACTGTAGGAAGAAGACCCTGCTTAACAGTTATGCATGGGAAAAGTACTGCTGTGCTGGAAATGGACTATTCAATTGTTGATTTTCTAACGCTGTGTGAAACACCATACCCAAATGGTAATAAGCTTTGCATTTAAAACTCATTCTCTATAGATATCTGTTATTCAAAACAAAGACCTATAGGTTTTCTAAGTAGTTTCCTTATCCTCATATGCTATAATTCTTCTGGGGGAGAGATGCTGTCTTCCTGACTTTTGCAAGTTTTATCTCAGAAGTTAATTTTGTTTAATAAGCTTTATCTGTTTAGTATGACTTAGTAGTCTTTGGTGCCACTTAAGGATAAACAAAACTGTGGACATTAAGAAACATTTTAAAATTCTATAGAACATAGTATATTAATCAAGGTTCTCCAGAGAAACAGAACCAATAGGGTATAGAGAGCGAGAAAGAGAGAATGAATTTATTTTAAGGAATTGGTTCATACAATTGTGGAAGCTAATAAGTCAAATTCATTGAGCAAGATGGCAGACTGAAAATTCAGGGAAGAGTTGTTTTCTTGAGGCAGAATTCCTTCTTTTTTAGAACCTGTCTTTGCTCTTTAGGCCTTCAGCTGTTTGAATGAAGCCCACCCACATTATATCTGATAATCTGCTTTACTCAGAGTCTACTGATTTAAATGTTAAGCACATCTAAAGAATACCTTCACAGCAACATCTGGATTGGTGTTTAGCTGAACAACTGGACACCAAAGCAAAGACGAGCTGACATAAAGTTAACCATCACAACTAGCATATATTCTTTCAAGAGGAATTTAAATCTGGATCTGTTTTACTTCATTTGAAGCTAATTGAAATGTAAAGCTGTAATGCATTTTATAGTTAAAACAGGTGCATATAAAATACCTAAGAAAGAGATTTTAGTAGTACTCGAGTTCCTGTGAGATCCAGTAGTAAGAATTGTTCCTATGGGTGTTCCAATTTAAATTTTGGGTTTGTTGCCCATGCCCTGCCTTGGATTTTGCAATACCAAAGAAGTTTTGTGAACTTCTTGTCTTACTCATCTTTACAAAACTGAAATAATTGTGTCTATTATATAGATTTATCTCATTTAAAACAAAATAGTCTTAAATTACATTAAGTACAAGATCAGAATGTTACATACTTGAGAGAATGGAACAAAATAAAATTAAAAAAAAAAAAACAAGCAAATGTTTATTATCTAATTTGCTGTCTTCTTGCATATTTAAAACTATTGTTCATGCATTGTTTTCCTATTCCAGATTTTCAGGAACCATATGCTGTGGTGGTTCTTCTGGAAAAGGATTTAGTACTTATAGACCTTGCACAAAATGGGTAAGAAATAAAATTTGGTGAGAGATTATTTTAGCATGTAGTGAAAAAGACTCTTTTTAGTATACAGTTGGCTATTTCTTTTGTTTGAAAACGCTACATTTATATTCATAATCTTGACCTCTTTTTACAGTTCCAGACACACATTTCTTAATTACATGCCAGACTTACCAGATCTAGTATGTTGCTCATATAGAATTTCCATTTTTTAAGTCAAAATTTATTGAATTTCTGAAATTTCATATGATTCAACCTAATACTTGGACACACTGGGGGCACACAAAATAAGTCCAAAATTGATCCCATCACAGTTTACCTCCGGAGAAGCTCTGTGGTCTCCCCACCCCCATGTGCTCTCTGTGGCACTCTCATGAATACCATTGTCAGAGGAATTTTACATGCAGCACCAAGCTTGTCACTGTCCTCTTTTAAGAATCTCAGACTTTGCTGATGGAGCCAACCGGGCACCCTGTTATTCTCCTCTTTAAACCACTACAGTCTTTACTGTTGTTTGATTTGAGAGCACCTTCTCAGCCTGCTACTCTACACAGTAGTAACTTAGGATACCTTTCCAACCTGATTTCTCACTACCTTCCTATAGGTGCCTTATTCCCTAGAAAAACTGAATTGTGATCATACTTCAGTGCCTTTTCTTATATGGCTCCCAACAGCTGCAAACGTCACTTGCTTCACTGCTGTCAAAACTCCATATAGCTTTCAAAGTCAGCCCTCATTTCTGCTTCCCCCTCTCTCTTAACTACACACACACACACACACACACACACACACACACTCACACACACACACACACATCTGATCTGTAAATTGCCACCATAGCTCCTTTGCAACGTTTTGTGGTATTTGCCATATTCTGCTCTTTCTAACATAGATGATAGTATGTTTACTTATAACTTCTTTGAATGAAAGGACATTGCATTATTTATTTGTATCTCCTGAGAGATAATCATTAAATATTTAATTGAGTTTACCCATTCAGTATTCAGTGTTTATCAATTAGGGGCAATTTTACCACCCCACCCCCCCGAAATACTTGACAATATCTGTGTAAACATCTTTTATTCATGCTATTGGCATCTAGTGGTAGAGGACAGAGGTGCTGCTAAATATCAACAGTGCACAGGAGAGTCCCTCATAATAAAGAGTTATCTGATCCAAAATGTGAATAGTACCAGGATTGGGAAACCCTGAAGTATAAGTGAACAGTATTATTTACCTTATTTTAAGGCATTCCTAGATTTACATCAACTTAGTATGTGCTACCTATAATTATCAGGTGGGTATTTTTTTCCTTTTTAAAAATTATAAGACCATAGTGGATCAAAGGAATTTATTATTTCTAAATGACAGTCCTAGGGGCGCCTGGGTAGCTCAGTTGGTTAAACATCTGCCTTCAGCTAAGGTCATGATCTTGGGGTCCTGGGATCAAGCCCTGCATCGGGCTCCCTGCTTAGTGGGGAATCTGCTTCTCCCTCTCTCTCAAATAGAGTCTAAAAAATAAATTGATAGTAAAAAAATAAATGACAGTCCTAGAATAACTTATTCTTTTTTAAAAAAGATTTATTTATTTGAGAGAGAGAGAGAGAGAGACAATGCAAGGGTGGGGGGTGTGCGGAAGGAGAGGGAGAGACAGCCCTAAGTCAACTCCATGCTGAGGGCAGAGCCCAGTGCAGGGCTGTCTCCCAAGACCCTGAGCTCATGATGAGCCAAAACTAGGAGTCGGATGATTAACCGACTGCATCACCTAGGTGCCCCTAGAATAACTTATTCTTAATAGATTTTATTTTTTTCCCTTAGCTATGTTTTCAAATAGTATGTGAGATTTTCATGTGTGGCCTGTACCAAAATATATTTAAGTTAAAGAAAATACTGTGCAAATAACCTGTGACTAGGCATTTTAAATAAAAATAGCAAATGGATCAGGTAAATGTATAATAATAGTAGGATCATTGAGCTTAAGGATTATAAAGTATGTTTATAAAGAGAAAAAAAGTTACCTGCCATTTTTTTAATTCATGTTTTTGTTTGAGGTTTTTTTCTGTTTTATGTGTGGTTGAGGAATGAGTAATGACAGTTCAGTTCATTTTGAAATCTAGAAAGGACTTTTCCAAAACTATTCTTCTCTAATTTTTAGATTATTGTCAGTAGTAGACTGATAAATACATCTAATTTTTGCAGGTGAGCCACTCCGAACTTTTTAGAATTTTTAAGACATATTCTGGTTTTCCTGATATTTTTAAGTAACCATTCTCAAGGAATTCAAACCAGAAAAGAAATATCATTGTATATTTAGTTAGGATTTTACTTTAAGATTTTTGAAAACATTTTTTGCTTTATTTAATGAAATAATTTTATATATAGAAACCTTTTAAGGTAGAACTTTATTTAGATTATCACTGAAACAAGAGAACATCTCTAGATTAAATATTGTACTAGGCATCACATTGATGGAGAAAAAAGGAGAACTGAAAATTTGTATTAGCTCTGCTGACATAAAGATGAGGCATCTGTTGATTGAGAACCTTACACCTTAATGGTTAGGAGCACAGTTTAAATTCTGCTTCTCCTTGCTAGCTGACATGTCTTTAGCACATTACTCTAAGTGTCTGTTCTTCAGTAAAATGTCCACATCGTAAGTTTGGTGCAAGAAGTAAATAAGGGAAATGTACATATAAAGCACTCAGTCCAGTGTGTGCCACATGGTACATAGTTCTAACTGCAGCTTTTCTGTTTACTGTTCTACCTGAGCAACTTGCATTATAAAAGATGCCATTTTTTTTTACATATTTGCATGAAGTAAATCTGTTAAATCTCTATGGCAAAATGTATGTAATTTCTAAAAATATGGAGAAGAACATTGTATCTCTAAAGTTACAATATAAATTCAGATAATATGTTATATGGACCTTCAGAGGATGTTATCTTTAAATTAAAAAAAAATTAAAAAATTGTTTTCATTCCAAAGCTGTAAATATTTTTTTAAAGTTTTCATTGTTGTGTTAATTTTGTTAAATTAATATTTTTCTTTTCCTGTTGTTAAAGATATCCTATATTTGAAAATCCCTATCCTTTGAGTATACATGAATCCCCTGTTACATGTTGCGAATATTTTGCTGATTGTCCTGTGGACCTTATTCCTGCACTTTATTCTGTTGGAGCTAGACAGAAACGGCAAGGTTACAGCAAAAAGGTATTGAACATGAGTTTTAGTATCTAATGTTACATTTCAGTATTTTATATTTATCACCTTGGAGTATTTGATAACATTGAAACCTTTTTTAGAGAAAATATATAGGAAGTCCTTTTTGGAAGCAAAATATGTCGTTTACTGTTGTCATAGAAATATATATGGAGATGTATGGTATGCTTGGAATTTGCTTTATACAATAATCTTTTTTTATAGGAATGGCCCATTAATGGAGGTAATTGGGGCTTGGGTGTTCAAAGTTACCCAGAAATAATTATTACAGGGTAAGTAAGATCCTGTTTTGCCACTAAATCACTAATAGCTCAATATAATTAAGACTACATGAACATTAATTAATTGGGCAAGTAGTGCTTTCCTTTATGCTATAATGTATTAAGAAATGTTATTGTCTAGAACCTGCCAACTTACCCTGAATTTTACCTTTCTTCATTTGGTTGCTGTCTTTTCAAATAACAGTATACTTCAAAGAAAGAAAAAAGTGTGATGATTTTTTTCTTTTTTTCCTTCACAATTTTAACTCATTTGCTTTTCATAGGCATGCTGATGGGTCAGTTAAGTTCTGGGATGCTTCTGCAAGTAAGTATTTTGAATATTATTTGTTACATGTTATACAATCATTTCTTCTATACAACCTGTTTTATAATAATTGTGTAACCAACATTCAATTCAAAATTTGAAGGCTATAAATTTAATACATGATTTATCAAGTACATGAGTTTGAGAATTTCTAATAGATGTAAGATATTTTTAAGGATATTAACTAGTAAATTAAGAATGATTCTCAATAGAAGTAATCAAATCCTTTGTTCAAAATTTCCTCAAACTTTCTCTTTAACTCAGATAAGAGAGGGAATATATTTCAAATCAACAGAAATTTGTAGAATAATTTTAATGCCTGATTCTAAGCTAACAGTAATTTGTGCTGTCTTTGTGGAATATACATATGGTGGCTACACAAGAGCAAAAAAGGAAAGATGCTTTGAATTGTCATGGCTTGCAAAACATACATAGTACGCAGTGAGAATCCAGTTAACTCAGGATATTTTGTGTTTCATCACGTAGAAGTGTGAGATAGTAGTAGTACCTTTTATAGAGAAAATAAGTAGAAAATCTTTCAGAAAGCAAATATGTTCTTTATTATTTTCATTATATTTATACTTTTTTTTACAAAATCTTTTCATCATTTTTTTCAGGTTAACCAAATTCATCATCATGATGCGTGTTTTCTTTTTTTTAATGAATACAATTTTTTTGGTCAATAGGTACAGTGATTACATTATCTAAAAGTGTAATAGAGAAATGCAGACCTGGAAATAAAAACATGGTTCAAATAAATATAGGCTGTTTTCCTTAGATAATTTGTCTGATTACATATTATTTTATATTTGTTCTATTTGTACTAAAGTATCTAACATATATTATGTTTTTTTCTAGTAACTCTACAAGTATTATATAAACTAAAGACATCTAAAGTATTTGAAAAGTCAAGAAATAAAGATGACAGGCCAAACACAGACATTGTAGATGAAGATCCGTATGCCATTCAGATCATCTCCTGGTGTCCAGAAAGTAGAATGCTGTGCATAGCCGGAGTTTCAGCTCATGTTATTATTTATAGATTTAGCAAACAAGAAGTGATTACAGAAGTCATTCCGGTAATAGTCTCTTAATTATTTTCAGTGTCAGATGTCTGACATTTTAAAATTTTTGAATTATTTAGATTATCTGGAGTCAGTTTTATCTAGAATTTTTAAGAACACTTAAGTGTTTACATTACCATCTATCTTTTGTGGAAAATAGCATACTTTTCCATATCTTTTTAGTGAGCATTTAAATTTAAATCCTTATATATACTATATATTTCATTTAAGGAAAGTTAATATGAATATAAGCATACTCTAATTTGGTATTAATAGGAATGCTGTAAATTCTAAAATCATTGTATGTGTGTGTTCTCGCATACATACACACAATCACTTTTAAAAAGCTGAGTCAGAAACATGTTTTTTCTTTGCTAAATCTTTGCCTTTAGAAATCTTGTTACGTTTTTACCTTTAAAAATGTTGTTCCCAGGGCGCCTGGGTGGCTCAGTCAGTTAAGCATCTGCCTTAGGCTCAGGTCATGATCCCAGGGTTCTGGGATGGAGCCCCACATAGGGCTCCCTGCTCCGTGGGGAGCCTGCTTCTCCCTCTCTCTCTGCCCCTCTCCCTGCTTGTGCACACTTGGCTCTCTCTCTATCTCTCTCTCTCTCTGTTGAATAAGTAAATAAAAATCTTTAAAAAAAAAAAGGAAAGTGTTTCTTTAAAAAAATAATAAAAATGTTCCCACTGAAGCATATGTGGGTGTATTGTATAAACTGTATAAAATGAATAATTATTAAAAGTAGGTGAACTGTCTTTCTTTTACAACAGATGCTTGAAGTTCGATTGTTATATGAGATAAATGATGTGGAATCCCCAGAGGGCGAACAGGCACCGCCTTTGCCAACACCAGTTGGGGGCGCCACTCCTCAGCCCATTCCTCCTCAGTCTCATCCTTCTACCAGTAGCAGTTCATCTGATGGGCTTCGTGATAATGTCCCTTGTTTAAAGTAAGTTATTAAAAAATACAGATATTTTGGAAATTATTTTTTAATAGAGATAAATTATAAGCTTTTTACAGTAATATTTTCCTGTGATAGAGAAAAATGACATAAGATCATTTCTTTCTCTCTTTTGCTGTGGTTAATCTAACTCATTTTTCTGTGGCATCAAGAGGAGTATTATTGAATTCGTGGTTTTTATCTTTAAAGTGCTAAGATTTGATCTTTAAACATACTGGTAGAAAAGCATGGATCTTTTCTGTAAATGTAGCTCAATCTTCCAAATCCATGGATATTTTCTAGTCTGGATTCAGATGTAGATCAAATGTATATGTAGACTGCTTTCTACCACTCTGAAAATTCTAGTTTTTTGGTCTCTAGAGATTCAGTCATTTTTTTAATCATTTTCTCATCTTTCTGAATCTTCTCTAGCACAGCAGTATCATTATTTAAATGCCTTTATCGTAGCATTCCAGATTTGAATACAGTTTGCTTTTATACAGGAATAAATTGGATATAGCTTTCTTTTCCTTTTTTTCTATCTAATTTATATTACTGAGTTGTTAGATTTTTTTTAATGGGTATGAGCCTTAAATATGGTAGAGAAATGAAACAGTGAGGAAAGAGCTAAGATCACTGAAAAATTTTATGAAGACTGTGATTAATTACATTTACAGAGAAGTCAATTAGGGTAATGACTGGAAACGTGGTTATCGAAAATGTCAAAGAAATTCAGTACAAGAGTTGAGCAAAAGCCAGATTAGTAGGTTCAAGGTAGGGAGGCCTGGTGAGAGAAAATTTGCATTTGTTAGAAGAACCAGGGTTTGTCCTGGTTTTGTTTTAGATCTGCTAGAGTCACTTCTCTTGGTGAATAATTAAAGGATTGCTGTGGAGAATGCCTGTGTAACTAAAATTGCATGGCAATCACCCCCAAAGATACGGCAGATTTTTTTATATCATAATCATTTAAAAAATATAGACTTTATGTTTTTGAAGATTTTTATTTATTTATTAGAGTGTGAGGAGCACCAGTTGAGGAAGGGGAGAGGCAGAGGAAGAAATAACAAAGATCAAAGAAGGGATCCTGAGCAGGGAGCCTGACACGGGGCTTGATCCCAGGACCCCAGGACCAGGACCTTAGCTGAAGGCAGCTGCTTAAACGACTGAACCACCCAGGCACCCCAAAAAGTATAGACTTTTTAGAAAATAAACCTTTATATGTTTATATAAATTTGAGGTTGTATGTTCTATATTAGTATTTCTCAAACAGGGATGATTTTGCTCCTCCCTATTTATTTGGCAATATCTGGAGACGTTATTAGTTGTCGCAACAGTAGGAATAGGGTACTACTGGTATCTCGTGCATAGGGGCCAGGGATGATGCTCAAGTGCACAGAACAGTGCCCCACAACAAAGAATTTCCCAGGTCAGAATGCCACTGGTACCAACAATGAGAAATTCTGATCTGATCTAAAAAATGTAAGTGTTGAGATTAAGCAACTACATTCCTCAGAAAGGTCTCAAGGTTTTATTTTGTCTCTCTCATGTACATACATACACACCCCTCTGTTTGCAACAGTTCTGGCACATGTTTAGCTAGAATGAAACTTGAAAATACAGAATTCTGCCTTCTTCCCTTCTGTTACTTATTCAGTACTACTTTGCTTTAAGCTTAAATTTGTAAAATTTCATTAATGCTCTTCTGATTTTTTTTATTTTAATGTGTATTTTTCTCCAGCCTTTTGTTAAATTTACGTCTTATAGCCTATGAAGAACAGTTTGTGTTTGACATTTATTTTAGTGACGTATCTTCGGTGGCAAAGTTTTGAGATTTTTTGTCTAAAATCGATATATTCACCAGTGACTTTTTAATCACAGACAATTTGAGTTATACCTCATTTTTTTCCTTCTTAATAGTTTTCTGGTAAATACAGTTATTTATTAACTTCACATTGTTTTAGTCCACAGTCCCAAAAACCAATTTTTAAATGTCAGAAATATAACCAAATTCATATTAAAATAACTAGTACTGAGGGTTTTTTTATACAGAATGCTTTCATATGTAATTATTCCTTTGAAGAAACATTTTAAAAGCAGCTATGTGATTTATTCTTTTTACCAGTAAAGTTTTATGTTTTTAAGTATCTTAATTGGGCTTTTGCAGTTTATTTGTCCAAACAGACAAACATTTTGAAACTGCAAAGCCTCCAAACATATGTTTAAAAATGCATTTGTACAAATTATGGAGTTTTTTTGTTTTGTTTTTATTAAATTATGAAGCTTTTTATAAAGGTTCAGCCCCTTGTCTTTAAAAAGTAAAACCTTAATTTACATTTACTAAAAACATTAAAATAATTTGCATGTAAACATTGTACACATAAAACATTATGCCCACCCATCCCCCATTTTGCATTTTTAACCTATCCTGTCATTTCTTGATCCAGTTTCTAGTTTTTTACCAATTGGGGATTATGCAGCAGGCTTGGCTGGCTTATTTTTGCTTAAGAACTTTTTTTTTGTTTCTTCTTACTAAGTAAATTAAGAATTCCATGAGTTCTTTTTTTTTTTTTAATTTTATTTATTTATTTGATAGAGAAAACAAGAGAGCACAAGCAGGGCGAGTGGCAGAGGGAAAGGGAGAAGCAGGCTCCCTGCTGAGCAGGGAGCTAGATGCAGAACTGGATCCCCAGAACCCTGAGATCATGACCTGAGCCTGAAGGCAGCCGTTTAACCAAATGAGCCACCCAGGCGCCCCCCATGAGTTCTGTGTGTCTTCATCACTGAAGTTTTAAATTTGTCCATATACGCACTTCTAATATTTTCCTTGAATGCTTGTTCCTGCTCTAGTCTAATGTGCATGTTAAATATGCCAAAAGAAGGTGCACATTTCTTTGAACCTTACCTAATTCATGTAAGGAGAAAATAACACAGTCAGACTCTTCTTTTCAGAAGAACACTCAGTCTTCATTTCTGTCTCTTGAGATGGACAGCTGCCACTGATTAGTGGTATTTCCCTGAGGAAAAAACAGAACTTCTGCTCAGCCAACATACAGTTCTGAGTGTGCTGCCTTTCAGACTTCACATGAAATGACTGTAACTCAGTTTGTATTTGAAGTACCCTAATGTTTACCCTAAAATTTGGACAACACATTTGGTCAGGTGTCATGGTCTTCCTCACTAGAAGTACCAACTAAATGACTCAAAAGCATCCATACTTCTGAGTTTGGTGTCAGGAGATTTAACATTGAGTAGTCTTCCTGCTATCCTTCTTTCATGACACTATCACCCCAGAGCAGAGCCTTAAGAATTACTGAAGTAAGCGGGCTTTGCATAAGTTTTACAAGAGCGATTATTAGAGAAAGAGTCTGAGCAATCAAAAATGTTTTTACCTTAAAGTCAAAGTAAAATTTTTTTAATAGTAAAAGTAGTCACACACAGAAATACACTACTCACTTTAATTTTAATTGATTTTTTTTTTAAGGATTTTATTTATTTATTTGACAGAGACACAGTGAGAGAGGGAACACAAGCAGGGGAGTGGGAGAGGGAGAAGCAGGCTTCCCGCGGAGCAGGGAGCCCAATGTGGGGCTCGATCCCAGGGCCCTGAGAACATGACCTGAGCTGAAGGCAGCCGCTTAACCGACTGAGCCACCCAGGTGCCCCTTAATTTTAATTGATTTAATTAATAAATTAAAAAAGGAAAATTTTATCTTCCAAATCCACTTAAAGTTTCCTGATACAAGTATTACAGGTGTTGTATCTAAGTGGCTGTATTCCAGGGTGCCTGGGTGGCTCAGTCGGTTAAGTGCCTGCCTTTGGCTCAGGTCAGGCTCGCTGCTCAGTGGGGAGCCTGCTTCTCCCTCATCCTCTGCCTCTGCCCCCGCTGTGTGCTCCCTTGCGCTGGTGCACACACTCTCTTTCTTTCTCTCTGTCAAATAAATAAAAAAATTAATAAATAAATCTTTTAAAAAAATAAGTGGTTGTATTCCTTAGAAAGTCTCACATTCTTATAAGCCCCTCCCTCACTCCCCCTAATATGTACATAACAAGTTTAACTAATAAAAAATTTGTATGAATTTACTCAATAAAGTGAGTTTGGGAATACATTTATCTTTTTGCTGAGTAGTTCACTTGAAAACCACATATTCCTGCAAAACTAGCTCTTCATCCTGACAGTTTTCTTTTTTCTTTTTTTTATCTTTCTCTCTTTCTCTCTCTTTATCTTTTTCTTTCTTTTTCTTTCTCTCTCTTTCTCTTCTTAACTTAGAATGACACTCTAATTTTTCTCCCTGATCTTCCTCTAATGACCCTTCAGCTCATTCATTCATTCATTCAAATATTGAGTACCTCCTCTGTACTGGAGTGTTAAAAGTAACTGCAAGGTTTGTGCCTTCATGAAGTTTAGAAGCATTTTTGAATCTTACTTCATAATGTGTTTCAAATCTACCTTTTTCTTATTGTTTTACATAATTACAGGCACTTCTTAATTGTTCTCCTATTCTACTTCATCTTGCAAACCTCCACCAAATTAATCTTTCCAAAGTATTTCTTATAAACCTTAATTGGCTTTTAATTCCTTAAAATAATGAAAATATATTTTGTGTAAATTGACCATTGAGAGCTCTTTCATAGGCACTCATACTGTGATTAGGTAGTAATATTGCCACTTTTTTAGACAAGAAGACACCTGGAAAATGGCAGAGCCAGGTCTTAAACTTTGCTGTAGTTTTTCAAAAGCCCTCAGTTCTTTCTACCAACATCAGACCTTTGCAGCCAGGCCTTGAAGACCCTCTAAAGTCTGACCTATGCCTATCTTGTTATATTGATTTCTCACTGTTACTACACTTGCCTCCACTGTGAGCAAACTTACACACTTGTTAATCCTTGATTATGGGTTTCCTACTTTTTGTTTGCATATGTTTGCAAAAGCAATATATTTTGAGCACCTATTCAGCAATTATTAGGGAAAGAGTCTATAATCAAAATTACTATCAATTCAAAGAGTACATTTTTTTAATAGTGAAAGTGTCATGCACCCAAAAATAAATTTCTCATATTTTTTTTAACTCATTATGTTTTGGGCCACTTTTCATGTTCTTACACCATATATTTAAGTCTACTTTTCTAACTTGCATTTTTTTTTCTAACTTGATTTTTTTCTTCCTCTTCTTAATTCTTGGGCTTCTCATTCTCTTCATTCTTCTCTCCATTCCTCCCTCCCCTTCCTATCCATCCTCTTTTTCTCCCTTCCTACTTCCAACCCCCCAATTTATAATGGGAACTTATATGTGATTTCTTATTTTTGTTATTTATGTACATGTTTTGTCTCCAGCTAGATTAAATGCCTGTAGAGAACAGGATTCAGTTTTCATTTTTGTATATTTAATACAATTTCATATATAAAGTTACTTTGTGCATAGTTATTTATGCATGACTTTATAATTACATAAGTTAATAAGATACATGAAGATGGGTTAAAAGGTAATATGTTTTCCTTTATTACAGAGTTAAAAATTCACCACTTAAGCAGTCTCCAGGTTATCAGACAGAACTAGTTATTCAGTTGGTATGGGTGGGTGGAGAACCACCACAGCAAATAACCAGCTTGGCAGTCAATTCTTCATATGGATTGTAAGTATAATTTATGTGTTTCTCAGTCTGTTCATAGTATTCCGCACATTTTTTTATTTTTAAAAATAGGATGACCTTTATTATAGTATGTTAAAAAGTTGTATATCTTTAACTTCAGATCAGAATTAGTGTTTATTTGGAAAATAATTCTGTCCCGAATAATTTACTCTGGATACACTTATAGTGCTTCCCAATGAATTGAGTTAAAGGTTTAAAGTCAGTATGTCCTCTCCTGGATATACTCTCAGAAATGATTTCCTTATTAATGCTCAGTATAATGGAGGTCTCACAGCATCAACTCAGAAGACTTTATTCTAAGCTAATTCTGTAAATGTTGAACCAGAGCTATATAATTTCTTCTTTCTACTTCCAAAATTCACTTGTATAAATTATAAAGGCATAGTAATAGTTTGGTAAAGTATTTATACTACAGTTGTATCATCAATTCATACCTTTAAGTATTGAGTATTATACATACTTTTTTATTATAATTTGGTAGACTTACAAAGTATTTTTGTTTGTTTTAAAAATCAGCATTGTGGTATAAGAGAATCATGCACTATTTAGTCCCAGGGCTATTTATCGGTTGTGGGTCACCATCTTCTTCTTTTATGCTAGCCCTAGGGACTCATTCATCTTTCTTCTTCCTCCTGGAGCTGTAACCACTCACTCTATCTCTTATAGTTGTATTCCCAGCTAAGACTGGCTATAGCCTGAGATCGTCATCTCTCAATGTCTTTCATTTGCTGCCCCACAGTGTAAGAATACAAACCTTCTCTCTTTTAGTATTTCACTGCCCACAACCATAAGGAAAGAGGGAATAAGAAAAAGAACCAGTAGGAAATTTCAAAGGAAGTTGCAAATCAGTTGATCACAGGTTCATGGACTCACAGTTAACATTTTATTTAGCCCTCCTTGTATGTTTTTAGTATTTGAACTAGCTGCCAAGATTATTTAATGTGAAATCCATATTTAGAACTTTAACTGAAAAATCTGATTACCTGGCCCATTGTCTCCAATCCTGCTTGGCAGTGGTCAGCATGAATGGAATTGAAACTTTCCCTCTTTAGAAGGGTTATCTAAAGTCCTTATCTGGCCTGTTTGTATTACTTACAGAGTCCTTCTGTACATTTCAGTTTTCATCTTCTGGCTTAAGACATCTTAAAAGAGTCAAATCCCTTTATTCATAGTTGCTTGGTTTGTAGTTCCTGACTCATAATTGGGAAGGTATTTGGAGTACTCCAGAGGGAGACCTCCAAGATTTATGCTTTCTACTTTTTATTCTTGACTATATAGATTACCAAAATTTTCCCAGAGATATAATCCCCCACTTCCCTAGTGGAAGAGAATGTCTTCCCCTGAGCTGCTTGAAATGCCCTTAAGTCAGAAAAATAGACGTCACATTTCCTAGGATGGCGATTTATGTCTGTGATCAAGTTTCACTTCCTATGCCAACATTTTTTTAATGATACCGATTTTTAATCATTAATGTCTGCAGAAGATCTGCGTAGTTCCATGAGAAGGCATATGTAACCTGTATTTCCATGTCTCTGATAGTCTTTAGTTGCAAAGAGGAATTTTCTGAAAACCCATCCTCCTCCTTTTCAGCCTTATAGACTACATTTCCTTATAATTACTTATTTGTGCTAAGATGTGTGCTCTTTTCCTATTCCCAGGGTAGTTTTTGGCAATTGTAATGGCATTGCAATGGTAGACTACCTCCAGAAAGCAGTACTCCTCAACCTGGGCACTATTGAATTATATGGCTCCAATGATCCTTATCGGAGAGAACCCCGGTCTCCTCGTAAATCTCGACAACCTTCAGGAGGTATGAAGAAAACAATCCTGAGTTTTAGGATTTCTATAAATACTGAGTTACTTCTGTGAATATAAATACTTCAGTTAGATAAATAGCTTGTCTGACTTAGTCTATATATGTAAACTGTCAAAACTAGTAAAAGATTTGAGCCTTCTTTGTTTTGTGTTGTTATTAGATTTTGCTTTTGTTTTTAATATCCTAGGATTTTAATTAACATTGGGAAAGAACCACAGTGGCAAGTTTCTTCAGCTAAATTATAATGGGATGAAAATTTATCTCATTTTTATGGAATAAAAGTTAATTTCAAAGTTTTGCCCCTTTTATTGTTTGGTATTGTTAAGACCAAAAATTCGTTGTTCCAGCTATGTTATTTAAAGGGATCATTTCCCATGTGAGAAAAAAATGTAAATGCAAAAGTGAATTTGAACTCTAAGAAAATACAGTGTTTTTAGATAGCCTTGATTCAATGCAAACCCAGATCCATTAAGAATTTTCTTTATAGCATTCTTTTATGTTTGCTAGGTAATTAGTCTTAATTTTATATTATTTTTTAATTTTTTAAAAAGATTTTATTTATTTGAGAGAGAACATGGCGGGGAGGGGCAAAGGGGGGAGGGAGAAGCAGACTCCCCACTGAGCAGGGAGCCCAGATATTGGGCTCCATCCCAGGACACCGGGATCATGACCTGAGCCGAAGGCAGACACTTAACTGACTGAGCCACCCGGGCATCCAGTTAGTCTTAATTTTAAATGTTTTAATGTGTCTAGTTGGTGGTCTACCAGTACGCCTCACCTTTTTTTTTTTTTAAAAATCTCATGGCATTGGATCTCTGGTACATAGGGGTATATTAGAGAGGCCTGCAGCAGTTACTGGCCCGCAGGCTCCAGTCTCCTCAGGACCTGTTCAGCTGGACCAGGGATTGAGGGATTGAGGGGAACCCTATCTTGGGCAGACTCAGCCCATTTGCAGAACGCCAGTGTGCAGTGAAACACTGGGAAGCTCTGATCTATACTTATAACTCAGTCTCTCTGATCTTAAATTCTCTCTGAGATTCATTTCTCATTTGCTCTCATGGCATAATTAGCTAATATTCCTGTATCACAATTTATGAGAGAAGAAAAAAAAAAGGTGGTGGCATATAGACCTTAGTATCACTTTGGCTTGATGCTTGAATTTTCTTCTCCATTTTTGTTTTTGTGTGTGATCATTTTGTCATGTTTTATCTTCAGAAATTATCCCAACTATACCATTCTAGTACCTTTGTCTCCTTTTTTTCCCTTCGCTTTTCATTGCTTCACTAAGGCATGCTGACTGTGACTTCTTGCATGTGTGGCCTTTCTAGCTTATATTCTGAATCTGTGAAAAAACTCCGTTCTTCTTTAAGTAAGTTATTCCATGTCAGTAAAGTCATGGCATGTTTGTTGTCTGTAAAATCATTTTTTCTCATTTATTTATTTATTTTATTTATTTGACAGAGAGCCAGCGAGAGAAGGAACACAAGCAGGGGGGAGTGGGAGAGGGAGAAGGAGGCTTCCTGCGGAGCAGGGAGCCCGATGCGGGGCTCGATCCCAGGACCCTGAGATCATGACCTGAGCCAAAGGCAGTCGCTTAACCAACTGAGCCACCCAGGCGCCCCTTTCTCATTTATTTTTAAAAGAGCTTATTAAAACATTATATATCTAAAATGGCATACTCATTCCTAAATTAATCATCCTGTGTATGTGAAAACAGCTATTGAAATATTTGTGTCCCAATCCACTTTCTTTATAAAGCAAAGGAAACTAATATTTAGTGTTAGACAGTTAAAACATTGTCATGAAAGAGGAGACAAGTACTTTTAGCAATTTTACCACAAACCTGTGTAAAAACTTCATTGCTCCAAAAATTAATTTCTCTTTCCTTGATACATAATAGTTTAATAAAATTGCTAGAAACTAAATACCTATGCTTAGGATAGAGACCAATTTTACCATGTGATTTCAAAAATATTTTTTTCTCAAATTTTATTGCATTCTCTATCCTGTAGTAAATCTCATAATATTATTTATATTATTATTTGCTTTATTTTGTATTGAAGAGTTAGATTTTTAGGCAGAGGAGAACTGTTTGAGTTTTCCTTTATCAGTTTAAGATATTATGCTTACTTGTAACAATATTTGATTGTGTCTTAAATAAAAATTAAAAGAAAGTTATTTTTAAATGCGCTTTAACATTTTGGGAATATTTGTGCCTTAATTCTAAAATATAATTATGTTTCAAATAAAATTAAATATAAAATAATTGGTACTAAAATTCTTTAATTGCATTGATAAAAGATATTCTTGCAGAAGTGTGTATTTTATAATATGTTTTGGAAATGTAGCCCAAATACCACCAAATTCTTATCTTTTTTAAAGATTAGCTTGGAGAAATGTTTTTACTACTAGTAGATTCTAATATGTTTTCATAAAGAGTGAGGTGTTACTCATGAAATTATTTTATAAACATTACTGTTTGTGTTTTACAGCTGTATTAAAATACAGTTGAACCCATAACTAAAATGTGTACAGTGTTTTCATAATAAAAATTATGAGACTGTTACTGGGACAACTAGTGATAAAGTATTTCAACTACCTGCATATCTGCTTGCTGAAAGTCTTAATTATAACAAAAGTGAAACATGATAATATGTGTCTTGTTTTGCTGACCACTCTTTCACTCCGTGAAGGACACAAAAGGGAAATTTCTATTCTGAATATAATTCTAAACCCCAAATAAGATCTTCTTAATGATGTGAGAGTGATACACCCATGAAAAGAAACTTAACTTAGTCTTGGAAGTTGATAATTGTGAAGAAGGAAATTAGAGGGACAAAGCTGTGCATGACTTTAGGAAAGATATTTTCTTTTTTTTTTTTTTTTTAAAGATTTTATTTATTTATTTGAGAGAGAGAATGAGAGACAGAGAGCACGAGAGGGAAGAGGGTCAGAGGGAGAAGCAGACCCCCCGCTGAGCAGGGAGCCCGATGCGGGACTTGATCCCGGGACTCCAGGATCATGACCTGAGCCGAAGGCAGTCGCTTAACCAACTGAGCCACCCAGGCGCCCGAGGAAAGATATTTTCTAAAATTACAGAGAAGTGGCTCTAAAAATGAAGATTTGGGCTATACAATTGCAATTAATTTCAAGTCTTCAATATATTCAGTAGAATAGAAAAATAGAAATAGCTATTGAGCCCAGTAATACTAGTTGATATTTCTGTGTGTTTGTGTGTATTATAAGAAACAAAACACACTATATAAGAAATGAGGGATATAATCAAGGGTGCATAAGTGTGCATAAATCATTAAGTACTGTGTTGAATATAGGCTGGTCTTCAAAAAATGGGATAGCAAAATGTTTGGTTTCAGTGAAAATATAATTAAAGAAGGATTAGGACTCTAAGGATCATTTGAAATGATAGTTGAAAAACAGAATATAGACTAAATAACTTTGTTTCTCAACCCTCCATTAAGAGGAATGATTTCTCTTTCTGGAAATTATGAAAAATAATTAAGAGAAATGAAAATCTAAGCTATATTATGTATAAGGCAGACCTTGGTAATAAAAAGTGATAAAGTAATAAAAACATATCAAGAGAATTTGTAAACAGTACCCAAGTTGATAAAGGTCAAATCAGTAAATTTGATGTACAAATCAGTCAAAATTCTGGAATGATTTGTGTGCATATTTGAAATGCCTTATATGCATGCTGAAAATAGAGCCATCAATTGAAGTCAGCAGGAATCCACTGAAAGTAAATTGTACCAAAATTGGTGTTACTTTTTTAATCTCATAACTACATTGATGGCTCATAGCAGCCTGTTGACATGTTTCCTGAAGTTAATCAGATACTTAATAAAGAATTCCATGTATATCTTTTATGAACTAGGCAGATGGAAGTGACTTAGTCATTTTGACAATTGCAAGATTGATTAAACCAGGAGTCAGCAAACGGCTGGCCCTGAGCCAAAACTGGCCCACTGCCGGGTTTTGTCAGTACAGTTTAATTAGAACAGCATCATGGTTTATTTGCTTAGCTGGCCTCAAAACCGATCAGGTTTGCCAACCCCTGAATTAAACCATGGTATCCAGTGGGTCAATTTGTAGCCTAACATGAACTTTGATGTAATGTACCTCAGTAGATATATTATGTTGAATAACATATGATTATGCTTTGTTGAACATTTTAAATAGTAAATTAAGCTTCCTACTTAAACATGTGAAAAAGAAGGTATGCTTTTTATCCGTAAAGGGTAACTACTACGTTTGATGGCAAAGACCCAAAAAGATATTTGTAGCTAGAAATCATAAACCATATACCATAGCCACATAGTATAAACCATAGGATGATATACATCAATCACTCATGTAGGGTTGGACTTGACTTTTACCCTGAGCCGGATGGAAGGCTTAAAATTTCAAAATTGATTATTTTTATTCAGTACTAGGCTCACTGTAGTACTTGAGTATACTATCACTAGTATTTATTATTGAGGTGTAATTGGCATATATAATCATTATATTAGTTTCAAATACTGATTTGATATTTGTATGCTTTGCAAAATGATCACCACAGTAGGTCTAACAGTCCTCATCTTACATAGTTACAAAAATCTTTTTTCCTTGTAATGAGAACTTTTAAGATCTACTCTTAGCAGCTTTCACATATCTAATACACCATCTTAACTATAGTTATGCTGTACATTACATCCCTTATTTATTCTGTAACTGGAAGTTTGTACCCTTGACCCCTTTTACCTATTTTTCCCACCCTCCACACCCTGCTATGGCAATCACCAATTTGTTCTCTGTATCTGTGAGCTTGGTTTTTTTGGTTTGTTTTGGGTTTTTTTTTCGGGGGGGCAGGTTTAGATTCCATTATATCATACAAGTGAGATCATACAGTAATTGTCTTTCTCTGTCTGACTTATTCTATTTAACATAATGTCCATCCATGTTGTCACAAATGGCAAAATTGAAATATTTTGTGGCTGAATATATTCCATTGTGTGTTTGAATGTATATATGTATGTATATGTTTGTGTGTGTATATACACATATATGTATATAAATATATACACACACACACACACCCCACCCACATTATTATATACTCCACATTTTCTTTAGCCATGCATCCATTGATGGATACTTAGGTTGTTTCTGTATATCACTACTGTTTAAAGACCTGCTATTTTAGGGGCGCCTGGGTGGCTCAGTCGTTAAGTGTCTGCCTTCGGCTCAGGTCATGATCCCAGGGTCCTGGGATCGAGCCCCGCATCGGGCTCCCTGCTCAGCGGGAAGCCTGCTTCTCCCTCTCCCACTCCCCCTGCTTGTGTTCCCTCTCTCACTGTGTCTCTCTGTCAAATAAGTAAATAAAATCTTTAAAAAAATAAATAAAGACCTGCTCTTTTAGTGTTCTATCAAGAAGGAGTTCATTTATGTAAACAAGTATTTTGTCAAAGAGAAAATGCATACCTAAAATTCCACCCATAGTCTTTGAAGTATAAAAACTAGTGTTTTGGGGTTTTTTTTCTCCAGAACCATTAGTTTAATAATTGTTAAAAAGAAAAAAAAAATTACTGGTTGTCATTCGAAAACTTCCTAGTGAAGAAAAATAATGTATAAATCAAAATGGAAAACCCTTCTTATAAATCCAATTCAGTACTCCATGTTCTCTGAAAATGTTATTGTAAAAGCTTTCTTAGTGACTGGACTGTGACATCATGTCTTTTACCAAAGGATTGGAAAAGTCGATACTGGTCATATGTGCATATATGTCAACATTATAGCTAACTTCTTCTGAGGCCTAAATAGGGAGCCCCTCTGTCTGTGGCCCAGCTATCCCAAATTCCTGCTGTGTGTTTGTTTGTAATTTTTAAAGAATTTGCAGGAATTCTTTTCATTCCAGTCACCAAGCAACTTAATATCTGTGCTAAGTGTTTACTCTGCATATTGCCATGTCTTTTTTTTTTTTTTGTAATTTTACATTTAATTGTCTACAGCATAAAATACCTTGCTATGGTTTCTCCTAAGAATTTAGGTCATCCTGTAAGATAGATTAGTTTTATGTAATTCATATAAATCTGTGAAAAGGAAGTATTTCTTTAGAGCTCTTTAAAAATAAGTGGTATAGTTTTTAAGAAGTATAGTCCTCCAAGGTAAGTAATGTACAATATTTTAAATATTGTAAATGTGGAGGCAGAAAATATTAATTATTTAAAAATATTCAAGGAAGGTATTTGAGACATAGCAGAAACCACTTTGAGGTGTGAGTTGAGAGTTTCTATGATGTAAAAATCACCAAATTTACTACCAGGTATTTATTTTCCCTCAAGAGAAATCCAGTAAGTCTGTCATATACTCTCAAATTACTGATTTTAAACAAAGTCCTACTTTCTGTCTAATGTCCTTGAAGAATAGTAAATTACCTCTTAGAAGTTTTCTTTTTGCTTAACTAATGACTATGTGTATTATTTTGAGGTATTTTAGTATCAAAGTGCTCCTATTTCCTATCTCAAGATTAATGGGCATAGTATCAATGTCAGTACAGTCTGTTCAGCTGCTGGGTTTTTAACAATGGACAGTCATTAAATGTGTACTGTAAATAGGATATAAGACTTCACTTACATACGTTTGTGTTGTGATTTGGTTTCTGGTTTGTTTTTTTTTTTAGCAGGTCTGTGTGATATTAGTGAAGGGACTGTAGTCCCAGAGGATCGCTGCAAATCTCCAACTTCTGGTAATTTGTTTTTTATTTCATTAATAATTATAATTCTATAAAAACCAATACAGTGTATCAGAATTCCTTTTTACAGATAACCATTTAAAATAACACAAGGAACTTTTATGTTACATATTCTTAACATGATACTATTTTTTGCATTCTCACTAAGTGAAAAGAAATGCACTAGATAAAATCCCGCAACTGTTAACCTGTTAAGAGTCATAGAACTGTTTACTTAGCTTTCTTATATTTATACTTTTTTGGGGAAAATACATTTTACTCCTCACCATTGGATCAAATGGTTTGGTTATTCTACAATCTTGTCTTTGCTCTAGGCTTGCCTGGTGTCATCTGGTAGAATAGTGATCTAATTCTTGAATAGTGTCCATTTAAATATTATCAAAGATTTTGAACATTTATCATCTAGTGGTAACTTTAGACAGAATAATTGTAGACTAATTGTATGTGTTTTTGGTTTTGGTCAGAGTGATATTTGATATAATTTTATAGCTATATTAAAGCAGTTGTCCTTTTTTGTTCATGAAATATAGGTCTTTATGTGATATATGTGTATATTAATATTTTAGTGGAACATAATTTTTAGTATCTTTTCAATCTCCTTAAGATTAAGAAGATCATAATTTTATTATTATTTTAAGTGGATAGAAACTTTGCCAGTCTTTACTACAGTTGAATTCACAATTCTAACTACCATATTAAATCATTCTGGCCGGGAATATTTATCAGCTTTCGACTGAAAAGATTGTTCTTAGGATAAAGTAACACGGTTCTTAGATTTTGATCCTTCCGTAGCTGGTTCTACTACATCAGAAGTTATTATAAGCATGGGAAAATTGAGAAGTTCATTTTACTTTACTCTCTCATATTTCAGTTTAGCATTTTATTAGACATAGGACTGTAAAATTTTTGTGATGTTCTCTTTTTGAAATTGCGTTTTCCTGATATTGCACAAGTTATACCTTAAGATATATCCACCTTCTGGTTTTCTTAATCTTTAAATTTCATATTTAAATTCACTCATTAATGGAACATGGAGCTATAGGAATTATGTAATTAGCACCTAATGTTAAGTCTGAACATTGGTACAGAAAAGTTTGAGTGAATACTATGGAGCAAGTAATGGTATATCTGATCTCACAGAACTAGAGTTATTTCTGAGTTTGAAATTCAGAACTGTAGTATCTTTTCATTATTGCTGTTCTTTGTCCATCTACCTACAATACTATTCTGATCTTCTTACCTTCTCTAAAGGCCATATGAATGCAGTTGTCAATATGTTAAGGCTAAAAGCCAGACTGGATAATTTGGACATGTAATTATATTTTAATATATTAAATGACCATCAAAAGTGTTTTAACAAGACTCAGCCCAAATAAATTAATACTCCTCATTATCCTAAGCTAAACTATGAAGAGGTATATACATCTATCAATTTGGAATAGCCAACAAGAGGTAATTATAGATAAGTATTTAAGTATATTAAAATTTGAGTATATAATATAAAAAGTACATAAAAGTAGAAACCCTTTCTCTCAGACTCAAACATTGTTGAACATTTTCAAATATATTACATTTTTTGATCCACATGAAAGGACAATGTAGTTTTAACATACAGAAATTTATATGATACTAGGTATTTTATTGTTTCAGTGAGTTTGAACTGCAGAGTAAAAATTGTGACTGCAAAAATCATTGATAAATCAGAAATTCTGATCTTAGATAAAAAACTCTTAACTTATTTAGTTTAGTCTTTGATTATGCCCCAAAAGATGTAAGAGTTTTCTGAAGAATTATATGCATTCCTGCATATCAGAAAAGACAGCTTTTACAAAGAACAAATCAAACTTTAGTAGATAGTAGTTGTGCATGAAACATATTTCACAGAGCAGGAGATAGATGTCACTCATGCATACGTACTAAAACATACACTAGAAACTAGAATAAGATTCTGGAAAGCTATATTCTTAATAGCTATGTCTTTCACTGCTTGTCCATTTTAAAATAGTAGTAATTCTTGCTACCCATCGTGGGCCAATTGTCTTACTCTTTGCACATTTGTAACTTTTTTGCCTTCATTCTTGTTAGCATTCTAATAAGGAAATAAAGGAATAATTTAGTATGATTCCTCTCACCAATACATACAAACTCTACTAATTTAGGATGGTCAAAAAAGAAAAACGGATGGGGTAAGTTTGAGGTGAATCAGAAGAACCACAAGGTGATCAAGTTATTAAAACCATGGAAAGTAGTAATTAAATTACTAGCCTCAAGTACTTTCTGCAGTGTGGTAGGATATAAATAAATAGTTAAATGATACAATATAGATTATAGAACCAGTATAGTTAATAGAAAACAATGTATCATGAGGGAAGAAGAAATGTATAAAAGTGGGTTGGGAGTTCCACTGAGTCACTCATAAATACTAAGAGGAGGACCACTGTTATAAAAATGAAAAGTAGCCGTACACCCTTTATCAAAATCAATGTGTTTATTCAAGATAATAATACAAATGAAGAGCAACTTTTTGAAAAGCATTTAAGTCCCATAATCAAAATGGGTGATCTCAACAGTTTAGCTGATCAGTATCAAAGCTCAATTCAAAAAGCATCCTGAGAAAATCCAAGTAATGAATTTAATTTGGCTTTTCCATTTGTTTTTAAATAAACCAGCAGTCTTTCTGAAATAAAATATTAATTCTGGCATCCTGAATTAACATAAGAAAGAACTTCTGCTATCTCCATTTGATCTTTGTATTTCAAAAAACTCAGATTGCTTTACTGAGCACTTTAATAATATTGGAATTTTGTGTTAGTACTGCATCAGAAATGTGTGTGCCTTTGCATATGTGAAAATGATAAAAACATTTGTTAGGTTATTTTGGTTTGAAGAAAACCCAGGGCCACATAGGCCATAATATAAGTGCTGCCTTCAGGAGTTACCATTTACCCCAGAAAAAAACAAAAAGCTGTAAATATTTTCTGTGTTTATTTAATCATAATTATTTGGTAAACATATTCAAGTGGAATATGCTGAAAGCATTTTTGGAATTTGACAAAAATTCTGAAGACCAATGGCAGGCATTTTCAGTTAGGGGAAAAATAAATCTTTCCTTTACGTTTATGGCTTACTTTGGAAATTTTTTTTGGAAATACTAAAAAACATTTTTATAATTTTATATTCATATTTAGATATGTAGCTATTGCTCTAAGATGAAATGCATCAACTAAAACAAGTATTAATAAATTTTTTTACATTCCTGTGGCTATTTAATATCAGAGGTGACTGTGATATTTTAAAATATTTATAACCTCTTATAACTTATCTTCTTTGAAAAACAAGTATAACCATTTCTATTCCTGAAAATATCACTGAGTCCATAATTACTTACGTGATATTTTTTTTTTTTAGAGATTTTTTTATTTATTTATTTGACAGAGAGAGACACAGCAAGAGAGGGAACAAGCAGGGGGAGTGGGAGAGGGAGAAGCAGGCTTCCTGCGGAGCAGGGAGCCCGATGCGGGGCTCGATCCCAGGACCCCGGGATCATGACCTGAGCCGAAGGCAGATGCTTAAGAACTGAGCCACCCAGGCGCCCCACTTACGTGATATTTTTTGATAAAGGATTTATGAGGATCCATAAATGCTACTTAGCAAAAACAACACGGTTTTGAAAGAGTAATCTTCTAAGACTATTATAGAAGTAATGGATGCTGCCAATGTTGCAGGTTTTACTTGGTCTATGGAGAGATTTCGAGGATATTTTCCACTTGGCCAAAGAAAGTATGATTTTTCTGGGGGAGGAGAAGGTCAAACTTTGACCTTCTTTATTAAGATTCAGTACTTTCACTGGGATAAAAAAAAAAGTACAGAAAGACTTTTTATTTACTTCCAGTTATGTTTCAAGTATTTGCTTCTATCAGAAAATTTACTCATTCAGCAAAGAAGCACTCTGCTGAGTGCAAAGGAGTTGCAAAGATGAATCAAATGGGGGCCCAGTTTTTAGAAGTGCAGTGCAATGAAAAGGGCACATGTGTGTAAACTTTTTAAAATATGAGGTATTAAGTCATGAATATCATAAGAGAAGAGTACAGATAAAGGGTTATTGGAATTTAAAAGAGGGGAAATGATTTATAGCGAGGAGATTATGAAAATTTATGGGTGAGATGTCATTTGAAATGTGCTATTATGAAGAACAGAGCATTTAATAAAAGTTGTCAACTAGAATACTACTTAGGATTACATTTATAAATAAAACATTTATGTTAGAAATTAAAGAAATGAGATAAAAAATTGAACACCTTTTTTTAAGGAAAATGGACAAATAAAATCTTAATTATAAAAATATTAGTTAAACTTATTGGAAGTCACAGCCAGAATAAAATTAAATATTTCTTACCTCATTAGACATAAGTAAATATTTGAACATACCTAAAATTATAAGTATTATCCTCAGTATTTTAAAGATCCCTGTGGTAATAATAGAATTTTTATATAATTTTAAAATTTGTATCTAGAAAGTGAATCTTAAAATAAATTTTGCCAGTATACTTCTTGCACAGGATTCTTAGTTCTAGATGAACTTTATTCAGTTAACTAGTGTCAAAGAATTTTTGCATTTTCTTTCAGAAACAGTTAATTGCTGCTTACATTTTTATCTGTTCTCTAACATCTGTGCCAAGATTTTTCTAAATGGTTGTAACTTAAGGAAAAATTGTTATAGATTGAAGTTAATATTTATATATACTAGGGATCTCTCTACTGTGAAAGATAATACACTACTGTTTGCTATTCTTACTGTAATATTATAAGAGTTGTTATTAATTATATGCATGACATTTTCTTGTGGCCAATAGTATGGAAACTTACCTTAGAAGTTACCAGATTATTTTGTTTGTACTTTTCCCTATGACAGCTCTGTGTTTGTGACTGATATGTGCCTGTTCCTTCCATTGTCTTCGTTTGTGTAGGTTCTTCATCACCACACAATTCAGATGATGAACAAAAAATGAATAATTTTATAGAAAAGGGTATAGTATCTTTATTTTAAAGTATTTTCTTTTAATTATGTTTAATTCATTTAGTTTACTTTGAATAGATTTTGACATTTTATATCAAAATATTATTTTCAGTGAAGACCAAAAGCAGAAAGTTTTCCAAGATGGTAGCCAGTGATATAGGTAGGAAATAGAAATTTCTCTTTTGTTTCTAATCCTTGCTATATGCAGTGTTACTCAACACCAGAAAATGATCTAATGCATTGCATTTTGTATATATTAATTTGTTATTTCTATGCTAAACAATAATTTCTTGGGCTGTTTCTTCTAAACTCATTGGGGCAGTAATTATTAAAAATCAGTTAACTTGGGATTGCAGTTCTTCTGACTTACAATGTGAACTATTCTATTTTTATTTTTGCTTTATTTAAAATAAAGCAGGGTTCAATTTATGCTATAAATAGTACAATTTTATACTTTCAGATTTTGAGATCTTTTTTTTAATTTGCATTTTCTCCTGCCTTTAGTCCATCTTCCTCAAATTTTCAAAACCCCCAATTTCAAGGAAATAGTTCTCTAAAATATTGACTCTTTTGTTCTGTAATCTGCACTACCCTTGAGTTAAATGGGAATTTTCTTAAGACTCTTCCCTTCCCCCCACACACAAGTAAAAATGCTTGATGGAGAGTATTTTATATTAATCCTTTTGACTATTTTTATGAATATACTTGGAAATACATTACCCAGTCCAGGGTTTTCAGTTTAAAATAGGAAAACAAAATATAATCAAACTTTGAGAACATAATCAAACTCTTAAGACTTTTTGGTTGGTCATAAAACTTTGAATATTCTCTGAAGATTTTTAAAGGCTTGAGAAGCACTGTTTTACAAAAAGAGAATAAATTAAATTGATTTAAATCAAAATTTTTATTATACAGTTATTTCTTCCAAAATGCCTACCATATATTCCTTGATTTGTATTAAATGATATGCATTTCTAGGCAGCTGAAATAGATTTACCTTTTCTCATGATAAAGCTTAATATATAGCAAAATTGAATTTCAAAAACTTAACAGAAGTAGCATCCATATTGTCCGCATGTTGTAAATTGAACCCTGTTTAGTCATATTAACGTTGGCTGACTGTTAGCACCTCTGGTCATTTTTTAAATAAGATGGTTTATTCTTGGGCAAAGGGCTCTTCATATATGGGGAGTTGATTATCTCTTTGTGGTTTTATAGTGAATCAGTTGGTAATAGTTAAATCACTTTAATTATGTGCTAGCACTATAGCATAATACTTTTTCAACCAAATTTTTTTAATATTTTGTCGTAATAGTACTTATTGTCATGTAATGTAAAAAGTTAGAAGGGACTTTCCTACATACACTTAATCAAAGAACTCTTAGAATTTAATTATCTCGGGATTGTACCTTGCATGAAAGGAACCTTGTATATAATTACATTTTTAAAATAATTTCTCTGTCCAATTTTTGATCCTGGGGTTGTATTTGCTTTGTTAAATGTGGTGACTAGCTCTTCTCTTTTTTCTGTGTTTTGAATAGAATATGTAACATGAAATATCTGAGCTTGAATATTTGAAAGTCTTCAGTTAACAAATTTCTTAGACGAGGAACATTATTGGAAGTTCTTTGGTAATGTTCTTGCTTGCTTTTTATGTTATTGGCAAGTTTTTCTTTTTGTCATGCCAGTTTTTATATTTAGAGTTTTTGGGACACATGTTAACTTTATTCAGTTTTTCAAACTTAGGTTAGTTACACAGTTATACATAATTATTTTGCATCTTCAGAAACTACTGCTCTGTTTCCTATTTCATATATAATTTTGTTTGGTTTTGGTGGAACCTTTCAGTGTGGTTTTTAATCCCAACATAGATACAAGGAAAACTCACTTCTCAATTTTTTTCTTCATTCAAATGGAGACTGCTCCATTTTAGACTATAAAGTTTTTACAGTTAAAAAAATGAGTTTCTCTCTCTACATTAGTGTCTAGTTTTATAATGAGAATTATAAAATATGCTATTGAAAAACACCTAAAATGTCAGTGAAATATCAAGAAAAAAATACATAGAATCTCCTGAAGACCTCTCTGTCAAGACGTGTTTTCTGTGTAAAGTTTATTGTGTCAAAAGTGCTAGGATTCCCTAATTATGCAGCCATCAAAAGGAATGAAATCTTGCCATTTGCAACGACGTGGATGGAACTGGAGGGTATTATGCTGAGTGAAATAAGTCAATCAGAGAAAGACATGTATCATGTGACCTCAGTGATATGAGGAATTCTTAATCTCAGGAAACAAACTGAGGGTTGCTGGAGTGATGGGGGGTGGGAGGGATGAGGTGGCTGGGTGATAGACATTGGGGAGGGTATGTGTTATGGTGAGCGCTGTGAATTGTGTAAGGCTGTTGAATCACAGACCTGTACCTCTGAAACAAATAATACATTA
>NC_138376.1:113863959-113921222 GCF_054177405.1 Leptonychotes weddellii
TTGTATGGTAATTAACATAACGAAAAAATTTTTAAAAACCCTAAAAAAAAAAGAAGAAGTGCTAGGATTCCTTTAGGGGCGCCTGAGTGGCTCAGTTGGTTAAGCATCCAACTCTTGGCTTCAGCTCAGGTCATGATCTCAGGGTCATGAGATCGAGCCCCACATCGGGCCCCCACTCAGTGGAGAGTTGGCTTGAGATTCTCTCGCTTCCTCTCCTTCTGCCTCTCCCACGTGCTGTCTCTGTCTCTCTCTAAAATAAATAATTTTTTTTAAGAAAATGCTAGGATTCCTTGAGCATTCTGAGCTCAGTGTTTCCTACCATCCAGTCCTGTACTTGCTCTGAAGTATCCTAAGCCTCATAAAATTATCACCTCTCTCTTCCTCGGTCGACAAACATTTTTAGCTTCAACTATAATTGTAGTGATGTGGTGGCCTAATAAGGGAGGGCATAAGAATAAATCTAGACCCTCAAGATTGACACTAGTAAGAAAGCCACCTTGCTTGGAAGGCTAACTGAAATGTCTTGGCTCCAAAACTTTGTTTCTGCAGCTTCACCTTTTCTTTGAAAGTAATTGCTGCCAATATTGGAGGGGTGAGGTGCAAAATGTCATTCCTTAACACTCTAACCCAAGCTTGGAAAATCAACCCCTCTTTTACTGCCCGACAGTACAGCTGAGATAGCTGAGATCATAACAGTTTTTTAAAAATATATATATATATACTTAACAATTACAACTTTTCTGACACCATGCCAGCCCTTTATAAGTAATATTTCTTATTTAATCCATTCAGTGTAACTACAGTGAGCTACCTACTATTACTTCCCTGTTTTACAGATGAGGAACAGAGAGGTAGAATGTAAGTAATGTATCTGTTGGTTACACAGCTAGCGAATGACAGAGCCAGGATTCCCACCCAAGTAGTCTGACTTCACTGTTTGTCCTTTCAACGCTGTACTACTATATTAGTTCTTAAGACAATTTACTAAAGTCTGTAAGGATTCAAAAACAAATCCATTGTGTGATTTGTAACTAGATATTCTGGTTATGGCCCTGTTCTATCTACATAGTAACCTAGGAAAAAAGATGTTTCCTGTTAAGTTCTGCCCTAGCACCAGATCATGGTTGTGTTGGTACCTATTACCCAAACATAATATACAGTGCCTGGAAGTCTACCTTCCTCAAAGACCAGACTCAAGCAGCTACAGCAAACAGTAGAGCCCCTAACCCATCTACCTAAAGCCTAGCTTCCTTGTTTCCTGGCTGACAGCTAACTCAGATGAATGAGGCTGACAGTGACTTCCTTGTTCATGCCTAAGAACAGCGGCCTCAAAAGGCATAACTTCAGTCTTGTGAGTTTAACAGCAAAAATATAGCAGAATATAATGCAGTTGCAGCATCCCTAAAGAAAGGTGCATGCATGTAATACACATACGGAGATTGGTTTTGCCTGTTCATACTTGATTAATTTTTGTTAGTAAAATCTTAATGACCACCATTTCCAAAATCAGTCTTTCCTGTAGTGTTAACCATTTCTGTAAATCATTTAGAAAATAAGAGTAGCTACCAATTTTTAATTTGCTTATTATTTATATTTTATATAAAACTTTGGAAATATAAAATTCTGTAAAGCTTTTTGTTAAGTTTGTAAAAAATAGTCCTAAAATGTATGTCTTTTTTAAGGTGTTAATCAAATTTTTCATGATACCTTATGAATAAAATATGGTCCAGATGCTAGCATTGTTTGGTAGAGTTTGAAACTACATGAACCTTTTCTGAAGATTGTTAATTCTATTTCATTGATTCTATTTCATTGTGAAAGTAGATTTCTAGCTGGATTCTATAGTCTACAAGCCCATATCCCATATTATTACTAATTTTCATATAGAAGAAATGACTACATGAAGCTGTGAGGGGGAAATAATAATTAGAGATTAAAATATAAACATTCAAAAATACAGTAACTTAATGAGCATTGGGTCAAAACAAGTAGAAAACTTGGCTCCATTTAATGAGCACCTCCCAAGTTCCAGTCACTATAGATATTCTTCAGGTGGTATTTGTAAATCTAGGGAGGATTGTACCTCCATGGTCCTTTTAATCTCTCAGATTCTGGGTTAGGACAAACATTTTTCTGGGTTAGCAGTTACTTGGGTAATGACTAATTTTCTTTTCTAGCAAAAACTGAAGTAATTTTTGAAGTCAATTTAAATGAAGTCCCAGTGTTTCCTTTTTTAAATTAAAGAGTTCTAATGCAACTTAAATAGGTTCTTGGTCATTATATTCTAAATCACTAATTCATTAAAACCTACAATTTTAAATCTGCTCAAGCCCCCTTATTCTTCAAGAAAAGAGATTGAGCCTCAAAGAAGTTAAGTTGCACATCCAAAGTAATGTTTCACGGTAATGACCTAGTCAGGACCAGAATCCAGGTCTCTTGACTCTTATTTTACTATAGCATGTCTCCACTCTCATGCTATAAGTTCTCTTTTTCTTGTGCTGTCTTCCCAATTCTTTTATATTTACAAGTTGAAAAAGAAATTCTCAGAGGTCCATTTGGAGCCTGCAATGTGAATAAAAAGGTATGTATCAAATTAATTAAGTAGAATTTTAAGTTAGAAAATTATTCTAATTCATTGTAAAATTCAGATTAGTACTGATATTTCTACTTTATATTCTATACTCAATCCTCAATCCCAAATGTGTGGCTGTTACCTCTATAGAAGTTCATCTTTATATTTAATCCACAATATGGCTATTGAAGAATAGAAGATCATCTTGAAAGAGATGATGAGTTCAAGTGTGTAGTAATACCATTTTTACAGGTAAAATTACTCTTAATTTGTGAAGAACTAAATTTCACAGTCAGGTACTTGACAACCGTTATACAAGTCTGAGGTTTTCTAATGAATTCTTTTTCTTTTTTCAGGATGAATAACATCTGAATGTATTCATCAGTATGGCATAATGTGTATTGGATTTTAATTTTATTTCAGAATGTATTTTCTATCAAATTTCATAATAAAATCTCAGCAAGGTCTGTTTGTCTTTTATATCACAGTACTTCCTGTGGATGCATTTCTTTTTCCATAGAACCGTCTTTTTCTTACATTGGAAGAATGTAAAAAGATCTTTCCAGAAATAACTTATTGTTTGATTCCTAATATAAAGTAAATTAATCCAAATTAAATTACTGAAATAATTTCTTTGTCAAGTATTGTTCACGAAGATGGCACTGAAGGCAAAGAAGGAAGCTGCTGACGCTCCCAAAGCTGAAGCCAAAGCAAAGACTTTGAAGGCCAAGAAAGCAGTGCTGGAAGGTGTTCACAGTCACAAAAAAGAAGAAGATCTGCACATCACGGCATTCCGATGGCCCAAGACACTGCATTCTCCAAAGGCAGCCCAAATATCTCAAAAGAGCACCCCCAGGAGAAACAAGCATGACCACTATGCAAGTCCCCCTAACTACTGAGTCAGCCATGAAGAAAATAGACAATAACACAACTTGTGTTCATTGTGGATGCCAGGGCCAACAAGCACCAGATCAAACAGGCTGTGAAGAAGGTCTTTGACGTTGTGGCCAAGGTGAACACCCTGATTAGGCCCAGTGGAGAGAAGAAGGCATATGTTCAACTGGCTCCTGACTGTGATGTTTTGGATGTTGCCAACAAAGTTGGGATCACCTAAGCTGAGTCCAGCTGGCTAAATCTAAATATACATTTTTTTAACCAAAAAAAAAAAAAAGGTGGCATGTTCTACCATTACGTGCTGTATTAGTTTGCAAGTAGCTGCCGTAACAAAATACCAAAGATTGGGTGACTGAAACAACAGAAATTTATTTCCTCTAGAATAGCTCTGGAGGCTAGAAGTCCAGGATCAAGGTGTTAAAAGGTTTGGTTTCTTCTTGGCTTGCAGATGGCTGCCTTTTCATTGACTCTCATATAATCTTCCTTCTCTGCAGGTGCAGCTGTGGTGTTTGTGTGTTTAAATTTCCTCTTCCCGTCAGATGAGATGAGGTGTACCACTAATGGCCTCATTTCAGCTTAATCACCTCTTTTTAAAAGCCCTGTTTCCAAATACCTCAAATTCTGAGGAATTGAAGGTTAATGCTTCAACATACAAATTTTGGAGGAACAATTCCGCATATAACACTTAGGGTTTTGTAACATCTTTTATTCTGTAGAAAATGCTGCAGAGTTTATTATGATATCCTAGACATTAAGTTTTATGAATTTATGGGAAGCAAATAGAAATGGGAAAAATATTGAAGACTAAAGCTATAAGAGTTCAAGAATTAGAAGAACGTGCTATAGCTGAATCTTTAAGAGAAACTTTAAAGATTCCCCTTCATTTCAGGTAATGGATATGTGTTCCATATTTCAAAAGTGATCTATTTGATGAATAGGCCTGTGTTTAATTTGCCCTTTTTTTCTTTATTTGTGAGAAAATTCAGCTTCTTTCTGTAGAAGTAAAATTCCATTGACAGTTTGTGTTCATTTATTTATTCATTCATCACCATGCTCATTGACCACACATTGTTATACACATACACAGATGCAGTATTTTGCAAGATAAATATTATCTCCAAACTCATGGAATTTATATTCTAACATGGGAGATAAACATTGATAGGTATTGATATTATTAGTTCTAATTGGCTATTAAAATATTGTGTGATAAGTGGCAAGAAGTTCTACTTCGTCTCACTTGCCCTTGGATTCTTTGCCATATCTTATAAGCTGATTTTTAGTCTTGTTACTATTCTGACTTTTAAAATTTAATATGCATACATTTCAACATTTTGCTTGAAAAGAGTGGCATTGGCTCTCTGCAGGTGGTGGAAAAACTGATATTGTCACCTCCTTTTAATTATTGAACCTCATAAACAAAGATTTGGTTTTTTGGCATCTTCATACTGCCATAATAATATGTCCTTTTACCTGTTATTCTTGGTATACTGTTTCTGATAAAAGTCACATTCCAAAAAGCAGAAATTATACTTCTGTTTTCCTTTCTTTTAAGAAACCTTCCCTTAGAAAAATAAGATGTGGAACACAGTAGATGGAAAAATTAAAGCAAAATTATAAAACAGCTACCTAATTTCAAAGAAGCAATATGAATCTCCATAATTGAGAAACTTTACAAAGATTTGTACAGTGGCGAAGAACTGAAAAGTATCAGCCATGACAAAACTGTCATCTGTGGTACAGAGGTCCAAGCAGTGCTCTTGAGATTTGTTTCTCTCCTTGCTGTTGAAACTACCATTGCAGACATGATTTGTGATCGTGCATCACTTCATTTATTCGTACCAAGCAAATGAAGCTCTTTACTGCTTACTCAGCCAGTCAGCTTGATATCTTCATTCCAGTTTATAAGAAGGGAGTAGAGACTCAGGTTTACAGCCTGCCAAGACATATCTCTGATACCAGTTTTCTTCAGATTGAAGAAACTGTTGTCATTTCCGTCGTTTCTGCTGTGGACAAAGGCATAAGAAAAGAGAGCTAGTTTATAATCTCTAGTGACAAAAGATTTCAAAACTAGGAAGATATTGAGTACAGGGAGCAAGAGTTGAAGAAGAGAAAAACAGACAAGGGTCTTCCAAGAATGCATTCAAATCTTATGTCTTCAGTTTGAAAGCCTCACTGGGAGTTGAGTAGCTTCAAAGCATGAGCAGAAGTTTCTTTATACATGCAATGAAATCAGCTGACAAGGTAACTGGGTTGGCAAGTGCTTCTGAGACTCCTAAGAAGTAAAAATATGATCACCAAAAATTGCTGGATAAAGTCTACAACTACTTCATCCACAGAATTATACTAGGGTACAGAGTATATGCTAGGAGGACTGATCTGCCTCGTGTGGACCTGCCATCAAGGAGGTTGACTAAACAGACCTGAAAACAAGTATATTCCCTAGAAGTCACAAAATTAAAAGATAAAAATATATGGCCTAAATTTCAACTTTAGATCTTAGGTTTGGGGCTTAGCCTCCCACAGAAAACAGCTGTGAAACTAGTCAAAATATATCGGCTCTTTCTAGGCATTGAGCAACAGGCAAGTCTAGGGCTGCCATCCTTGAGAGAAAGGAAGAATACAAGGTGAGCCGCATGACCTCCTCGGGTTTCTGCGGTGGAACAGTTTCCTGTTGCAGGGCAGGGTGGGTGGAACTCAGGAGGAGCTGCAGTCTCATCAAGCTAAGGAGGCAGAGAGTGGCATTCTGGGCTGCTAAAGTGACTAGAATTTGTGAGATACTGTACTTGAGAGGAAGGAACTTCACAGAGGAGATTTCCTAGAGTTCTGGGGCTGGGGGGGCGGGGCTTAAATCAGGTTCAACTCCAGGCTAAAGCTATACCTGAGCTGGGCAAGACTCTCTAAGGCCTAGCAGCACCCACCTGCTATGAGTCTGAGAGCTGGCAAGGATACCAGCAGTCATGCAGGGCCCGGAATTGTTGCCATTAGACGTTGCTGAACACCTTGGTCATTCTGGATATCCCAGAAAGGCCACTCCATAAGAGTAAGGATCACTTCTTAGCATAAATGCCGTATCCTAGAACTAAATTCAAACTGAAATAGACCTACCCTAACAAAGAATAAAACCTGATAAAACCAAGGATCCACCAGTAATTTAACAGCAAGACAGAGCAAAGCTCAACACCTACTAAGATGCATGATATAATACAAACTCCATTCAACACATTATCCACTCTGCCTAGTATCCAATCAAAAGTTCCTAGGCGTGTGAAATAAAGATTCAAAATCAAAAGTAGAGAAAATGTGACCCATAATTAAAAATTTAAAAAAATTAGTAGAAACAGACTTAAAGATGACCTAGATGCTGTAATTAGCTAAGGATTTTTAAAGCAGCTGCTATAATATGTTTTAGTACTGAAAAGAAAAAAAAATGGTCACAATGAGTGAACAGATAGAGAATTAGAGAATAGCAGCAGCAGCAAAGAGAAAATAGCAACTTTATAATGAATAAAATGAAAATTCTAGTACTGAAAGTTCAATATCTGATACAATAAAATTACCCAGATAAGTCTCTATCACGGGATAGAAACTACAGAAGAAAGGGCTATGGAACTTGACAGCAGATAAATACAAATACAGTGTGGAATGCCGAGGATCTAAATCCCTCCCCACCCCCTCCTTTTGCTCTTCCCCTTGCCATAAGTGTTCATAAAAAATAGACAAGTTACATTCAAAAGTAGGCAATAATCAGTCTGGCTTTAGATTTCTTAGTTACACACAATGCTATAAGAAAATGGGACAACTTGAGTTTTGAGGGGATATAGTTGTAAGCTGGGGCTTGTACATGTTACCAAATTTCTCTGATCCCTGTTTGTCTTTGTTTTCAGCTAAACAAAAGTTTGTAAAATACTATGTTCATATGCCTTTCTTTTAAACTTAAAAAAAAAAAGCTACTTCTTAAAGACATACTTTAGAAGACCTTGGGGTTTGGGGAAAGTTGTACTAGAAATGATTGTCCCCTATGGAATGCTCTCCTAAGGAAATAATCAAAATATATGAAAATATTTTTGTACATTTTTATTGCCTTATTTATTGGAAAACTTATTGTTCAGTAAGTGTTCGTATAAATAAATATGCAGCCATTAACATATACTAACAACTGAGGAAAGAAAATGTTTCTTTTAGTAGTGGAAAAAAGTAGGATACAGATTTGTATATTACATAAAATGGATATTAAAAAGCAGGAAATATGCAAACATCTTGCCTCTTGATTATGGGCATTCATGGTGGCTATATTTTCTGTTTCTCTATTTTCCAAATTTTCTGTAAAGAACACACAAGTCAAAAAAGCTTAAAGATAAAATGCATATGTATGAGAGGACAGTTAGAAGATGTTAATCTATTAATGCCTGTGAATCTATTGATTAAGACTGTGTTTTTCATATAAAAATTCTAATTTTATACATTGAAGAAAAAAATGTAAGCTTTAAAATATTTGGGAAGAAGATAAAGAACATTGTCCCAAGTGAAGGATGCCTTACACAGAAGTTTATACCATGTAATTTCATGCATATGAAGTTCTAGAATAGGCAAAATTGATTGATGGTGAAAAAAAAAATCAGAAATGGATATTTCTAGAGATGAGGACAGGATTGGGAAGAATATGCATGACCTTTCTTGGATGTTGATGAATTTCTATATCATGTTAAGGGTTTGAGTTACATAGGAGTGTACATTGTCAAAACTCAATAGGTATTTAAGATTTGTTCATTTGTATGTAAATTTTACATCAAAAGAAAAAATACTGTCAACAAACGAGTGGGGAACATACAGTTTTGTGAAAATGTACGAAGTCTGAGTTACTCCTTGCTGGCTTTATCTTTTACCCTGGAACATGGGTGTTCCAGGGTAAAAAAGTTACAAGTTCAGTGTACTCTAATTGGCACCTTGTGCATGCATCTGTTAGTACTTGGTACATTGCAGTGGAGTTATTTCATTCCTCCAAGGGGCTGTGAACTCTTGGAGGGCAGGAAATCCCTGCCTTCTGGCACGTGGCTGGCATGTGCCCAATAAATATTTAATAGGTTAGTAAGTATCCCTCTGCCTTTGTCTCCACCTCTACATGTAACAAAAATATTTTTCTATTCATTAAAATTATTAGTTCTGTATCTTTTTTATAATATTAATTGGTAAGTGGAATTAACACAAAATAACAAAGGTTATGCCCAATAAATATTTAATAGGTTAGTAAGTATCCCTCTGCCTTTGTCTCCACCTCTACATGTAACAAAAATATTTTTCTATTCATTAAAATTATTAGTTCTGTATCTTTTTTATAATATTAATTGGTAAGTGGAATTAACACAAAATAACAAAGGTTAATCTTTTAACATTGTCATTTCAAGTTCTTTGTTCAAGGAAATTGCTCAAAATTATATCAAGGTGTTATAGCAGTGTGGCTTAAATATTTTGAACACTGTGATTGAGTTTGTGGTCAGGTTGTGGGTCTCCAGTTGCAAAGTGTTCAGGAAAAAATATTAGACCCCATAATTAAATCATTTTGTGACATTTATAGTGAAGTCAGAAAATCTGCCTAGTCATTTTTGTGTGTGATTTTAACCTCAATAAAATGTCAAAATTAGACCAACTGAAGAATTATTTGAAAGTTGGTTATATTCCGTTTTTTTAACATGATAAATTAAGTAGTGCTAGACCAAAAAAAAAAAAATTGTATTTTATGGGAAAGATTAACTTAAATTTATTGAATATTTGAGAATTCATATAAAAGAATTTCTAGTAGAAAATCATGAAGGAGATTGAAAGCATACATTTAAGAAATTCAAAAGGAAATTTCATGCTAGTGAAATTTTTTGGCAGAAATATGTATATGGTTACTGAGTGAAAGCTTCAACAGATACATTTCTAATTAACAAAATATTTACTTAATGTAGTCTGAAATTAATGAGGAATAAATTTGATCTAGCTTGTAAATTATTCACGTTATTTCTCCTTTGTTATGTTTAGCTGTATGTTGAATTTAGTTTTTGAAACAAACAAGGTTGAACTTACAGTGGTGCATACCATTCTATACTTAATGTCCTAAGGTTTTTTTTTTCCCATTTTCTTGTTTTAGTTACTTGGAATATTATCATAGAATTAGAATAAAGGAACGCTGGGGCGCCTGGGTGGCTCAGTTGGTTAAGCGACTGCCTTCGGCTCAGGTCATGATCCTGGAGTCCTGGGATCGAGTCCCACATCGGGCTCCCTGCTCAGCAGGGAGTCTGCTTCTCCCTCTGACCCTCCCCCCTCTCATGCTCTATCTCAGTCTCTCTCTCAAATAAATAAATAAAATCTTTAAAAAAATAAAAAATTTAAAAATTTTTAAAAAAAGAATAAAGGAATGCTGGGTTGTTTACAAGTGTATTAATAGCTCATTTGTATAGCATTTTGCAGCTTATTTAGAAATCATTTCATTTATTATTAATAACTATTATCAAATCCATATTGTGTGTCAGGTATTATGCTCAGTGCTTTGCTTACATCATCTTTTATAATCTTCACAGCTAGGAAATTGGCATTATTATCTATCCTCATTTAACAAATGAGGAAATTTCAGGTTTAGAGAGGCAAAGTGATTGGCCTAAGGTCACACATCTGGTAGATGCTTGAAGTGGATTCCCCCTAAGGTTTGATCTGATGCCAAATCCAGTCCTAACCACTATACTTTACCCTTCCACATTTTACGAACCTAGATATTGAAGCTTGTTCAGGGAATGTTTGTTATGAACTAACTGCATATGCATACTGGGTTTGCTCAATTAGTTTTGGTTCCTATCCTGAAGTTTCTTTTAGTCTAGGGACCTAGCTGCTCAAAGTGTGGTTCATAGACCAGCAGCACTGGCATCTTCTGGGAGCTTGTTGGAAGTGTAAGATCTCAGGCCCTAGTCCAGTAGTATAGAATCAGAATCTGATTTAACAGGATCACCAGGTGATTGGTGTGTACTTTCAAGTTTTTGATAAGCACTGGTCTGAAAGAATAACTGGATCAAAGCAGAGTAGTCTAGAGAGGCATCCATACCATCTGATTAATGTCTTTAGACTCTACCAGACTGATTTTTATACTTCAGGTAACATATAATATTGTATAGATACTATTTATCAGTCTGTGTACATTGTACCCATGGTATTTGGTGAAAACCTCTTTGAATTCTCTTGAAAGTGTTTAATATTGCATTTTTAGAAGATGGTTTTGGGGGTATAATATCTTCTAATTTTAGGGAATTGTATATTAAGTATGATGGCAACCATTTATATGAAATCAACTAACCAAGATTTCATCGGCTAGTTTTGTTTTGTAGTACATTTTATCTTTTAACTGATACTGATTATGTCTGGGTGAAAATGGGATAGGACTGATTGTATATTTGACTCATTCTTGATTTTTAGAGGATGATGATTAGATTGATGAAGCTTAGAAATAAAAACTTGAATCCCCCACCCCTTCCCAGTTTGCCTAATGCCTCTTTCCTAATACTGGATTTGTCATTTTTTTAGATGTGGAAGTTATATACTATGACTGGATTTCTCTTTGTTTACATGGCGCCCTTATGGACTAGCAGGGTCTGTGCTTTAAATATCTCTTAACAGCCCAAAATTTAACCCAATATATGCATTCATGTATTAACAAACAAGTGCTTGTTCAAAATTGTGCATAGGAAGCACTATTCTGTTACGCATGCATTGCCACTAACGTGATATAGTTAAACAACTCCTGACTCTAAATCACTTCCTAGATTAAGGCAGTAACTGACTTTGAGGATGGAAAGTGAATTCCCAGTAAGTTTATACAGAGGCTTTCTTATTCTGGTGCAAAATAGAAATTGACATATAGTTTACATTTTTGTAAATACCATAATTTTAGATTGGCATGACTTTGTTTTGTTTGTTTTGCACTGACATGTAAATAGAGGTGTTAACTTGTATCAAGAATAGGTGAATTCTCATAGTTGTATGATGTAATCAAATACTTAAATTTAATCTTAGGTAGAAGTTGTCCTATATTCTAGAGATTAACTTAAAAATTAATGAACACAGTAGCTATGAAGATGAGGAACTGGAAAGATTTTATTATATCAACTATCCAAACTCCGTCTTCTGCCTCTATTGTCCTTACCTGCAACACCTTCCTTCTGAGAAATGACTCTACTTCTCTTAGAAAAGCCTAACCCTTTCCTGTGAGCCTAAGAAATAATTAACAGTTAGAATTAAAAAGCTTTCTTGAAGTAACAGCTTCAAGCACACAAAGATATTACATCAAGTAAGTACAAACTTTTAAAAAGTTGAAAACAAGATTTACTTTCAACCTATAATATTATTAATCATATTTTAATTATCTTAGCATCTAGATTTAGTAATAAAAGCATTTACTTCTATCTGGAGGAGAGTTAGTATTAACAAATAAGAATCAAATATTCTTCAGAACTTTAAAAATGCATTTTATTTTTCAGCAAAGATGTCAAGGAAGTTAAGCTTGCCTACTGACCTAAAGCCTGACTTAGGTAAGTAAAATAAATAAATGAATGGGGTGCCTGGGTGGCTCAGTCGTTGGGCGTCTGCCTTCAGCTCAGGTCATGATCCCGGGGTCCTGGGATCGAGCCCCTCATCGGGCTCCTGCTTGGCGGGAGGCCTGCTTCTCCCTCTCCCACTCCCCCTGCTTATGTTCCCTCTCTTGCTGTGTCTCTCTCTGTCAAATAAATAAAATCTTTAAAATGAATGAATGAATGAATGAATAAAATCCATAATAGTTAAACTCCCTTCAAAGGGAAGACAAGGAAATCAGAAGATTTAAAATTACCATAGACTGGATTTTTATCAGAAATCAAGTTTAAAATGACTAAGATGTTTAAGGATTAACAGCTTCTAGAATGTCATCTATAAATTATAAAAGATTATAAATTCAAGCAAACCAAAATAATATATTTTCTCAGCTCTCATACTTTATATCTAAACAAGATTTGGTATAAGACTAAAATTTGTACAATTTCAGATTAATTTCTGTTAAAAGTTGTTATATCCCATGTAACCATCTGAAAACTTGCTTGAACTTTATAAACTTATAAGAATTTAACTTTTTCACAGTAAATTAGTTTTCTGTATTACAATGAATTCCTCATATCAAGAATCATTATTTTTGATGATAATAAGTTGGGAATATTTCTTTTTCTATAGCACTTTCTATGCAACTAATCCCCTAGGAAAGCAGAATGAACATATTCACACATTCCTTTTGCTTTAGATTCAGTTCAAAAACAGCTCCCTGATATCACAGAATAGAGACAAATAACATTTCAGTAAAGATAAAAAGCTTGCAGCGTTTCTTTTTAAACTCACTTTTTTTTAATTTCAGAAATTTTGATGGTCTTTAATGAAATAAAAAGTAGGCTGACTGAAGATGGTTTCACCCATCTTTGTCTTAGAAATATCTAGATTTCCTCCTTTACATTTGCTCACCCCTGTCATCTCACTGTTTATTCTCTCGATTCCTTAACTGCCTTTTTATGCATAATGCAAATTTAGGTATTGTCCATTTCACCATACTAATTTTAGCATTTCCAAATCATAGTCTTATCTCAGTTATGCCGATAGAAGGTATATAATTATCAGTGAGTAGGCATAATGTCTTCCACTGTCAGCAGTACAAGTTTCCATTCTTGAACATAGGAAAAACAATTTCATAGAATCCTGTAGTAGGACTGGTGTTAAGGGAACAAGAATTAATCCTAGAATATCAGATAACATATGTTTTGAGAAGGGAATAGCTCCCTTTACTATATAAATGGAAGATGTAATTTGACATTAAGTGTATCTGAGGGGCAGTTTTCATCAGACTCTCAAAGAGGCCCGTGATTTTAATAACACTAAATACTGCTAGTTAAAATGGTTTTGTACCTTATAGTATCTTAAAAATCTGAGAAAACACATGGAGAAAAGTACTTTTAAAATTAGTAAAAATACTGTATATTAATTATTTTTAAAAAGAATATCACACTTACATTAAGTAATTTAATCAGTGGGTATATCCCATACTTGTATAGATCATCTTTATTCAATTCATGTTTTAGCTTACATGCCCATGTATTTCAGTGCCCTAAGCCAATTACAACTGATTGATACATACCTTGGAACAGTCTCTGTGCTGCTTAAGTAATTTCCCTTCAAGTCATTGTACTGCTAAACTATTTTCTGGTAGAGATTCTTAGCTGGCAATTGTTTTACATTGGCTGGGGAGTCAATGGGGAAAAACAATTCTACTGATAGCTCAAACTACCAGATATTCCTAAAGCAGCTGAGGCTCTTGGACTACCCTGCAGCTCTGGAAGCTTCTGTGACTAGAATTCACTTTGGCTTATGAGGAAATCGTGTAACGCTGCACTTTGTAGCTTCACCATCCTAGATTCCATGGCCCAGCCTCAGGAGCCATGGGTGATATTGTTAGGCTTCTGATGTTACTTTTCAAGTGGCAACAACCAGAGGAATAAAAATCAGACTTTTATACTTTAATGTGAATTAGTTTTTTGTCCTAAAGTTTACCCTGACCAAATTCAACTCTTGGCATGATGTTTTGACTGGGGGAATAAAATATTGTTTCATAAGGCTCTCTATGTGGGAAGGAAAGGGTAATATGTAGAGGTAGAATGTTCTAGGCATCCAGAGAGTAACATGAAAGCAATGATGTGACAAGCTTGTAACACCTACAGCTGGATAGAGGCATTAATGACAAATTTTATCTGAGTTAACAGCTTCCAGAAACCTCACATGTTCAAATATATTTTTGTATTTAAAGACTGAACTTTAATTCTCAATAATAACCAAGCCCTCCCCTTTATTTTGGTGGTTTGACTAATCCCATGTCTACCTGGAGTTGCTGGAGAAAGTTTTAGACTTGGACATGACACAAGTCCTGACTCTTCCACTAATTATCTTTGTCATCCTGGGCGAGTTATTGTTATTGAATCTAAGTGTCTATTTTATTATTCATTAAATTGTGATGATAATACTTTTCACTTGTTATGTGGATTCAATAGAATAATAAATAGAAAGTGTTATGAAAATGTGTCTTACATGGTAGGCCTTGCTTAGTGGTAGCCATTTTCATTTCTGCTCTTCTTACTAGAATTAAAATTGAAATTTCTAGTCCATTTGTTTAGCTTGCCCAATTTCTAAAATTTAAACCACAAAGATCCACAACATCTGACTTAACAATAGTCAGTACAAGTTGTAATTCATGAACTGCTAAAAATTCTAACTTGTTTTCAAACAGTTCTAGGCAAATTATCTTTGGAAACTACATTTAAAATTTCTATTATTTGGGGTCCCTGGCTCGCTCAGTCAGTAGAGCATGAGACTCTTGATCTTGGGGTTGTAAGTTTGGACCTCATGTTGGGTGTAAAGATTACTTAAAATCTTAAAAAAAATAAAGAAAATTTCTATTATTTCTAGAAATCTTTTTATAACTTTGAAAACTTTAGAGTTAGCATTTGGAATCAGTTTATATATTTAATATTACACACTCATCCAGTAATGAGCTGTTGCTTATGGAAAGTTGTTTCATTTACAGGAAATAGTTCTTTTTTGCCATGTCAAAATCTTTAAGAGGAATTACAGGCAAAAGAGAGACATTTTTAGGCACTATAGTTAGAAATTACCCATGTTATTGCCATAACTAGTAGCTTTATTATTTTCAGAGGCTAGCTATAATCAAAATTCTGTTGTATATAATTATCATTTGGGGAAATATTTGTCAATCTATTAATTTAAATTTTTTAAAGATTTATTTATTTAGGGAGAGAGCATGCGGGTGCAATCAGGAGGGGCAGAGAGGGAGGGAGACAAGCAGACTCCTCCCTGAGCATGGAGCCAGACATGGGGCTCTATCCCAGGACCCTGAGATCATGACCTAAGCCAAAATCAGGTCTGATGCTTAACTGACTGAGCCACCCAGGCATCCCTGAATTTAAATTTTATTACAAAAGCTTTTAGGTAGTATAGTTAGGATTCAGTTATACCTTTCCTATTTAATAAAATGCAATTTAGAAGACTTGACTGTGTTTTTTTATTTTTTATGACACGAAGTCATTTCTTTCATGATAGCATTGAAAGCATGTGATTTGAGGACCTATTTATTAGATGTGAACAGTAGAAACACCTGAGAATTTTAATATATCCCACAGTTGTGGCAGCAAGACATCGGTTTAGATACTTTCAACTATAGATCTGTCTTCAGCAAGTATTTATTGGATACTTTTATAAGCCAGGCACTATGCTCAAAATGACACAGCTCTTGTATTCAAGAAACTTAGAGTCACTTTAGAGTGAGTCCTAAGACAAGTCTGGAAGAACTACAGAACAAATGTACTATTAGTGCCATGGGAGAGAAAAAGCTATCAAGATTCAAAAAAAGAAAAACCATATATGGTTTTAGGAATCAAGATAAAACTTCATGAAAATGATGGTACCTGAGATGACAAATAAGCACAATCTTGACAGAGAAAAGGATGAGGCACAGGAACCAATCAGAAAGAAAATCACAAGCAGAGAACAATGATTTACTCAGTTTTTTCCCACAAGGTCCTGAAAAGTAGGGTAGCATCGAAGATAGGGCCAGAAAGGAGAGTTGAAATATTTTGTGGAGAGTCTTAAAAACCTGAGTAAGATACTAAACATCAAATGAAGAGGAACTACTGAAGATTTTTTAAATAGAGGTGGTAGAATTATGACTGTACCTTATAAAATTCAGTTAAGTTGTGCTAGAACAGTGACAGAATGAAGGTGGGAAGACCACTTGTGAATTATCAGCAGTCTCCATGAATGATGAAGGCCTGAATGAAGGGTAATGGAAGTTGATTGGTAATGGAAAGAGGGAAACAACACTGGAGTAAAATAACATTGGACGTGGCATTCCATCAGATATGTATAGGTAAAGTGTAAGGGAAGAACCAAAACTGAAACTCATTTTAAGTGTTGTTCCCTAGAACAGGGTTGTCATGAAAATAAACAGATTTAGAACTTTGGAATTTAGAAAATAAAACAAATTTAGAACTTTGGAGAAATAATGTATTTTGATTTTGTATAGTGAGACATAATAGGAAAAAATTCCCGTAAATTTGGAAATGCAGTTACAAAAGAAAAGAGGCCAAGGCTCAAGGCAAACTTGCAATTGGCCACAGTGAAGAAGGCAGCTAAAGACAAGAGAAGGTTTATTAGTATAATTTTGAAGTATCCCTGTCATTACAGAAAGAGTCAAGTAAAGGGAATACACCTGGTATGAAATTAAGTATGAGCCAGATACCAGTTATATGTTTTGATGAAAATGCCTTGGATGAATGTTGATTACAGTTAAAATGGTTTTCAAGAAAAAGGAAGGCTAAATTTTTATGGATTAAAAGCTTTCATATGGACAGATTTGAAAAAAAAATCTTCAGATTTGAAGGTAGAATCAGTACTTCTAAATGGATTTTTTTAATGTAAATAATTGAAAGTGCAACAACAACTTATGATGTAGTATATGCTGGCTAACCGAACATAATAAAAAAAAAAGAAAGAAAAAATGCCCACAGTTTTCTAGTTCTACCCAACCATGGAATTGCATTACCAAAGGAAGTAACAGCATCATGAGAAAAGAAGTTGGTGAGGTCTAAGATTAGAAAAGCAACCAGGACACTAACAAAGAGCCACACCAAAAACCATATAGATCACACATCCAAAAATTCACTGGAGTTACACCCAACTCACTTCTGAGAAGTGTGGATTTATCTGTTTGTATTTTATATTTAAGCAAAGGAAAAAATTATTAACATAAAAGTAAATTGTTTTGGGGACATCTGGGTGGCTCAGTCAGTTAAGTGTCTGCCTTCGGCTCAGGTCATGATCTCTGGGTCCTGGGATCAAGTCCCACATCGGGCTCCCCGCTCGGCGGGAAGTCTGCTTCTCCCTCTACCTGCTCTGCCGGCCGCTCCCCCTGCTTGTGCTCTCTCTCTGTGACAAATAAATAAAAATCTTTAAAAAATTTTTTAAAAAAGTAAATTGTTTTTAATTAAAATATGCTATAGGTTTTGTCTTTTTGCAGATTAACTCTTTGGCCAAATTTTTATGATATTTTATAACAAGCAATCTCACAACATTTTAATTCATTTCAGATATAAAAGATAATTCCTTCAGCCGGTCGCGGAGTTCCAGCGTAACCAGCATTGATAAAGAATCTCGAGAAGCAATTTCTGCTCTTCATTTCTGTGAAACTTTTACTCGAAAGGCAGATTCATCTCCGTCCCCGTGTTTATGGGTTGGTACTACATTGGGAACAGTGCTTGTCATTGCACTGAATCTTCCCCCAGGAGGAGAGCAAAGACTTCTTCAGCCAGTAATTGTCTCTCCAAGTGGTATGTATGCTTTCATGCTGTACTTATGTTGAAGATCTAACTTGCTATATTTAGTAGAAGCCTTCGCTTTTCATTTTTGAATTGATCTATGAATTCTAAAATGTAAACTAAATGGAGATGTAGTCTTATGTTTTTAATGAAGGAATACATGAATAAGATTCCAGAATATCATTTATTTATACAGCCATTCAGGTTTTGCATTTTTTTTTTAACTCTAGGATCATATCTAAAATGATTACTACATTTGAAAATGAAAAAAAAAAACTGTTCTTCAATGCATTCTAAGGTACCTTAAAATGCTATGTTCTATAAGCAAAAGGATGGTACCATATTTAGGAGAAAAAGCAAAAAGTATTTTTTTTAAACATCATGTAGTTGGCTATTTTTAATATCTAAATGTGAAGTCTTAAAATACGTTATCTTTCTCCTTTGAAGTATTAGGAAAAGGTGATTTAATAGCAGATCTTAAGAAAAAATTTATGACCTTCATATATTGAAAATGAGATTCAGTTTCATCAAATGTATGTGGAGTCTGATAGATCTGGAAATAACTGAGAAATCTGGTTTTCATTACTAATTTATGCTGATTTAGGTAGGAAAAAAACATGATTGTGCTCATTAGTGTATCCCTTGTTTATACAGTGGACTTTAACATTACTTGGAATTTAAAATTAAAATGTAATTATGATTTTAATGGTTTGTGAACTATCTTTACATCAAAGAAACAGTTTGATTTATTCATTCAGCTCAATAAATATTTGAGTATGTTCTGTATGCCTAGTTGTTAGAAAAGGTTACATAATGATAATATTCTTACTAAGCCCCTTTCTTCATAGTAAGAATGTGTATAAGGAAAAAAAAAAAGCGTGGAAAGATAAGCCACATAAAGAATGTTCTGGTAGCCATATTAAAAAGGTAAAAAAACAAAAAGAAAAACAAGGTGAAATTAATTTTAATAACATTTTATTTAGCCTAGCATATCCAAAATGCTGTCATTTCAGCATGTAACCAGTGTTTTTAAATTATTAAGATATTTGACTTTTAATTTTTTTTTTTTTGGTACTGAGTCTTCGGATCCGGCATGTATTTTACTCTCAGAATATGCCACAAGTTGGACAGGCCATATTTCAGGGGCTCTGTAGCCACATGTGGCTAGTGGCTGCTATATTGGACAGTGCAGCTCCTAGACACCATCCACTTGCTCTCACACTTGTTGGTAGTACACTTGGCAGATAGGAGATAAGACATAGTTCCAGGCATCCCAATATTTATCAGTTTGGGGCATGTATTTCTGATTTCTTTTTGCGGACTCAGATACATGCTTGAAGGTTGAATCCCTTCAGTAAGCTGGTGTTCAATTTCAGTTTAATATACATTCTGCATGTTGTTGAATGTCTACTCTGTGTCAGAGTTGGAATAAACATATTTGCTGTGGGGGTTAAAATACTTGTTATCTACTAAACTTATGTATTTTAGGTACTATATTGAGGTTAAAAGGGGCGATCCTGAGAATGGCATTCCTGGATACCACAGGCTGCTTAGTGCCACCTGCATATGAATCCTGGAGAGAACACAATGTTCCCGAAGAAAAAGATGAAAAGGAGAAATTAAAGAAACGACGGCCTGTCTCCGTATCCCCTTCCTCTTCTCAGGAAATTAGTGAAAACCAGTATGCAGTGATATGTTCTGAAAAGCAAGCAAAAGTCATCTCACTGCCAACTCAGAACTGTGCTTACAAGCAAAACATTACAGAGACCTCATTTGTGCTTCGTGGAGATATCGTAGCATTGAGTAACAGTATCTGCCTTGCCTGTTTCTGCGCCAATGGACATATTATGACTTTTAGGTAAGAGTTACACATTTTTAAAAAACACAAAGATGGCACTTACACCCTTAAAACATAACACTACAGAATTATATTCCACTTAAATGAAATGCTTTTGTTTACAGTCTTACACACTGAGAATTTATTTTCATTCAGTTAATAGTGAACAAGTTTATGAAGAATACAAGTCAGTTTTATCTACCTCTCAAGTATACTAAATCATAAGGTTTATAAGGTACTGCCATTTTTGCCTTCTATAATACTTTGTTCAAGACTAAAACCTACCTTGTTTGTTTATTTTTTTTAATTCCAGTTAGTTAACATACAGTGTTGTATTACTTTCAGGTGTGCACGATAGTAATTCAACACTTTCATACATCACCTGGTGCTCATCATGACGGTGCACTCCTTAATCCCCATCACCTATTTAACCCACCCCGCCCATCGCCCTCCCCTCTGGTAACCATCACTTTGTTCTCTATAATTAAGAGTTTGTTTCTTGATTTGTGTCTCTCTCTCATTTTTTCCCTTTGGTTGTTTGTCTTGTTTCTTAAATTCCACTTATGAGTGAAATCATGGTATTTGTCTTTCTCGGACTTATTTTACTAAGCGTTATACTCTCTAGCTCCATCCATGTCATTGCAAATGGCAAGACTTCATTCTTTTTTATGGATGAATAATATTCATTGTGTGTATACACACACACACATATATACACATGTTTATATACACATGTTTATATACATAGATACATACAATATATATGGAAGAAGATGTAGGTCTTCTTTTTTTTTTTAAAGATTTTATTTATTTATTTGAGACAGAGAGAATGAGAGAGAGAGAGCACATGAGAGGGGGGAGGGTCAGAGGGAGAAGCAGGCTCCCTGCCAAGCAGGGAGCCCGATGCGGGACTCGATCCAGGGACTCCAGGATCATGACCTGAGCTGAAAGCAGTCGCTTAACCAACTGAGCCACCCAGGCGCCCAATGTAGGTCTTCTTTGTCCATTTATCAGTGAGTGGACACTTGGGCTGCTTCCGTATCTTGGCTATTGTAAATAATGCTGCTATAAATAAGTATCGGGGTGCATGTATTCTTTGAATTAGTGTTCTTGTATTCTTTGGGTAAATACCCAATAGTGTGATTGCTGGATCATAAGGTGGTTCTATTTTTAACTTTTTGAGACTCCTCCATACTGTTTTCCAAAACCTACCTTGTTTCTTATTAATGACTTTTTAATATTTTTCTCAAGTTTGCCAAGTTTAAGGCCTCTACTGGATGTCTATTACTTGCCCCTCACCAACATGCGGATAGCCAGAACATTCTGCTTCACCAACAATGGACAAGCATTATATCTTGTTTCACCTACAGAAATCCAGAGACTCACTTATAGTCAAGAGACCTGTGAAAATCTTCAGGTAAATAACAAAAATATTACTATAATTTCTTCAAAAGTGAAATATTCTCTAAGATCCCTTACTTTTGTTCATCTCTTACACTCTCAGGAGTATACAATGAGCCTATATGGGAAAATCCAAAGCCTGACTTTCAGAGCATATGCTTTGAGACTTGTGATAAAGTAACTTCATCAGACTTTTGTTATAAGAGGGACTTATCTCCCTGATCCATATTTTTTCTACTCAGTGATGGCACAGAAATATGAAATATTACATACATTTTATACCCACTCTCCAAGTATAATAAATATCAATTTACACACAAAGAAATCATTTTTAAGGAAGTTTGTTAATGTGGAAATAGTTATATCTGCACATTGTGTCATCCCCTCTCATATACTATGTATTGACAAGGATGTATATACATATAAGAAAAAATAAGGTTTTCTCATTTTACTCTGAATATTTTTTGTTGATCTGTTTGCAAGAGACTACATTCTTTAAATACAAAACTGTTTCTTTCTTAATATTCAAGTGCCTCATGTGCTTGCATACAGTTGACCCTTGAACAAGATGTGTTTGAACTGCACAAGTGTACTTATACTCAGATTTTTTTCAACAAATACAGTACAGTACTGTAACTGTATTTTTCTTCCTCATGGTTTTCTTAACATTTTCTTTCCTCTAGCTTACCTTAATGTAAGAATACAGTATGTAATAAATATAACATATAAAATATGTGCTAATCCATTCTTTATGTTATCAGTAAGGCTTCTGGTCAGCAGTACACTGTTAGTAAATTTTGGGGGGATTCAGAAGTTACACATGGATTTTTGACTGTGCACGGCGATTGGGCCCCTAACCTTCACACTGTTCGAGGATCAACTGTATATTAGAAATGATCAGTTTAGTTTCACCTTTTAAAATAAAAGTGCTCTTATATTGAGCTAAAATATTAAAAATTAAAATATTAAAGATTAAATATATAAATATTAATTGATACTTAGAGGAAACCATTATCGAAGGGAACTTTAAGGGAACGTTTTAATGAAAGTTTTTACAATTAGCCCTATTTTATTTGTAATGAATTTGTGGCTCATTTTGAGAAGATGAGCTTTAGAGTCAAGACTGAATTAAGTCCCATCCTTGCTAATAATTACACAATTATGTGATCTTAGACAAGTTACTTACTATCTCTGAGTTTCATCGTCTTTAAAAATAGAATTAAAAATAATATCCATGCCATAGGATATGGTGTGGATTAAAGAAGACAGCGCATGTGAAGTGTTTCGCATAGTGTTTGGTACAGAGTATGTGATCACTGTCAGATGTTAGTATTATTTCGGTAAGCTAGACTGTCCTGGAAATGTACTTCTAATGACATTATTACAAACTTTGAGAGTGAAACAGAATTACAGATCTGTTATTTTAGATATAAATTTACATTTACATTTGGGTGGAGATGTTTTTTCAAGGATTCCTAGGTTTCTGAATTAAACCTTTGCTTTTTATGGGGAAGATAAAATTTTTTTTTTTTTTTAAAGATTTTATTTATTTATTTGACAGAGAGATAGAGAGAACAAGTAGGCAGAGAGGCAGGCAGAGGGAGAGGGAGAAGCAGGCTCCCCGCCGAGCAGGGAGCCCGATGCGGGGCTCGATCCCAGGACCCTGGGATCACGACCTGAGCCGAAGGCAGCCGCTTAACCAACTGAGCCACCCAGGCGCCCCGATAAAATTTTTCTTTAGTGTTTCCTTTCACTAGTAAAATGTTACTGTATTAAGAAATAATACAGTCAATTGAATATATTCTTTATTTTCATCTGAAATATGGTCATAATTCAATTACTCAAAATTTTAAACTTCATCACTTTTTTAGAATCAAGTCTGTTCTTTGGTCAGTGTTTTATTTTAGTAAAAATCAATAGCAGCAGCAGTAAACTTTACCTATTTATTTTTAAAATGAAATGGTCATTTAGTAACTCAACTTATTTTAATGACTGTCTGCTATGTACCCTCATGATATAAATGGAAAGTAAACTCTAAGCAGTTTGTGATAGAATGTTATCTTTGAACGTTATTGACATTTTAAGCTTTGTGCATTGGCAGTATCGTAGCCAATGAGGTTTATCTGAGGCGCGATTATTGCTAATTGAACATTATTGACATTTTATTTACCTCTGTATTTTCAGTGCCTAAAAATAATGCTTTGGTAAAAATATGTTTTAAGTACAGTGAACTTTATAAACACTATTACTTGGTTTCCAGAGTGCCCTAATAATTGTACATTCATTTAACTTTAACCGAAAAAATAAAGAAGATGCCTACAAACATTAATGGAGTTTCCAGCCCAGATGGAATAATAGGGACCAGATTAACCCTCCTGCCTGAAGCAGCCCCCAAAAAGCAGACATAAACATGAAACGACAGTTTTCAAGATCCTGAACATTGAGCAGTGAAGGAAAGTAATCCCTGAGAGACAGGAAACAAAGGAAGTGCTCCAGCTTTAATACCTTGATAGAGTTTCCAGACCATGCATAGAGGGAAGGTCCTGAGGCAGAGTCTGACCAGCTTCCTGTGTTGAGGAGACAGAACCAAGAGTCTAGGAAGACCAAATAAGTTAGAGTTCTTAGAAGAGAGTATCAGAGAGAAAAGAGCTATACAGAGAGAGAACCCTGCATATCTGCAGAGGGTCTGCCAGGAGTATTCAGTAGAGTACTGTTGAGCACATGCATGTGGATACTCTCTGGCCTGGGGAAGAACCATCTGAAAGGAAGATTAGAGGGAATTGTGCCTGGTCCCAGGGCCAAGAACAGTGCCTGCTCCCAAAAGCCAAGCTAAAAATATTTATAATTCATGAGTGTGTTAGTTTCCTGAAGCTGCTGTAACAAATCACCACAAACTTGGTGACCAAAAACAACATAAATTTATTCTGTCATACTTCCGGAAGTCAGAAATCTGAAGTAAGTTTCACTGAGCCAACATCAAGGTGTTGGCAGGGTCATGCTTCCTCCAGGGGCTCTAGAGGAGACCTTGCCCCTTCTATCCTCTTGTACCTGCCAGCATTCCTGGACTTGTGGTTGCATTACTCCAATCTCTGCCCTCATGGTCACCTTGCCTCCTCCTCTTGTGCTATGTCAAATCTCCATCTTATAAAAACACTTGTAATTGGATTTAGGACCCATCTAGATAATCAGGATAATTTCCCGTGGCAAAATACTTAATCACATTTGCACAGACATCCCCTCCCTTTTTTTTTTTTTTTTAACAAGATGTAACATTTATAGGTTTCAGGAATTAGAACCTGATATTTTATTTTTTTTAAAGATTTTATTTATTTGAGAGTGCCGGGGCGGGGGGAGGGGAGAAAGGGAGAAGCAGACTCCCCGCTGAACAGGGAACCTGATGCAGGGCTCAGTTCCAGGACCCTGGGATCATGACTTGAGCTGAAAGCAGACTTTTAACCAACTGAGCCACCCACGTGCCCCTAGAACCTGATATTTTAGATGGCCATTATTCAGCCTACTTCAGTGGGTAATTGGGTAGAGTACTCTGGAGGGTCTGGGCTCATTCATTGGGGAATAATTTAGCCTTAAAATGAGCGCTGCTTCTGACCTGCCTAACAAATTATGAAAGTGAGACCCAGAAGGATCAAAATGTTTCCTATTATCCCAGAATGAAGCTCAAGACAACTTAGCAAGATGAGAAATACCCAGTACTCAACAAGGTAAAAATCAGAAGATCTGGCATCCAGTCAGATTGTCAGGAAAATATGACCCATAATGAGAAGAATAATTAATCTTTAAGAAACCAAACCAGAACTGACAGAAATATTATAATTAGTACAGAAGGACATCAAAACAGTTACTATAAATGTATTCCATACATTCAAAAAGTTAACTGGACACATGGAAGATACAGAAGACCAAAATCAAACTTCTAGAGATGAAAGCCTACAGTGCTTGAGATGAAAAATATACTGGATAGGATTAACCGACAGATTAGATGTTGCATAAAAAAAGATTAGGTCACTTGAAAGCATAGAAATAGAAAAAACAACTGAGTGTTTAAACTTGACAAATTCATAGCACAAAACCACCTGTATTAGAAGAGAAGTTCTTATCAAATCAGTGACCTCAGCTTCCACCATAAGAAACTGAAAAAGAAAAGTAAGCAGAAGAAAGAAAATAATAAATATCCAAGTAGAAAACCATGAACAGAAATAGAAAACAAGGAAACAATAGAAAAACATCAATAAAACTAAAAGTTTGATCTCTGAAACCAATAAAATTGATCTCAAGCCAGTCCGATTATGAAGAGAGAAGTTATAAATTACCAGAATCAAGAATGAGAGGAGTGGCATTACTACAGATTCGACAAATATTAAAATGGATAATAAGGAAATACTATGAACAACTTCATGCCAACAAACTCAAAAACTTAAGATGAAAATGGACAAATTCCTGGAGAGAAATTACCAAACCTCACTAAAGAAAAAATAGATAACCTGAAGAGTAGTACTGTATCTAATTGAGAAGAAAATTCTAAGCCAGATGACTTCACTAGTGAATTCTATCAACATTTTAGGAAGAAATAATACCAATTCTACACAAAACTCAAAAAATTGAAGTGGGGAAATCCTTTCCAATTCATTCTAGAAGTTACAATTAACATGATATGAAAAATAGACAAAGACATTATAAAAATTACATACAGATCAATATATGTCACTAATACAGATGTAAATATTATGAACAAAATTTTAGCAAATTGAATCCAACAGTATATCAGAAGGATAATTCTGGTCATGATTAATTATCATAGCATTTATCTCAGGAATGCAGGGTTGACTTCATGTTTGTACATCAATCACTATAATTCACCATATTATTTAACTAATATGAAGCAGTTAACAAAACCCAACATCCATTCCTAATTTAAAAAAAGAAAAATCTCAGCAAAGAAGGAATAAAAGGGAGCTTAAAGGACATCTGGAGAAAATCTACACCTAATACTCAGTGATTGGTTACTGAATTATTTTTCCTTAAAATCAGGAGCTTTTAGAAAGGGATGTTTATTCTCAACACTTCTGTTCAGTGTTGTACTTAAGGTTCTAGCCAGTGCATTCAGGCAAGAAAAAGAAAGAAAAAGCATCTCAACTGGAAAGGAAGAAGTAAATCAGTTGTTATTATACAGATGACATGATCATCTATCTAGGAAATCTATCCAGAAAGCTACTAGAAATAATGACTGAGTTTGACAGGGATGCAGGATATGAGATCAATATTAAAAAAAATTCTATGCGAGCAGTGGGCATTTGGAAATTGAGATTTAAAAAACACTGAGCCCCCTGAGTGGCTCAGTCAGTTAAGTGTCTGCCTTCAGCTCAGGTCATCATCTCACGGTCCTGGGATCGAGCCCTGCATCTGGCTCCCTGCTAAGTGGGGAGTCTGCTTCTCTCTCTTCCTCTGCCCCTTCCTCCCACCCCCGCTTGTGCTTGCTCTCTCTCCCTCAAATAAATAAATAAAATCTTTAAAATAAATAAATATACCATTTATAATAGCAACAAAAATATGAACTACTTTGGATAAATCTGACAAAAATATGAAAGACTTCTATATTGAAAGTCACAAAAACACTGAAAGAAATTTTTAATAACCTGAATAAATTGTAATATGTACCTTGTTAATGGGTCAGAAAATTCAATATTAAAATACCAGTTCTCCCAAAATTGATTTGTAGATTTGAGGAAATCTCACAAAATCTCAGTGGAAATTTTTTTGGGGAAATTTATTCTAAAATTCATATGGAAATGCATGGGACCTAGAATAGGCAGAACAACTCTGAAAAAGAATAAAGTTGAAGGACTTATACCACCTGATTTTAAGGATTACTGTAATGCTACAGTGATCAAAACAACATGGTATTGGCATCAAATTAGATAAATAGATCAATGGAACAGAGTATAGAGTTTAGAAATAAACCCACACATATATGGACAACTGATTTTTGATGAAGACAATGCAGTTGAGAAGGGATTGCCTTTCCAACAAATTATGCTGGGAAAATTGGATATTAAAATGCAAAAAGTGAGCTTTGATCCATGCCTCACAGTATATACAGCAGTTGACTCAAAATGGATCGTAGACCTACATGTAAATCCTGAAACTATATAACTTTTAGAGGGAACCTAAGAGAAGATCTTTGTTAACTTGGGCTGGGCAAAGATTTCTTAGCTACAACACCAAACTCACCATCCATAAAAGAACGAATTGACAGCTTCAACAAAATTTAAAAATTATGCTCTTCAAAGATACTTAAGAAGTAAAGAGATAAGCCACAAGCTAGAAGAAAACCTTGGCAAAACATGTGTCTATAAGGGACTTATGTCCAGAACGTAAAGGGCTCTTAAAAGTCAAAGAAGATAACGCAATAAAGGCATGGGCAAAATATTTGAACAGATATTTCACCATGAAAAGATGTTCAGCATTATTAGGCCTTACAGAACTGTAAATTAAAACCACAATGAGATACCATTAAACACTTACTAGAAAGGCTAAAATTAAAAAGAATACCATGCCAGGGCAATTGGGTGGCTCAGTCAGTTAAGCATCCAACTCTTGATCTCAGCTCAGGTCTTGATCTCAGGGTCGTGAGATCAAGCCCGATGCTGGGCTCCATGCTCAGAGGAGTCTACTAGAGATTCTCTTCTTCTCCCTCCCCCTCTGCTCCTTCTCCTGCTTGCACTTGCGTTCACACTCTTTCTCTTTCGGTCTCTCTCTCTGTGTCTGTCTCTCTCTCTCAATTAACTTAAAAAAAAAAAAAATACTGTGTCAGGTTCTCACAAGGATGTAAGGGTCCAGAACTCTAATACACTGCAGGGAATGTAAAAAAATAAAAACAAAAAAAAACAGTACAACCACTTTGGAAAACGACTTAGCAATTTCTTTAAAAGTTAAACATTCATAAACCAAAGATCTAGCCATTTTATTCCTAGTTTTTTTAACTCAAAGAGAAAAGAAAATTGATATTCGTAACTGTTTTATTTGTACTAGCCAAAAAACTGGAAACTACCCAAATGTCCATACAGATGAATGAATAATCAAATGGCAGTATTTCCATAGTAGAATACAACTCATCAATAGAAAGGAATGAGCAGTTGATATCATTCAGTATCATGGATGAATCTCACAGTAATTATGCTGAGTGAAATAAGCCAAGCAAAAAAAAGTTTAGAATATTGTATGATTCCACTTATATAAAGCTATAGAAAATACAAATTAACCAAGGTTGAGAGAAAGCAGGTCAGCATTTCTTTGGTGATGGGGGTTCGAGAAGGAGCAAGAGAAGGTTTTCCAAAGAAAGCACAAGGAAGCACGAGAGATGGCTATGTTGATTATCTTCATGGTGGTGATGATTTCACAGGTATATATACATATGCTAAAATTTTATACTTCAAGTTTGTGCAGTTTGTCATATGTCAGTTACCTCAGTAAAGCTGTTTTAAAAAGTCATGGACTCCAGAACTTTTTATTATCATTGAGAGGCAGTCAAAAGCATATGTTTATAGATTGAAATACCTAAATTTATTTCTACAGCATTATTCTAACTATATCTAATTTAATTTAAATTAAAAAACATAATTTTAAAGAGGTGGAACATATGAATTATTTCAGTTTAAACAATTTATAATTGCCCTAAGCACCTTAATATTGTAATTTATAAACAAACTCCCAAGTACTCACTGTACAAAATTTTTGACAGTTGAACTGTTTAGCCTCTCTTAAATGTCATACATTCAATATTGAAATTTATTGCTGTGCTCATCTTCTAAGATATTTATTTAAACTCATTATTTTTATAACATAGGGTTTTCTTAATCAAAATTGTTAAAATCTGATTATTTGATGTATTAAAAAGAGTGTAGTGATAAAGCACATACATTCATCCATTCATGAAATCGGTCCTAAATTTTACCCCATAAGCTTATTAACTCACATGATAAATGAGATCTAAGAGTCCAACATCAGACAAGTATATTTGTTTTTGTATATTCATATTTTGGGGTAGTTTAAAAGTTCCAGGTACTATTTCAGACATAGAGTTTACTATTATTAGATGTAAAAAGATATCATAGAAAATACAAATCTATTTAGATTTATTAGTCATTAAAATTAATCATTGTAAATAGTAAATTTAATCATAGGTAAAATCCTTATTTAAATACAAGCAAAAAGGGCGCCTGGGTGGCTCAGTTGGTTAAGCGACTGCCTTCGGCTCAGGTCATGATCCTGGAGTCCCTGGATCGAGTCCCGCATCGGGCTCTCTGCTCGGCAGGGAGCCTGCTTCTCCCTCTGACCCTCCCCCCTCTCATGTGCTCTCTCTCTCTCTCATTCTCTCTGTCTCAAATAAATAAATAAAATCTTTAAAATAAATAAATAAATAAATAAATAAATAAATACAAGCAAAAAAATCTGTAGATACTATTTAATGTTGTTGTAATATATGCTTTTTTTAATATCACTTTTTCTCCCCAAATTTTAATACTGAGATTGCAGATTCTTAGAAACCAGTTCTCTGAGAAACTTATTTGCCTGAAGTACCTCTGGGGGTAAAAAGGCAGAGATGAGAATCAAACCCAAGTCCATGTGGTTTCAAAGTTCATACTCTGGACCAGTCATTCCTACACTATAAATGACTCTTCATTTATAAGTGTAATCTAGTTTTTTTATATTTCTTACTTTGCATTTGTAAAATTGTAAGCTCATTAAACACCAAATAAGAGCTGTAATTCTAAAATAAATTTTAAAATCATATCTTTATACCATCACTTGTTATATGTCATGTTACTCTTTTGATTTAGCATAAAAGACACTCAAATGGTAGCTGTTTGCCGTTTTTGTTGTATGAATTTAAAAGATAGTTTAAATTGGAATCTATTGTAGTACAGTATAAAAATGATTGGGAATATGCCTAAAATCATCTTTGTTTTGTTATATAGTGTAATATAAATTTGAATTAAGTAATAGTTATCAGTATATTCTTTAGTGAGCTTTAACAAGTTTGATTTATTGACTTCAGGAAATTTTTCATTCCAGTTTTATTCCACTTTGTAGAATTTCAGAGGAAAGAAAATTAAAATGTATAAGCTTCAATCCACTTCAGCATTATAAATGAAACTCTTGTTAATATTGTGTTAACAATTATCTATTCCCATTTGTAATCTGGTTGGAGAAACAACATTAATATGAATATACTTAAAAGTAAAATCTTTGGACATCCTTTATTAACTTTCTTAGCACAGCCCTAAGGAAGAAACTCTAAAAAATACATGCTTCATCTTCAACTATAATAATGTAAAACCAGATACAGCAGAACTCCTACCCAGAACCAATAATGTACTTGTCTTTTGTATCATAGCTACTACTCTTAAGTGGGCAGAAATGCAATCCCAAAACCTCACTATACTTTTATTTTGATTCTAAAGCTTCCCAGAGCTGCCTTATAAATAATGTTGCTACCATTCTTCTCTTATAGAAATTCCTTCTCTCTCTCTATGTATTATTTACAAAGTCAATAACATATCAGCAACCTTTCTTGTCTCCTGAGTTAGTTTTACCGTTTCTGTGCTCTGAAGAATAGTAATTTCAGACAATACAGAAAGAAGCCTTTCCATCTCCCTGCCACAATTCTGGAATTCCAGGTGTATGTTGGCATAATTCTCTTCCTAAGCTATGTTTATGAAAAAAGAAGTTGATGTGTCTTTCTAGATTACTAATTTTCTGACTCAGCTGAAAGTGATAATTCCAAAACTGTGTCATCATCATTACACTAAACTTTTCAACTTACTAATAGCTTTTCTTCTTTCTAATGTAGGAAGACCTAATTGTTAATCCAGTTATCAATTTTTGATGTTAAGAATTATGGGAAAATTTTGTCTTAATGATTGGTATCTTCTTAAGTGAGAATATCATCTTTGCTTGAAATGTAAGGAAAATAATCTAGCCAAAGTAGCAAGCAGCAAGTTAGTCAATTTAGTCTTAACTGTTCGACTAAGTCAGTAGGTACTGGATCTAGTCACTTGAAATATGCTCATTAATTGTTTGTGAATCTCAACAGGTAATGTTATAAGCTTAAGTTAGACCTTACAGTGATGGTTTTGTGAATTATAGTTTAGTTTCCCTGTAACTTTACCAATTACAATTTGTTTTGATTTTAAAGGAGATGTTGGGTGAACTCTTCACTCCTGTAGAAACACCTGAAGCACCAAACAGGGGATTCTTTAAAGGCTTATTTGGAGGTGGTGCACAATCTCTTGATAGAGAAGAACTGTGTAAGTTGATTTCTTTAATTTGGGTATTGTATCTGTAAAACTGAAACATTGAAGCCATTTAAATTCTTCCTACATGTATAAATTATGTTCACCTTTTTCCTCTTTGTCACATTAATATATCCATGTTTTTAGCAAAAATACATAAAATTGTGTCATTCTAACCCAAATCAGGGGAGTATTTTACTCAAGGAACCAAGATCAGAATAGCTTCAGGTGGTTAAAAAGGAGTATTCACAACTATAAATGAATATTTTAGAAAGTATTTTATTTTCATTAAATGTGATCCTTACTATTCTTTCAATTCCATGATTTACCTTAATTGATGACCTTAACTTTGAAAAAATTTTTAACCTAAACATTTATTTTACAAAATCTCCAAAACTATTATCATTGCACCAGAAGGTTATTTAAAATAGCAAAATCTGGTTTATTTACTACCTTCCACATAATTGGCACAGAGTAGAAATCGGTCCTTGAAGGAGCTAATGAGTCAATGATTGTTTGACCTTTCTTTCAAATAGCTGTTATCTGTCCTTAATTTTTTTTCCTTTTATTCTCTTTCTGTTTTGCTAAAATATTACAGAATTTTCCTTTTGTGTTTAATTGGCTAATTAGAAAAACTGTAAGATTAAATATCAGTAAGTAGCAGTGCAATGTAATTTTCAAAACTTACCCAGATTATTGATCAATCATCTTGCTACTAAGGATCAATTTTAATTCATTTTTTAAAATGAAGACTGTTGTTTAAGTTATGGGGGACTGATAATTTGGAATAATATTCTCACCAAGAATAATTGCTAAAGTTACACAAAATAAAAAATGTTTATTTTAATTCTTAAAAACATCAAAGAGCTAACAGTATAGTAAGAACATGGGGAAGGATGGGAACCCAAAGTGCTGAGTCTGGCAAACTGAGGCCAATTTTACCCTGGAGTACTTTGCTAATCTGAAGCAGGAGGCTGATATACTAAACTGTGTTCATACTAGAAAGGTGGGCTCCTAGAACGGGCAAGGGTAGGGATCTTGTTAAACAACTTCTCCTTTTTGCAAGGACCCCAAAGGCCAAGCTTAGGAGTAAAGGTGAACTGGAAATAAATCAGCCCTCACACACACAGACTGAGCTCAGCTTTAAATTATCTGAGTGTCCCAGAAAACTTTCAACCTTAGTTAAGTACTTTTACAGACTGTTTTAAGTCCCTAGTACCTGGCAGAAGCAAATAAAAATGTTCCCTAAAGGAAGATAACATATTCCAAGTCTTCAAATTATTTGTAGAAATAATTTTTCAAATATGTCATCCAAGTTAACCAGGAAAATTAGTAATCAACACCATGAACAATGAAACAGAAAAGGCAGAAGCAGAATTACAGGTACTTCAGATATTAGAATTATCAGACATAAACTATAAAATAGTCATGTATATTATAATTTCACATTCACCATGCCTAAACATTTTGTGAGATAACTGAAACCTATAGAAATCAGTACAAATGTGTAAAATCTAAAATTAATTTCTAGAACTGAAAGATTCAAAAACAAAAAACTGAGTGGATAAATTTAACCACAAATTAGACACAACTGAAGAGAAAATTATATAGCTTGAAGACCATCAAAATAGACCATCTAGAATGTAGTACAGAGAAACAAAAAAGATGTAAAATACAAGGAAAATAAAAGAAATAGAAGTTGCAGTGAGAAGATCTAACATATGCTGGACTTCTAAAGAAATAGTAAAGCATGTAAAGAAGAATCAATATGTAAACATATATGGCTGGAAATTTTTCAGAATTGATAGAAGATACCAATTCACACATTCAAGAAGCCTAGTGAATTCCAAGAATTTTTTTTTTTTAATTCACAGCTAGAGGGGTGCCTAGGTGGCTTAGTCGGTTAAGCATCTGACTTTTGGTTTTGGCTCAGGTCATGATCTCAGAGTCATGGAATTGAGCCCCCCTTCGGGCTCAGTGTGGAGTTTGCTTGAGATTCTCTCTCTCTCTCTCCCTCTGCCCCCCCCCCAACTCACACACACACTCTGTCTCTAAAATAAATAAATCTCTAAAAAAAATTCACAGCTAAATATGTTACATGAAAATAGAGGATATCAAAGACAAAGAGAAAATCTTCAAGGTGACTAGAGGAAGCTTAACAAGCTATAGACTGACTTCTCAACAGCCAAAGATAGAAAATATCCTTCAGGAATGAGACATTTTTAGACAAATGAACAAATGAATAAGACTTGCCACCACACTAAAGGGAACTCTAAATATTCCTTCATGGAATGTCAGAGATGTAGGAAACAGTGTTTTAGAAAGAAAGTAGCAAGTGTATGCATAAATATAATCTGTATAGACTGTAAAGCAAAGTCTTGTGGTATGTATATACACATATAAATAAACAATGTGTGACCCCAAAAAATCACATAAAATCAAGGGAGTCACAAAGGGTAATGGATTTAAGGTGATCTGAGATCGTGCAATTTTTGAGAGACTTTTTAAAAATATCTAGTAGCATTAATAAGTTAAGGATGCATGTTAAAATTTCTAAGGTGACTTCTACAACCTAGTATATCTTCCAGGTGAATAGCAGGAAAATCACAATCCTTCCAAAATAAGGCAAGAAAGGAAAAAAGAAAGAACACAAAACAGGCACATAAAGGACTGTAGACTTAAATAACCATAGTAATTATGTCCCATTTAAAAGGCAAAGGTTATCCAACTGAATTTAAGAAGAAAGAATGTACATTGTTTACAGAAGACATATTTAAAACAAATATTAAAATTTTGAAAGTTGGAAAACAGGAACACAAATGAATCAGCTGGTTTAGCTATATTAATATCAAAATGTAAACATTAAGGTATTATTGAATGCACCTTATATTTTCACTTCAAAATATATAAAAAACAAATATTGACTAATTACTAGAAGAGACCATTTCCCAGTCATAGCAGGGGAACTGCAAATATGCCCATTGATTGAGATATAAAAGCAGACAATAAGTCTTATAGTAAAGGATATAGAAGACATGAAGAACACAATGAACTTAAACCTACTAAACAGATACACAACATTGCAGAATACATTCTTTTCAAACACACACAGGATGTTCATAAAATATATTTGTATAGAAATTATAGATGTATACCAAATTATTTTGGGATAAAATATTATGTCTATAATGAATTTTGAATATTATATTTAAAAATTTTACATGTAAACACTCAGAGCAAAAAATGTTATCTATTACCAAAATTAGATAATGAGTGTATGGATATTTATGATACAGTTCTTTTACCTTCCTGTATGTTTGAAACTTGCATTTTAAAAAGTTGGGGTTTGGGCGCCTGGGTGGCTCAGTTGGTTAAGCGACTGCCTTCGGCTCAGGTCATGATCCTGGAGTCCCGGGATCGAGTCCCGCATCGGGCTCCCTGCTCGGCAGGGAGTCTGCTTCTCCCTCTGACCCTCCTCCCTCTCACGCTCTCTGTTTCTCATTGTCTCTCTCTCAAATAAATAAATAAAATCTTAAAAAAAAAAAAAAAAAAGTTGGGGTTTAAGTTGACCATATGTTAAATGATTTTTTAAAAAATCAAATTTCAAAGGATTAAAATCAATTAAGGGTTTGTGATCTAATCACAATGCAGTTATACTTGTAATTAATAACAAAGTTAATTTTAAACCCCCATGTTCGAAAATTAAGAAATAAACTTTTGAATAACCCATGGGTCAAAGAATTCATAACCATTGGTATGCATCTAAAGTAATAGTGGTATTTATAGCCTTAAATATATATACAATATTATTAGGGGAAAAAAAAACCCAAAACATGAAAATGAGTGAACCGAGCAGCCATCTCAAGAAGGTAGAAAACAGAGCAAAATAAACCAAAGAAAAGAGAAGATAATAAGATAGTAATGACTTAGTAAACAAATTCAAAATGGAAAAAAAATCAACAAAGCCAAAAGTTGATTCTTTAGAAATCTAATAAAATTGGTAAATCTCTGGTGAAACTAAGCAAAAAAAAAAAAAAAAAAAGGAAGACACAAGTAAACACTATCAGGAATGAAGAAAGATAAGAGAATGTAATTGCCTTAGTTAAAGCATCAAAGCCAGCAACTTTGTTGAATCTATTTTTCTGAAGCCATTATCTTTCTCTGCCCATAGCTGGAAAGAGCTCTTTGCTTGTGTGATTACATTGGGTTTACCTGGATAATCTATCTCCAGCTCCTTAACTTAATCACATCTGCAGAAAAGTTCCTTTTCCTGTGTAAGCTAACATAATCACAGGTTCCAGGAATTAGAGTAAGGTCATCTTTTAGAGGAGTGGGGGACATTATTCTGTCTACCAACACTCATATCAAAACAAACAAACAAAAGAAGTCAAATACTTAGAAATAAATTTTAACAGAAGATGTTTAGGACTTTATGGGGAAAACAGATAATTATATAACTTTGTTGACAGAAGTTAAAGACCCAAATAAAAGAAATATACCATATTCATGCAGTAGAAGATTCAGTAAAAGGCATCAATTCTCCCAAAACTGATTTATGCATACACAGATATACACTTAATAAAGTCCTTATCAAAATTACCTTCCCCCCAAAATTTTATAACTGATACTAACCTTTAGATGGAAATTCAAAGGGTCTTACCTCTTCTATTTAGCCTTGTATTAGAAATTTTAACTAGGACAATTAGGCAAGAAAAGGAACTAAACGTCATGCAGATTGAAATGGAAGAAGTAAGAGTCTATGTTTGCAGATGACATAATCTTGCAAATAGAGAATCTTAAGCCGCACCCAAAAAAAAAATTACAGCTAACAAACAAGTTCAGCAAGATTGCAAGATATAAGATCAATATAAATAATCAGTTTCATTTCTTCTATGTACTAGCAGTGAACAAAACGAATATTAAAACAATTCCATTTATAATAGCATCAAAAAGACAAAATAACGGGAATAATTTAACAAAAGTGTAAAATGCACTAAAAACTTCAAAACATCATTTAAAGATATTAAGTCATAGATAAATGCATTGACATCCTATGTTCGTGGATGGGAAAATTTAATATTGGGCAGAAGGCCATGCTCCCCAAGTTGATCTGTGCATTCAACACAATCCCTGTCAAAATCCCAGCTATTTTTTTGAAGAAAGAAACAAACTGCTCCTAACATTTATATGGAAATGAAAAGGATCCAAAATAGCCACACATACACAAAAATTTTTTTAAAGAAGAAAAATGATGGAGAACTCACATCTTTCAATTTCTGAAGTTACTACAAAACTATAATTATCAAGATAGTGCAGTACTGGCGTAAGGAGAGATGCACAGACCAATGGAATAGAACTGAGAATCCAGAAATAAGTCCATACATGTATGGTTAATTGATTTTCTACAAGGATGCCAAGAAAATTCAAAGGTAAAAGAATGGTCTATTCAACAGATGGTGTTGGGACAACTGGATATCCACATGCAAAAGAATGAAGTTGTATCCTGCCCTCCCACCATTCACAAAAATTAACTCAAAATGGATCAAAGACCTTAATGTAAGAGCTAAAACTATAAAAGTCATAGAAGAAAATATATATATATAAACCTCTGTGACCCTAGATTAGGCAGTGGTTTCTTAGGTATGACACCTAAATCACAAGCAACCAAAGGAAAAAATAGATAAATTGGATTTCATTAAAATTAAAAATCAAAGAACACTATCAAGAAAGTGAAAAGACAAACTGCAGATTGTGATAAAATAATTATAAATCATATACCTGATATATCTGAAATCTGATAAAAGTCCAGTATTCAAAATATATGAAGAATTCTTACAACTTAACAATAAAAAGACAAATAGCCCAGTTTTTAAATGGGCAAAGGGTTTGAATAGATATTTCTCCAGACAAAATATACAAATGGCCAATAAACACATGAAAAGATATACAACATCATTTCTCATTAGGGATGCACAAATCAAATATGTTTGCAAGAATGTGGAGAAATTGAAACTTGTACCTTGCTGGTAGAAATGTAAAAATGGCATAACCTCTTTGGAAAACTGGCAGTTCCTCAAAAAATTAAACATAAAGTCATCATGTGACTCAACAGTTCCACTCCCAGGTATATACCCAAGAGAATTGAAAACACATATTCACAGAGAAACTTGTACAAATGTTCATAGCAGCATTATTCATAATAGCCAGAAAGTAGAAACAACTCTAACGTCCATCAACTGATGAACTGATAAACAGAATGTCATATCTCCATACAATGGAATATTATTCAGTCATCAGGAAGAGTGAGGTGCTGATGCATGCTACAACATGGTTGAACCTTGGCAACATTAAGTGAAAGAAGCCAGACACAAAGGTCACCTACTGTCTGAATCCATTTATATGAAATGTTCAGAATAGGAAAATTTATAAAGACAGAGTAGATTATTGATTGACAAGGACTGAGAAGGAGGGGAATGGGAAGTGACTGCTAATAATTAGCATGGGGGTTTTGTTTCTGTTTTTGTTTTTGAAGAAGACGCTCAGGAATTAGATAGTGATGATAGTTGCACAACCTTCTGAATAAACTAAAAGTTACTAAAGTGTTCAGGGGCAAATTTATGGTATGTGAATTATATTTCTAATGAAAGAAATGTAGGCTGAGGGAGGAGGGAAAATCTGACCTCATTCTTTAACAGAATTTAAGAATTTTGCAGTAATCTAGGTATTAGGTAATCAAGGTCTGGATTATGTAAGGAAAGGAAGCAGTGAATTCCTGAGATCTTTTGAAGGAAAAGTTTGTTCTATTTGTAAGTGACAAGATAAATGGAAAGAAAGGGATGTCACATATCTACGACTAATGGAGACTGAAATAGAATAATGAATAAATTCTTCATTTTTCTTCTAAGCTTAGGCATAGTATTTAAAGTATGAGAAAGCATGGAATAAATAAACTAAATCAAATCTGTATGTTTAAATTATCTTTAATTTTTTGCAGGACTAATAGCAGTTTTTACTGTTACAATAAGCTGGTGTCAGTCTGCCCGTTATTCATTGCAACAAATAATTACTAGTCCCCTTTTTACACAAATTTTGTTACATAAACTAATATAGAGTAGAAAATTAATATACATTCTGTCTTTGCATGTTTCAAAAACTATCTAAAATTATTAAAATGATATAAAAACATTAATTATGGAGTGAAATATATAAATATTTCAATTTCATTGTTACTCCACCTAAAAATTGTGTTTTAATATTATATAGTAGGATTTTTATATTAAATTTTCATTTGAGTTACTCTTTCATTTATCAAATTCATTCAGTTGGAGAATCGTCCTCAGGAAAGGCCTCAAGGAGTCTTGCACAGCATATCCCTGGTCCCGGAGGCATTGAAGGTGTGAAAGGAGCAGCATCTGGAGTTGTTGGTGAATTAGCACGAGCCAGGTTGGCGCTAGATGAAAGAGGGCAGAAACTTGGTGATCTGGAAGAAAGAACTGCAGCTATGTTGTCCAGTGCAGATTCGTTTTCTAAACATGCTCATGAGGTATATCTATCAAACAAATATTTAAACAAAATAACCTAGGTTAAAGCAAGTATGAAAATTGTTGGGTTTCTTTTTTTTAATAGCTATTGTATTTCTACGCAAGAACTTTCATTTATCCTCTGTACAATTGCAAATTCCTGATTTTTGCCACCAGAGGGAGCCATTATAAGAATATGTTTCAGTAGCCTTTGGTTTCTTACTGAAGTTTATAAATTATGAAGGAACCTGCTCACATTCAGGCTTCTCGTAAACAAAGCCAATGATTTTGCAGCTGTTTTTAGGGAATGCAGAGGACTCAGATTTTACTACTAACTTCTAAAAAAGGAAATAATTTGCCTCTCTTGATTCTTGAGGTTGATCTAAATAACTAAAATTGGCAAACATTTTTATTCAAATAGACAATACTAAATCTATCTGTAGACCAGTTCATACAGAGGATGAATGAGATGCATTTTTGCAACGAATTCGTCTTGATGAATTCAAAAGTCATGGTGGACCTTAGAAACGGATACTGTAAAAAACGGATCCCTAGCTGGCCTTACAAGTATGCTTTGTTGGCCAGCATTGTAACACTTTAAAAAACTGACCTTAAAGGCCCTTAGGTAGAATATATATCTTCATTTTGCCACGTAGGTCTGTCACTCCATGATGCTTTACGCTGGGCTACTTCACACACTTAGTTCCTAGCCTGACCCTTGAGGACATTTTTAGTTTGTTATCTGAAGAAACCATATTAAGGTTATTTTTGTATTTGAGTATCCAATCTATCATTAACAGCTCTTTAAATTTTTCAATCAAAAGCCATCTTTTCCTTGCTCAAGAATAATGAAAGAGGTCACTTGACCTGGGAGAGATTTGTCCAGGGCTTCAAAGAGATTTGGAGATCCCTTGTGAGTCCTTGTACTAGACTAACACACACCCCAGATATAGGCTAGTGACCTTGGTCAAGAATTTTGTTGGCCTAACCCTGCATCTGACTGTGATCTCTAATGCATCTAACATTTCAGCCAATTTCAAAACATATTCACACTCTAAGTATTTAGCAAAGAGCTCAGACTCAAACTGATAGCTTTTCCCTTTGGAGTGAAATATATAAATATTATATATCCTTTTTCATCTACCAAATGATATTTGTGAGCCGTATTTGAGAGTCTGTGGAGATAATATATTGAGATGGTTAAGCTCATGGTCTTAAATCAGACAGTGTGGGCTCTAATCCCAGGTTCGCCATTGTGTTACCTTGGGTAACCCGTATAAGCCTTATTTGGTTCATTTATAAGATGAGGAGAATAATAATCTCTAACCATAGAGCTGTGAGGGTCGACCAAATGAATTCTTGTAGGGAGGGTGTTCCATGCAGCGCCTGTCTCAGAGTAACTGCTCAGTAAGTTTTGGATGGCAGCAAGAGTACTGTTTTCAACCTTTCATTCACCAGGGTCTTTAACCATTATTTTTAGTTCAAATCAGAGAACTGAAAATTACCTTATTTCTAAGGTATTAGCTTAGGTCACCAAAGAATATACTGAGCCAAAGTTCAATTATGTCACATTTCTAAAAATAAGAGGACCTTCTAGGCTATAGTTCTTAATAGTTATGGTCTTTTCTCTAAATGGAACAGTTCTTACTTATTGCTTTCAATATAAATTGATTTGAAGTAAGCAATATGGTAACATTATAGAACGTTTCAGGATGATATAATGTTTTGGAAAAATACAGAAATCGATTATAACATAAATATTGTTGTTCTGGCACTTTTAAAACATTTTTTGTGTTTTCTCCCCTTTAGATGATGTTGAAATACAAAGATAAGAAATGGTACCAGTTCTGACAACCAGAAATCCAACTAAGTCCAACTTCAGCTGGAAGGAAAAAGAATTTTCCTTTTTATTTTATTGATTTCAGTTTAGGAAAGTTAACATTAAAGGGATGTTCATCACTGGATACCGTTCTTTCCTAGCACAATCATGCACTGTTTTACCTCAGTCATGTGGCTTTAACTGAGGAGGGTCCACACGCACTCAAAGTGGAGTAGGTGGTATGTGCCGGCTAGGAGTGGACAGTGTGGGAACTAAGCAGGTCACATGTTACAGATGAAGAAACAAAGGGGGATGTTGAGGAGACCTGGCAGGGACTATTCCTGGGTCATTCCTGTATTAAACTTTCATAGGCCAAAAGATTGTATGCTATTGTATCTGCCATCAGTGTTTGACCTCTTTGAGGGAGAGGCAATAAGTCAGAAGTCCTGAAGCTGAAATAGTTATGTTTGTGTCATTGACTGAATTATAAACAGCTGTCTTGGACTTTCCCTCCCTTAAACTGAACGGTCATCGGTGTCATTAGTGAAAAAGAAACAAACTGTTTGTTACCATATCTGTAGACAGATAAGCTGAATGGTGGGCTTTAAATAATAAAAACATACACATCATTGACGTGTGTATGGGCTACTCTTGGATTCTTGTTATTGTATACTTGTGTTTAGTCCATATTTTGTCAAAAGCAAAACAAGGCGATACATCACTTTTCATTGAAAAGAAAAGTGTAGAGCATGACTGAACTGCTCATCATTCTGGGAGTTTCCATGTAGTGGCTATACAGTGTGGAAAGTGAGAAAAACCTCCATTGTGGTGAGGAGAATACTTCAATGTCCCTTGTCCTTGTTCTCATTAATTCAGCTAAAGGTGGATTTGACCAAAATAGTTACTGGTTAAATTTGTAGAAATGTTGAAATTGGCTAAGTTTTTAATTTTGCTTGAATTTTTATAAAATGTTTAACCAAATGTACCTTTGCATTATTTAATTAAAATTGCTAAAAAAAAAGGTTTCATTATTTCAGTAAAACGCTCAGCTCCCTTTTTAAAATGCCCTTTATTTGCTAACAGTTCCAGTACACTCAGGTGATGAGCCAATTAAATCTTAGTGCACATGCTGTCGCATGGAAAATTAACAAGCATCTGTTGTCAATAATTATCTATATAAGAGTCTAGTCTGATGACCTACAAAATATTTTCTGTAGAAATATACTATAAATCTGTACATGTCCTTTCAAGGTTTTAAAAAGCCAAAAGGAAAGGAAAATATGTGCATTTTGGTAACTAAATTATTTCTGTATTGGAGTATAATGCAAACGAGACCATCAGTGGACAATAAATGATTGGTTCCTAGAATAGCATTGCAGACAGGGAAGAGGTAACTTGGTAGACCTGGAAGTAAGTGATCTCGTAATACAGGCTCATCTGAGATGATTATTGGTGGTTCTTAAAGCAACAAAGGAAGAGCAAAATAGAAGCATTACACTTACTATTAATGAAATTTAAATATTTTCTTCTATAAAAAATTAAATAATTTTTTTTTCATTAAGAGATAATCAGAGCACAAATTGATAGAAACTTGATGGTTGTTTTTTCTATTCCATATGATCATTAAAGGTATATATAGAACACCTTAATTTCATACAGTCTGTTATGCATCTTTTCCTCTTTATTCTTTTCACTAATAAAGCTTTTATGTTTACATTTTATAATGTGCACTATGGGATACAAAAGTTTACATTAAAATTTACTTTGAATGTCATCAGGGAGGGACTAAATATATGTGATAGAGATAATTGATTGAGCCAAAATAAATATTTTAAAAGTAATCATTTTCAAAAGGTTTTGAATTTGTAGAAAATACCTATGGATAACATGTTTCTGTTTAGTTAATGTCAGCTATATGATGAACAGTCAGCAGTTTACAGATGGCTTAATTTGTATCCTGTGTTATCTAATAAACCCATTGTTCCAAGATCTGTCACAGGAAGTATTAGGCCCTTTTTTAAGGTACAGTTTTGAGAATGTCATCAATAAAATCAACAGTTATGGATTTGAAGTTGAGAAGCATTAAGTAAAATAATATACTGGTTGATTCCCCATTATGTGGAAGGGCATATTAACTCCAGTTATTTAATTTGCTGTGTTACTTTGTGTTAATTGTACATCAACTTTATTTCTATGGTCATTTTTCCTGTTGTATATAAAATGAACTAATCTTGTAATTATTTTCAAATAGAGAGGTAGATACATTTATCTGAGATGGATTTTATAAGAAAATGTTAAATCAATATTTTGAGTTATTTTGTTTTTAAATTAATCTACAGATTATGCACAGCAAACCTAGAAACTCACTTAGAACTAGAAAGCTTGAACTATTTTTGAGAATAGAAAATAGCTTCTCCGAGTTATACTTGATTCAGTCTGTAGATAAGAGACAGTCTGCAGTAATAACTAACCCAGGGAATTTATTGTAATTTGAGAGATAACATCTCTATTTTTTTCTTTTTATGTGCAAAAAGTAACAGTCACCAGCAAGCCAGGATTTCAGGAAAACAAACCAAAAAAAAAAAAAAGTCAAAAATAGAAAATATTAGAAAAATGAAAGATTTGTGTGTGCTTCCTTCATATCCTCATTTGAGGACATTATTCTTTGTTGCATTTGTCCTTCGCTCTAAAATCATTGAAGTATTCATTAATTAGCAGCTTATCAATAGGAAGTTGTTTCCCTATATGTACCACATAGCCAGTTCACTCTTCAAACTAAAATTCATATGTATTTCCTTAGAAAGTTGTTTGAAATCTTAATACTCTGACAAATTCTATATATTAAATCCATTTGAACTTTCGCATCATCTTAATCCCCTGGGTTTGCATTTCAATTGTACAAAGTGTTTCCAAAAATGGTTATAGGTATCACTGAGCTGTGATTGACTTAATTTGCTTTTCTTTATGGATGTGAAAAAAAATGCTGCTACTTGTCTATGTTATGTGTAGTATATTACAATTTAAGTACAGTTCTTTATAGTAAAGAAAGAAGCATTTCTTTTGCTTAGACCTTCTTAATTGTAGGTTTCTCTGAAGTTCTTTTGTGTAGATATGTGAGTGTTTTAAACAAGTCTGAAAGTGTTACACATTTTTAGGTTACGGGGGTGGTGGGGAGACAGCTGAGGAAAGGGAAGACAGGGGGAGACCCCCACAGAGTGCAGAGTTTTACCCTGAGTTCCAGATTCCATATGTTTTGCTGAAGGCATTTTCTCAATGACATTAGAAAAGCTATATCCAAAGGTAAATTTTTTGTGGCAAAGATTTATTTTACATTTTAACTTGGGGATTTTGTTTATTTGTTTTTGCAAAATAAAGAGCACTGAACTTTAAACTTGAATTTTTTCTGCACTTTTTTAGGTAACAAAAACTTTTTATTATCATTTAATCCACATTTCTCAGTTAAAATCAAGTGATGCATATGTATAAAACATACCAAATCATGAATATGCTGCTAGCTGCACCTTAAACAATTAAACTGATCATAGTCTTAAAATCTTTAATAGGGCTTTATATAGTTTTCAAGGAAAAAAATAGTAAAATCATTTGCTGTATGTTTCAGTGTTCTAGGTCTTAAATTATTGCAACACTTTCAGATTTGTTTTAAGATCATACAGTAACATGTTATATTTATACATACTGCTAGAGAATATACTTTTAATTTTAAAATGAAATTTTTATAAATGTACTCTTTAATTTTAAAAATGGTGAACTTGTTAAGTCAAAGTACTTAAAAAGTATGTATATTATCCATACAAAAAGTTATGTTTTACGCTTATAATAAGAAATATTGGTATCTCATATCGAGATACAATTAATTTTAGAGAATCATACATTATTCAAAAGTCTTCATGCATTGACCGGAAAGATAATCATTACTATGGTTTAAAAAATACCCTCTATTGAGCATTTTCAAATATTAATTTTATTTTGGGGAAAATGCCCACAACAATAATTGCAAGATCTTTCTCACTAGCTGCAGCTTGCTGTCGGACGCCTACCTTAACTATTGTTTTAAAATATATATATATTTAAAATAGTTTTCCAGGTATTTTCTTCTACCTTTTTTAAAAATAAATTTCCAAAAATGAAAACAGAGTTTATGTATTTTTGTCAATGAAGGTTTTTATTTTGTAGTTTATAGAATTTGTTCCTTATCAGTTTGATACTTGATCACTATTCCTAGACTTTTTAATCTGTATTTACTTTGAAAAAGAGCACTTCTCTATCTTAAGTGTCCTCCTTTTTTTCTTTTTCTTTTTAGAGTGTTTGTTCTCTTGGATTGAAATTTATGCCCACAAATGATTTTTTTTCATTTGAAAATGAATGTGAAGATACTGTTTACAGCTTTTGTTAATCACACTTTTCATCACTGATCAATTTCTTGTAAAGTGCTATGGGGATTATTTTTCCTGTGAATATTAATGATCTTACTCCTGCCACAGAAGTTTTAAAAGTTCTGTGGACAGAAAATAATTGTAACAACAACAACAAAAATTAAAGGGAAAACTTTACCTTTCTCAGCTGAATTAAATGGTTTTAATAACTTCCCAGTTATCAGGGTTATTATAACATGGCTTTCTTCAGTTATTAATACAGTCTTAAATTACTAGGCACAATTCATTTACAAATTGAATACAGTAGTCCAGGACTACATGTAATTGCTCTTTTTATTGCATATTGCATTCTTTACATCAGAAAAATCATGAATGTCAGTTTTGCCGGTATTTTGCAATGAGGCTCATAGTTTAAAATTTTATAGTGTATGAGATGTAAATAAGTCAGTACTAATTTATTGTAAGTTGTTTGGCTCAGGCATTTAAAATGGACATAGGCTAATGGCAATGGAATCCTATTTGATTGGGAGTTTCATTTTTTTAAATATACTTTTGCTAAGTGTTTTATGTTGTTCGAACTTTGCTTCAACTGAAGACAACGTGAGGAGTTAAAAACAGACTCAACATGTCAGTAGAAAGCAATGCAAAGAGAGTAAATCATATTTTAAATTTTTTTAGTTTTCTTTTTGTAAATAAACGGTACTGTGATATTTTAGGTGTGACCTCTGCTTAACATGATAGTTAGAACCAGAAAAACATTTCTTTCTAGTTATACTATTGGTTCATTGTAAATGCATCACCAAAATAATGTTAAAAAGAGCAAGGATAAGTTTTTCTAACGTTGTCCACTTCAGGGGCAAGCATGCTTGGTATAGAGCTCTAGCTTGTGTCTACCTTAAACCCGCAGGCAGTTTTCAGTTGCTGCAACCTTTTTTTTTTTTTTTTTTTTTTAAATTTTGCTCAGTCCAGTAACTATCTCAAAGGTAATTGCTGGAGTATGTATTTTAAATATGGTAAAAAAAAAAAAAAAATCTCTGTGTACTGTTTCATTTTAAACAAAAACAAAAGCACTATTGCAAACACTAAAAATGTGTTAAACTTTGTAGTTATTTTGCATTCCTGTACTTTACAAAATGTCATCACAGCAAAGGTTTAAAATTAGGTAATGAAATATTTTTGTAAATAAATACCGTTAAGCTGGTATTTTAAAAAAATGTATTATAATGTTTCTGGAAAATGTTCATATATATGTATATGAATGTCTTTATGCTGAAGGGCTCTGATTGGGCAAAATAAAATACTCTAATCTCTCCTGAAAGTAAACAAGCCCTTTTTTCTGGAAAATCTGTTTTAATTTTTTTCTCTGAATTGTGGAATTAATTCCATTAGTTTAACCTAAGCAAATAATAGATAAAATAGATTTCTACATTTGCAAAGATAAAGTCAATTCAAGTAAGACAAACTATTTTTCTTAACTAGGTGGGCTTTTTGGTAAAAGTCACCTCCCCTGCATTGGATGAGGTGAGATCCCCTTATGTAGGCATTTAACTGTAGATGAACACTTCTTGGCCTGTAGTGTGTATGGAATCTCCCTGGGCATCTTGTTAAAAGGCAGATTTGGATTCAGGGTATCTGAAGTGCGGTCTGACTGTATCTCTAACAAGCTCCCAGGTAGTGCAGATGCTGCTGGTCTGTGGAATGTACTTTGAGCAACAAGGATGTAGATAATTTACATAACTGGCATTTTGCCAGTTAATAGTAGCGTCCAACTACTTGTACCAAGAATGAATATTACATTAATGGATTTAGAATAATACAACTCAAAGAAGACCAAACAGTACTTATTGTTTTCCATTGTATTTAAAGAATATGATAATTCTTTTATTAAATTGAAGGTTTGATTTTGAAATCTATCATTTTACTGCCCACATGGTGGCAGTCATGTCTCAACTTATTGTCTGAGCCTTTAACAAGGGAAAACCAGACATTGCAAAGACTAACTTTCATTATAATTAATTTTTATTCAGAGAATTATTAAAGTCTTGGATATGGAACAGAAAAAAATGCCTTCCTAAGCTATTTGTTATAAAGTGATGTAGAGCATTTGGTAGAATGATCTAGTTTATTGTCAAAAATTATAGTGTTTTTCCAGAAAATCTAGGCATAAAGTGATAATTTAAAAAACTAAAGCAAGATTGTCTTCATGTCTCTGTTCCTGGTCTTTTAAAGAACCTCAGTTAGGGTGTGTCCTGTGTAAATAGTACAGTGCCATCCACCGTTTTATAGAAACATACTTGTAACTCTTCACAGAAGTGTATAGGAAGATTCTGATTATTTTTCATTACTTTAAAGATAATATGATTGCTACATCACTGTACTTTTTTCGGGTTTTGTACAAACGTAATACTTTAAAGAAGAACAGAGTTCTCCAAGTCATTTTATTTTTCAAATTTTATCTGTTTAAAATCAATACTCTATATTCACTTAAAACATAAAAATATTCTAACCCTTAGTTTTGGTCAGATTATCTAATTTTTTTACTATTTATAAAACAAAGCACCATAGTCTTTCATAACTGCTTTTTAAACCAACATAATAGTAAGATACACATTTCATTGATAAAAACAAGGTTTCAGATAACACAGAATATATTGTTAACTAGCAAAGGAAAGTAGAGAAATATCAAACTGAGGTTCTTCATTTTCTTGTCTGTTGCAATTTTCTGTCATCCATGGAAGACCTAAAGCTCTGCCTAACAGCTATTCTGAGAGACAACCAACAGCTTTATGATTTCAAAATGACTGTGTGTGTGTGTCTTCCCAAACAGAAGACCCTTTTGTGCATCTCTCCCTGATGAAGTTTATCTCTGAATCTTCTCTCCCTCTCCCTTCCTCCCTCCCTCCTTTCCTACCTCCTCCAGTTTAGTTCTGTCCCTCTATCCCTGATGCCTGTCACCCCAAATCTCTTTTTAGTGTTTATTTTAACCAAGCACATTTTGCCAATTTAGGGGGTGGGAGGGAATACTATAGTTCTCAGAAGGTTCCCTCCTAAATACTGGGTGGATTTGTAAATAGTTTTTATAAATAATAACGCTATCCCTATTCCTTACTATAACCTCCAGACACTCAAAATCTAGGCAGATAAAGCAAAAAACAAAAACAGTTTAGCACACAGAAGACGTGCACTGAAGCAGAGATTCTGGAAGCTAAGCACAGGAGTGTGAGATGATAGAAAGCACTGTGCTGGCAGCCCTCAGGTCCAATCCCAGCTACTTCACTAGGGTGTTTAACCAGATGATTTCCCTTTCAAGACCAAAGTGTCCAAGAATTCATTAGCATGCATTATATTATGCATGGGGATAGAAGACCACATTTTAGAAAACGTTACCCTCCATGTTCCTTTAATAATAATGTGACTACAGAAACAATTAGTCTAAGCAGGGGTTCTCAAACCTGAACATCAGAATCTCTTGGAAACCTTGTTAAAACACACATTGCCTGGCTACACCCCCAAAGTTTCTTGCTGAGTCTGGAGTAGGACCCAAGGACTTGTATTTGTAACAAGTTCCCAGGTGGTGCTGATGCTGCTGGTCCACAGACCACACTTCGAAAACCCCGATCTAGAGCAATGCTGCAGAACCAGTTTTGCCTTCATAGCACAGATATTTTGGATGTTTCTTTTACGATGCTCTAATGAAACTCAGGTAATATACTTGCCTATACATGTAATCTTTTAAAATGGACATAATGTCCTAATACACCAAAGATATGAAATGAATGTGGTTTGTAATTTTTAAAATGGTTTATAGTTTTTAAAATGGATTTCAATATGTAAATCCCAAGGTTACACACTAGAACAACAACAAAACTTCCCACAAATGTACAAAACACTCCCAGTAGGATGATCCCTAGCACTCACCCCCACCCTCTACCATATGAACTGTTGGTCAAGAGAATAAGACCAGCAGCAGGACATACCCTTTTTCATATCTGTTCACATCCAGAGGGGCTGTCGAAAAAAATGTTCATAAACGTTACGCCATGATATATATAAGAAAGTATAGAAAAGAAGTTGACTTAAATGCTAGGGAAATTAATTTGCATTAATCCCTCTTATAAATTCATGTTCCCTTTCACTTAATCCATGCTTTTGAACTGGTCAGAGTGGGTAAGAGAATAGGACTTTCCTTTGTAAATTTGTGCCTGATACAAATTTCAATACATTAATGGTGTGGTTCTCCTAACAAAAACTCCTCTTGATAAAATCCATATATAAGATTCTATTACATAACCTTACTAATGGTTAGTCTATCAGAAACTTTACTCCTGATGACCAAAACTCAATGAGTGATTGATTATTGGTTAATTGTTAGGCAAGTAGAACTGCCTTATATTTTATTCCAAGTTCATTAAAAGGGGGCATTACCTACAGCCCCTTTCAAATGCCAAGCACCTTGGCCTGAAGGCCAGTACTCCATCCTCGAGTTTAGTACCGAGCCACTCAGCCTCTACTTACCTGTTTCTGTATGTGTAAAACTAGGGTCTGAATATTGGCCTTACCTACCTCACAGACTTGTAGGGATATAATAGAATAACCTCTGAAACTCATTAACAAACGAAATTAGGCCACAGACACAAGGATTTATGATCTAAAGAATATTAGTTCCTTGGAAGCTCTGTGAGTCATAAATATATTTGAGTAAGAAAAAATAAGTAGCAAGTCTTATATCAGGATCAGCAAATCAGGGAGTATTAAAAGTGCTATAATGAGGATAAAACCCACAGATATATTTAATAAAGTAATTGATGGGGATCAATAAATTTAAAATGTGTTTGAATTTAATAAGCACCTTTAATTTCAACTGAACTTCTTCTTTGTGGTATGTTACTTCATGATGATTTATTGCCAACAATCATCAAGATATAAGATCTTATTAAAATTAATATGCAGTTGCCTTTCAAATAGAATCCCAGTGCCTGGCAATTTTTTTTTAATAAATACAAATTTATAAATGTTAATTTTTTCTCTCTGGTATAGAAAGTAAATGCTTTTTTGGCGTTTAGTCATAGCATAGTTGATATTTTTCAAAGGTCAGTGACAGACTATCTCTCTAAATAAATATAAAAGTTGTCTGCATTTAGGATATCGCTTTCCTATTCTTTAATGGAGCAGATTGCCTTTAAAAGACTTTGTTTCTATTTAGCCAGTAAAACATAGACTGGATCAAGGTCCAAGCCCTTTACCTCTGTGTACCAGCAGTACGACCCTAAGTTATTTAACCTTTTTAAAACACTTCCCTCAAATATGAAATAGAAATAAAAGCAGTACTGATTTTATAAGACTGTGTTAAGGGTGCCATGAAACTCAGAAGAGGAACCTCGTTGTAAAGGGGCCACCTGCTGTCCAGCATAGCGTACAGACAAGCACGGACTCTGAGGGGGGACTGTGATGCTCCACGCTATGCGTGTCAGTCAACCTCAGCAGGTTATTAAGCTTTCCTTGCCTCAGTTTCCTTGTCTGTCAAATGGTAGTGATTAAGTCAGTGTATGTAAAATGCTCAGCGTTGTATCTGATGCATACAGTACCTCTTAAACTAAGGGACCACTGATAGTGACATAACATTATTGGTGCCACTAACAAAAATGCAGATGATTATAAGACATTGTAATTTTCAAGATGTAAACTACATGAAAATGGGTCTAAGAATTCATGAAATGTAGTAGTAAGCACTCAAATAGTTACCATTATTAGGAGAGCTAGGAAATAGCTCTTGTAATCACATGTAATTCCTAGATCAACCACCTTGGGGTGCAGGACAGAACTTCTAAAACTCCCCCTCTTCAGTATTTTCCCAGGCACAGGTCTTGTTCATGAGACGCTCCTGAAGCTAGGACCTTCTTAGAAGGAAGGTGGTGTTTCGGAAGCATAATACAACATAATACAATACTACATAATACAACAATTGTATACAACAATTGTATACAACAATACAGGATGAAAAATAATTTTAGAAAAATCTCATTCTTTATTCAACTCTCTCAGAAGATGCTAAAAGAAACCCAGTTCCTAGCCCCAAAACACTTTTCATGGCAATTCACTCTCTGAAGACCTTCAGATGCCAAAACCTTCAGTATGCTCTCTCCTTCTCTTCCCTTAGACTCCGACGCCCAGATATGCATGAAGAAGGGTGCCCTCCGTCCTCTCTCCCCATCCTGAGTCTCAGGTAAGATGCTCTCCTGTGTCACTCGGGGCTGCTGGACACCTGGGGAGCTCTCTCGGTCCCTCTGCCAAGCCATGCCATCTGGGCATCTCTGCGTGGGCAACTCCTCTGAATTCCAAAGGAAAATGGAACCTCAGTCCTCCCAACTCATAGACCCTCAAACTTTTCAGAGAGTTCTATTATTCCTCTACCCTCCTTGAAGCTAATCCCTGATGGGTGTTAGTTTCAGAGTCCTGTCTTCTCCACTGCAGCCTGTAGGAGTATTGTCTTGTCTCGACAGACAAGAGAAAGTCATTCTGCATGCTTTCTGTTTTGACCAGTCCGCAGCTCTTAGGTTTAAGCCCAGGCTGTCATTTACTCAAATTCTTTTTTTCTTTTTTTGCCTCAACTATTATCTGTACATGAGCTCAAAAATTCCTTTTTGAGGGGTTCCTGGGTGTTGCAGTCGGATAAGTGTCCGACTGTTGATTTCGGCTCTGGTCATGATCTCAGGGTCGTGAGATGGAGCCCCGTGTCAGGCTCCGTCCTCAGTGAGAAGTCTGCTTGAGATTCTCTCTCTCCCTCTCCCTCTGTCCTCCCCCTTGCTCGCTCGCTCTCTAAAATAAGTAAATAAACCTTTTAAAAATACTGCATTTTGAAATTCAAACATAGACTTAAAAAAAACTCAACAGATATTTATTAGACACCAAGATGTGTCAGATTCTGTTTTCAAATATTGGCAGTAGAAAAGCAAACAACACCGAGACCCTGCCCTGGAGTTTACACCCAGTGACAGTGACACTTTCTCTCTGTTTCCTCAGTAATCGTCCTAACTTGAGGACAAGGAGGGTGATGTGCCTTTGCCAACTGAGCAAGGGAAAAATGGGAATTTTGTATGTGGGGTGAGGTAATACATCATTTAAAACATTGCAGCATTATCCCACCAAAACATTTTTTAAGCGCCTAATCTCCCTTCCTCAATACCCACATCTAATCGGTCACCATGTGTCCTATTACCCCACAAATGATTCTCCAATGTGGCCTCTTGCTTTCCTCCCTGCTCTGTGGTGGCCTCGGCCTCAGCTTCCTGCTGTTGATTATCCTCCTAACTCATCTCCCTTTTCAGGCCACTCCCTCTCTAGTATGTTCTATCCCAGCTCCAGTTAAGCTATTCTCCTTTTAAATGTTTCTAAGGCTCCTCTGATGACCTATAGCGAATTGCAATGCTTTAATGTGGCGCTATGGTTCCTTACCATTCTACCTGCTACATGCCATGATTCTGGTACCCTTTACCGTTCCAAACCCATTTCCTGCAATTACCTCCTGCCCTAACAACACGTGCTGTCAATTCTCTGGACTCTTGTTCATGCTTAGAATGCCCTTCCTTTCTTTCTTAGCCTGGAAAAATCCTACTAATCCTTTATGGCCAAGCTGCAATGTCATTTTCTCTTGGAAGCCTTCCATGCCCCCAGGAATGATTAATTACTCTCTTCTCTCTGCTACAATAACCATTTCCTCATACCACTAGTTGGATCCTTATCACAATGGGGTCCAGTTCCTTGTTCATGCATCCATCTCTTTAGAGCATAAGCTCCTTGAGAAAAGAGACAGTCTTATCCAGATACTGGAAATAACTCTGGCATACTACCTGTCAAGTAGGAGGTGTTAATTAATGTTTGTTACTAACTTGACATAACCCAAGAGCTTATGTGTACATATACATATAGAAATAATATTTATACATATGCATAAACTTTCATATAAACCCAAGTGCACATATATTTTATATATATTTCATATTTTATCCAAATTTTAATATCTCTATTTCTGCCACAAATGTTCAGTAGCTGCTATTTCCTTTGAAATTTCCTTATAAATATAAAATTGCCTTTATTTTAAATGCACCAATATTCTATTTGAAGGCTTTTATAGTTTTGACAGTTCTGAAAACCTGACTGGTTTCTGAAAGCTTATTATTAATTCTGTAATACTTTATATTCTGTACCGTGTATCTATATTTAATACTCTGTTTAACTTAAATAAGATTTCCTACATGGTTAATAAGACACAAGTCAAATGTATGAGTCAGAGGCAGGAATCCACGCGATGTCTAGTCAAGTGATATGACGATTTGAAGTAAGCAATCAGACACTCATTCTGTTTCATAATCACTATTTAATTCTCAGAGAAGAATATTTAAATTTAGCTCTTTAGATGAAAAAATTAGAACAGTATAATCCACAGGAGAATCATTTTAGTCTTATTTCTCTTATTGTCTTTCTTTCTCATTAGTCTGTGAAATACTTTCATATGGAAACAATCAAGATCCTCATTTGAAACCATAATCTAAAGAAAGGTAGAAATGTAATTAAGTAAACTAATAAAAATGGGTATCATGTGCTAGGTTAAAGATACCTCGCTTTTAAGAAACCACAGCTTCCCAAGTGACTAAATTCACCTCCAATTGCTAGGTTGGGAGGGGGGGGTCATAATACAAGATAACTTTAGCTGACTAGAAGAATTTTCCATAACCCTGTGTATCTAAAATCTGGGTAGTTAACACAGCTTCTTAAGAAATTCATGTTTTGTCTCCATACATAAAACTGACTTATTATTATGATTATAATTAATACTAAACTGATTTTTTAAACCATAACTTAGCTAATGCGAGAGGAACAAAATTACTCTGCAGCTGTGTAAGCGGAGGATTCCAAACCTCACACTTGGAAAACCCTGATGTCAAAAGAATTCAGAGTAATATGCCCAGAGCCACAGGGCTAGTTGGTGGCAAAGCTAAGATTAGAATTTCTCAGAACAACATCCAAACTCCCCATGGCCTCCAAGGCCCTACAGACCAGCCTCTTCTTGTCCCAGCACCCCTTGCTCTTCAACAACACTAAACTCATTGCCACTTAAGTGCTTCTGAGCCTGCAGTTCCTTCACCCAAAACATTCCTTTCCTGTCTTTTCACAGGGCTGGCCCTTTCTCATCTTTCAGGTTTCCTCCTCAAACAGGCCTTTCCTTAATCCTGTGTCTAAACTCGAGATTCTAAAATAACCTCACCCTGCGCCACCCTCTACCACCTTATCAAATCACCCTCTATCAGGGAACCTATTCAATTTCTTCAGACACTGACCACAATCAATTATCTTGTTTACTCATTTCTTAGTTTGTTTACCTGTCCCTTTTAACAGAACATAAGCCCCACGACAGCAGGAGTTTGGACCATATTGTGCCTTGCTGTGTTCCTAACCGCAGAAGGGGGCCATGTGCACAAGGCAATCTTATTTACTGATGAACTCAGATCTCTTTGTTTCTGTTTAACTGGGAGAGGGAACGAACATTGAGCTTAGAAGAAGAAGCTTTGTGTTCTGGGCAAGTCACAAATGGTATCATCCTCGCTGTTCTCATTTTTGGAACAGGAACACCAATGGCCTCCTATTACAGGGCTGTTGAGAGAAAAAAGCAAATCATCTATGTAAAAGTGCTTTAAATAGAAGCATATCTGTATACAGATAAATCACTTCTCCCATGCCAGATTTACTCACTTCTTTAAATCTTCTGGAGCCCAAGTGCTATTGTCCTCAGTGATCTTTTCAGATCATACACACTTGTTACTTTCCCCGAGGCTTGGGCAGAGCAAGCAGGTGGATGGATCCAGCGAGATTCCAGCATCAACTTACATTTGCCTGGAACTTACTATCCTCTTCAGTTGCAGAGGGTCAATGCTTTCTTGGTGTCTAGAGATGATTATTACCTCACTTCTTTTGTCATTGCTTGAGGAAAGAAAAAAAAAAAAGGAAGCTTACTGATACCCCTTACTTCTGGTCCACATCTATATGCCTAGGGAAGCTTACCACACTGTGAGAACTGTTCATTCTGAATGTTGAGGTACAAAGATGGAATCGAGTCTCTCTATCTTTGCCCCCTCATTCCCCCATCCCCTAATTTTCTGGCCTTTAGCTTACAGATGACCCTTGAACAATGCAGCGATTTGGGACCCCAACCCCCATGCAGCTGAAAATCCACATATAACCTTTGACTTCCCCCAAAACATAACTTACTAAAAGCCCACTGTTGACTAGAAGTTTTCCTGATAACATAAACAGTCCATGAACACATGTTCTGTATATTACATGTATGACATGCTATAGTCTTACAATAAAGAAGCTACAGAAAATGTTAAGAACATCATAAGAGAAAATACATTTACAGTACTGTAAAAAAATCTGCATTTAAGTGGACCCATGCTCTTTAAACCTGTGCTGTTCAAGGGTCAGCTGTAATTAATTCCCAGAATGACTGAAATGGGAACATTTTTTCCTTCAGGGAAAAGCTCTACTATCATCAGGGTACACTCTAATCCCCATGGCTTCAACAATCCCCAATGATCCCCCCTTTTTTTTTTTCAATTTATTGAGGTCTGGGCCATAAAATCTTTTCCCCAGTGACATAATTACATAAATAAGAGTAAATTACTATAGAGCTTAATACACATAGATCTTAGAAAACAAAAGAGAACAAATGAGGAGATGTTAATTAGCAATGATCATAAAAATGTATATGCATTTGTTTATTTATTCTTTACAGTATGCTAAATGGAACTTAAAATGCCTTTCCAAAATACATTTAAAATAACAACTATTTTTTTGAAGTGTAGAAATTCAAACAAGTGTCAACTTTGAATATCATTTGGAAGGATGATATGAGCTAAGAACAGCCTGAGAAGACAGTCATGGTGAGCAAGATGAAGTGGTATGTAGAGAAACTAAAGGAAAGAAAGTAGACTTGTGTGGTCTATGCTGGGAGCTTGGGAAAAGCAGACTATGAGGTGCACCACTGGGCTGGGAGATACTGTTCTGACAGAGTTCAGGGCATTCATATGCAAAAATACCCTGGACTATCTCCTATCTCTTCTGCCTGTCCCGCTTTTCTTTGTTCTCATTTTTACCTATTTCACTATTGCCTTGAGTCTTTTTTCTTTTGCCATTTAAAGTACTGTGGATTGGGTTTGGTTTTGCTCCATTTTTAGCTATTTCTACTTATTTAAAGGCTCATAAATTTTCAGGCCAGGATCTGAAGTTATCTGAAGGAAAGATGACATAAATCTGAAGATAAAGTATAGAAAATGCCTAGGTTGTTGTAAAAAGCATGGTAAAGCAGAAAGAAGTGCATTCACAAAAGACTGGAGTTTAAAGTCCTCACTCTGGATATTCTGTATATATTGTGCAGCTTACATTCATTCAATTATTTATTTACCCAAATTATTTATTTACTCACCAATTCATTCAATAAATACCTAAGCATGTAATATGTACCAAACAATACACTCAAACATAAACATATACAAATGGTTAATTAGACAGAGCTCCTGAAGACATGGAGATCACAGTCCACTGGCAGAGATACAGAAGTGAACAAAGTACAATCAGTGTCAGCAGTGAATTGATAAGGGTAAGAACAAACACAGAGGAAAGGTACCAACCTGGCCTTAGGATGTAAGGTAGTGCTTCTCCAAAGGGAACCAGTATAAAGAGAATCCAAGAGATGAACAGAACTGAACTAAGCAAAACCTGGAGTGTCATAATGTTATTCCAAACAGTTAGGGTCAATGTGGGAACTGCAAGTAGTTCAGAGAGACTAAAATGCATGGAAGGAGGGAAATGGGAAATATTGCCAAACTATGGAAAGAGCCAAGATGTCCATCGACAGAGGAATGGATAAAGAAGATGAAATCTTGCCATTTACAACAACATGGATGGAACTGGAGGGTATTATGCTGAGCGAAATAAGTCAACCAGAGAAAGACATGTATCATATGATCTCACTGATATGAGGAATTCTTAATCTCAGGAAACAAACTGAGGGTTGCTGGAGTGGGGGGTGGGGTGGGA
>NC_138376.1:113921322-114003395 GCF_054177405.1 Leptonychotes weddellii
TAATCATGGAACGCTACATCAAAAACTAATGTTGTAAAGCATGGTGATTAACATAACATAATAAAATTTAAAAAAAAAAGGAAACATTGAACCTTTAGAAGATAGATCATGAATTTGGAATTAATCTAAGAGGGATGGGAAGCCACTGAAGGTTTTACACTGGAATGAAAGGAGATGACATGATGGGTTAGAAAGATTGCCCAGTGAATTCAATACAGAAGAAAATAAAATCTACTTCTGGCATCAGTGTGAAATTCTAGCCTATTTTATACGCTGTGTATAAAATGTGCTGCGTGACTTTTGCCTAGGATGTAGAAAACTGGAAAGAGTATGTCTCCCACCCTAACAACAAGGAAAGATACATAATCTACAAAATCATAACTTCTCTTAAACCCACCAGAGAGCTACGGTCATAGGGCAACCCACCAGTCTGAAATCTGAGTAAACACAGTTACCTTCAAGGAGAGACAGGAGTCAGACACCAGCTTTCCTGGGCAGAATGTGGATGAAAGAAAGGGCTGACATACATGTGGGCAAGATGACTTTAGCTAAAGTTTTTAAGGCATTGTTAAAGCCTAAGTGTGGCCTGCCTCCAGAGTGTAGAAGCCCTGGAAGCCCAGAAATAAAGGGAGTTCACACCCACTTACGGCCTCTTCTCCACAGACCCCATCTTCTGCTCACAACAAAGGCTGGGGGTAGAGGAAAGAGACATGAAAAAGTTTCCCTCCTAGAACAGATCTAGGAAGTGATGAGAAATCATCACTATGAGAAAGCACAAAGCCCCACCTGGATCTTTATTCTCTATGGTGCAAAAACCTTAAGCAAGTGTGGAAAGGTCATCAAATTCTGACCAGGAGATAGATGAAAATACTGCATCTGGGAGAAGGAAAGAGAAAAAAAACTCTGTCTCTGGGAGGGGGGCAAGAAACAATTTTCGGCCCCAGATATTTGATGTTCTCTACAGATACAGGAGGAGCAGGATTGCTAGGAAAGCTCTACCCCAGAGACTTAGAGACACAAAGTCTACCAAATACTGACATTGAACTGGTACAAGAGAGAATAGCTACCACTCTCACCATACAACCATCAGGTAAAAAATAACAGCAGTTTACTACTGGGAGAGAAGCAAGAACATGGAGAGAAACATTCATCTGATAAAGACTTGAAAGCAGCTCTTATACAAATGCTCCAAGAAACAATCATGAACACTTAAAATTAATAGAAAGTTTACAAAGTTCAACAAAAATACACAATGACAGTTAAAGAACTAAAGAATTTAATAGCAAAAAAAACCTCATTAAATGGAATGAATAGGAGAATTGTAATAATAAAGGAAAGAATCAGTGAAGTTGAACATAGATCAATAGAAATAATCCAAGATGGTTAAGTATACTTGTGGTGAACACAGCATAATGTGCAATCTTGTCAAATCACTAAGGTGTACACCTGAAACTAAGATAAGTTGATTGTGTATCAACTCTACTCAGATTTTAAAAAATAATAATACTTTTTTTAAAGTAGAAATAATCCAATCTGCACAATAAAGAACTCAGTCTAGATTTCAATATGTAGGAAAAATATCTTTTAGGACTGAAAGTGAAATAAAAAGACATTTCAATGAAGTATAGAATTTGTCACCAGAATTGCTGAAGATAGAAGGGAAATGATACCAGAAGAAAACCTGGAGCATCAGGAATAAAGGAAGAGTAACAGAAATGTAAATATTTGGGCAAATACAATAGACGATTCTTCTATTATGTTCTTTAAAATATGGTTGATGATTGAGAACAAATTATAACATTTTCTAAGAGTTGTGTCAATGGATGTAGATGTAATATATAAGACAATGATAACAAAAATGGAAAGAATAAAAGTTCTATAAGTGATAACATTTCTACATTACACTTGAAATGGTACAATATTAATAATAGTATATTGATAAAAGTATTGTAATTCCTAGAGCTGTGATTAAAAGAACTATACAAAGAAACATAGGCAAAATCACAATAGATAAAACAGAATACTAAAGTTTGTTTAAAATACCTCCACAAAGGAGCGCTTGGGTGGCTCAGTCACCAACTCTTGATTTCAGCTCAGGTCATGATCTTGGGGTCGTGAGATCAGACTCTGCACTGGGTGTGGAGCTTGCTTAAAACTCTCTCTTTCCCTCTCTCTCCCCTACTCTCTCTCTCTCTCTAAAAAACAAAATAATAATAATAATAATAAATAATATAAGATAAAATACCCCCAAAAAGAAAAAAACAAGGAAGGAAAAACTTGGAAAACAAATACAAGCAATTAATAAAACAACAGTCCTAAATCCAAACATATCAATAAACAATATTAACTGTAAGTGATCTAAAAAAATAAAATAAATGTAAATGATCTAACCACCATTTAGAGAGAATTTAGAGAGAAATTGTCAGAAAGAATAAAAACATGACTCAACTATTTGTTGTTCATAGACACTTCAAATTCAAATTAATGATATAGATAGTTTTAAAAGTAAAATGTGAGTCAAAAAAAAAAAAAAAAACCAGGGTGGTTATATTAATATCAGACAAAATAGACTTCAAAGAAAAAAAAAAATCACCAAGGGTCAAGAGGAACATTCTATAAGGGTGGATTCTCCAAGATGACATTATAATCCCAAATGGACATGCACCTAACAACAGAGCTTCAAAATACATATAGAAAACTGACAAAACTGGAAGGAGAAATAGATAAATCTATAATTATCATTCATTGGACATTTCAACACCCTTGTCACTGTAATAGAACTAATAGAAAATCAGCAACAAAATAGAAGAACGAAACAACACCATTAATGACCTGGCTATGACTGACATTTATAGAGCACTCTACCCAGTAGCAGCAGCAAAATACGTATTTTGCCTCAAGAGCCCATAGAACATTCATCAAGATAGACTATACCCTTGATTTTAAAACAAATTCAAATAAATTTGAAAGAATTGAACTTACTCAAAGTGTGTTCTCTGACCCTAATATAATTAGACTAGAAATCAATAATAGCAAGATATAAGAAAAATCTCCAAACCTTTGGAAATTAAACCACACACTGATTCCAAAACTAAATGAAAAGTACAGACAAATATCTTTCATGAACATAGACACAAAAGTTAGGAGGGAATAAAGAACAATCTAGTCGGTGTTTCCAATGTTCCCTGAAGGACCAGGAACTCATCAAAAGAGAGGTCATTCATGTGGGCAATTTGCTGCTTCCACTTACAGAAGGGAGAAATCTGAACTAGATCTCCATACTTCCATACACACTATCTCCCTTAATCTCACGTAATCAGGGGAATGTCCAAGAGGACCGCAGAAGATTGCTGCTTAACCCCAAAACCAGAAAAAACGGGCAGCGAAGACATATTTCTGAGAACTGCAGTCTTGTTCAATATGGATGTTTTTACTTGAGGAAATCACCAATCTGGGAAGCAGTAAGTGAACCTACCTGTATCCCTGATCATCTGCCCTGTCAGTGCATTCTATCTCTGGACAGCTTTAAGCAAGGACAGTCGTGAAGCCTTTAGAATTATGCCATGACTGTTAATATTTATTCAGTAGTTGTTATGTGCCGAGCACTGTGCTAAGCACTTCAAATACGCAATTTTACTTAGTTGTTCACAATAACCCTACAGGGTAGGTAATATTACTATTCCCATTTCAGGGACAGAGAAACTGAGGCTCGGAATAGTTAAGGAGGAAAGGTGTTGACTCCAGATCCTCCAGTAGCTTAACTCTGAGAACCACTAATGCTTTTCTGGTACTATCCCCCACAACTGAATTATCCCCTTTACAATTTGCTTTAAGGAGATGAAACTCTGACGGTCCTTACAAATCTTAGTTAACAAAAACACAATACTTCTTTCATTCTAAGACTGTAGCTTTTGTCTGGATCAAGAGTAAAATTGAGCTTCTTTTCATGGCTCTTTTTACAAGTGTAGACATTTCTGTTCAATGGCAACAAACAAATCACTATGGACTTAGCTTAAGGACTAAAGTTGCATTCAGTAAGAATTTTGATCAGTAAATAAATGTCTCAGGCATTGTGATGTCTTTGGCACGGACCGCACAGCCCAGGGTTCCAAAAGAAAATATAGCTTAAAAGCAAAACGGGACAAATTTTTAAAAATAAATAAACTTCTCGCTGAAACTTGCCTCTGACCAGTGTTTTGGGATATCCAGGCCCCTGTAAAATCGACTCTTCCTCTCCCCAGTTTTCTCTTGAACTGTCCAGTGGTATCTCAAAAGCAAGTCATGAGACCTCCTTCAAGCAACCGTCATTTTCTTTCTTTCCAACTTAGTAATTTGGTAACATGTGGAACCATCCGAAAAACTGCCCCCCAAGCCCAAATGCTGGCGCTCCCTAGAGTCTGTGCAGAGGTCTGCTTCTCTTGCTGCTTTTTCTGTGCTAGATGCTGAAATGGGGGCCACATGCTGCCCGTTCCCCAAAGTCTTCCAGAATTCGTGGTAGCAACAGCTCCTTTCTTTTCTATTTGCAGCCCTGGAGCACAGGTTCAGACCCAGTCCTGTGGGTCTGAGTGAAGGTCACTCCTTGAATTTGACATCTCATCGGCCTTCCCGTTCCCTTCTTCCGTGGAAATCTTACTACTCTACTTGCCTATTATCCACCTGCTCTAGAATTTCATGATCAACTATTTGACATGATGCTTGTGCTTCATTTTGAAGCTACCCTACATAAGTGCATAAGTCCTGATGCTTTCTTTGGGATCTGAGACCCAGAATGGAGAGGGGAATGTTCTGGCTGCCCCCGCTGTGTGCACCAGAAGGGAAGTGACAGGTTTTTCAGATGGGCTAGTTATCTTTTCCTTAAAGCCATCTTTCTCTTAAAGGCACATGATTACAGCGCGTGTCTTCCCACCAAGAATCTCCTGGTGGAGTGCACCGTGGTGACCCCGGGCCTCTGCAGGACACGGAACCCTGGTCCTTCAGTCATTCATGTTGCTAGTTCCAACAGTTATTCCCCGACAGCGGAGGTGGGAGGGGGAACTCACCTGTGTGTCTTCTCTGGGGGGTGGAGGGTGCAGGTCATAATGCTGTGCAGACCTGCTCAACTTCAGGCTTCAGGACGGTGGCCTGGGAGTAGCCCTCCCCCAAGGCTGCCACTCTCTTTTCAACTCCCCAGCTATGACAAGAGCTGAACTATCCTACTGTTTTGACTGGGAAAAATCCAAGAGCAATAGTGATCAGCTTTACCTGTCAGCTTTAAAGATAAACAAGAAATAATGTTCCAATCCTACTATTCAGATCCATTACTAATACGTTTACCTAGGCTTGGACATCATAAATTCAATGCGTCATAGCAATTCCATTGGAACCACCTACAGCCCCCTTGCCTTTCCCTGGTCTGGCCGTGGAGCCATGTGTCTTCAAACCACATCAGGAGTCCTGCTCCCCTAATTCACCACCCCCCCGCCGCCCCGCAGGGGTCACTCTGACTTTGAACGTAAGCATGTATCCTGATCAGACCTCCCATTCTCGCTTGGGTCACTTAATGGCTTGTATGGGTCCTGCTTCAACTGCACTTTCCCAAATGCATTGCCATGGCTTGATATATATGTGTGTGTTTAGCTTCCTCTGCACAATTACCTCTTCAGTGCCTCTTCCTTCATGCTTCCCTGGGCCTATTACTCATCCTCCCACCTCTGTGCTGCCGCCGGCAGGCCTGACAGCCCCACCTCCCCCTTCCAAGCTCATTTCAGAATATTCCAAGAGCTTTACTTGAGAAAAGTTACTCCTTCAGGGTGACTCGTTCTTTATTTCTTCCGTGTTTTTCCAAATCTCTCTTCCAACATCCACATTCAGAACCAAGAAAAGCCAATGCACCTTTATTATGGGCCAGGTGTTTGCCAAGGTCTTCATTTAATACTCTATTCTACCAGAAAGCAATTATTGAACAGATAAAGAGACTCAAGTTTTAAGAGAAGAGATTTCGTAGCTTGTCCAGAGTTGTATAGCTGGGCCTAGAAGGTAGATTTAAACACAGAATCTGTATAACAAAGATGTATACTACTTCAGACTCAAAACAAAACAAAATTTCCAGATTTGAGTTCAATCTAAAATCATAAAGATAAACATAACTGTATTAGAAGAAAATTTTAAGCATGAGGACGGTTGTGAGGTGATGGATATTTTCCTAAGCAACAGAAGAAATGAAGGTTATTAAAGAATAGACAGACGTACTTATCTCTACACACGTATAAAAGTTTATTGTACAGCAAACACACCATAGAACAAAGCCAAGCTTTTAAAAGTATAGAGAGGAACATAGATGTGCAACATGTATGACAAGAGAAAAAGTGGTATGTCTTTTTTTTTTTTAAGATTTTATCTATTTATTTTGGGGGGCACAAGGTGGAGGAGGGGAAGAAGGAGAGGGAGAACCATCCAGGCACCCCCAAAAGTGGTTTCTAATATATAAAACCTCCTACTAATTATTAAGGAAATGATAAGCAACTCAAAACAAGCTAATATACAAATAGGAATTTCATAGAAGAGGTGGTGATGCAAGTAGCCAACAACCATAAAAGATGCTCATCTTCACCTAGATTCACAGAACCATAAAAGAAACAGTGAATTGCCTGTTTTTAACTCTCAAAATTGCCAAAACTTTTAAAGAACAACAAGATCCAGGCTGGGAAGGATTGGAGAACAAGTACTCTCTCCACTGCCTATGAGATGCATGGGCCAGCGACTTCTCCCCCACCCCGCGTCTGGGCTGGCCTTCCGTGACTTGCTCAACAAACAGAAGATGAGAGAGTGACTGACTGAAATTCAGTTAGAGCAACTGCTGGGTCAGAAAAAACCTGTGGCTTCCACCTGAGCCCTGAGACTGCCCCGTTGGAGAGATCTCTAACTTAGAGATGATAGGGAGAGAGAGAGAGAGAGAGAGAGAGAGAGAGAGAGAAAGGGAGAGAGAGATCTACCTAGTACATATGAACAGGTATATTTATTGCAGAATTTTTGTTGCAGGATTAAAAAAAACAAAAGACAAAACTAGGAACTAGAAGCCCATCACTAGAGAAATATTGAATATGTTCTAATATGTTTAAAAGGATGAGAGTTTTACCATTTTCCTTTGAGGGATTTCTAGTAAGTAAAAGACAGAGAAGTGTGTAGAACGTGATCGTGTTTTTTACAAAGCAAATAATGAGGGGAAAGGCTCTCAAATACATAAATGCATACCATATTTCATCAAAGCTAGGACTGTAAGACGTCGCAATTTCCAGAGATGTTAAAATATGAAGAAAGGGTTGCCTCTCAGACCTGACTCGGTACAGCGTGCACACGCAGGAACTGAGTGAAAGCAGAAAGAGACACACCGGGTTTGCTGATGCAGCTCAGAGGCCTTGTGTGTGGAGTAAAGGATGAGGAAAGAGGTAGGGAGACCTGCAAAAAAGAAAAACAAAGGCTTAAAAGAAGAAAGTGCTCATAATATCCCATTTAAATAAAATATGTGCATTTACAAAGAAACTAACTTGTGGGAATGCCCATGAAAAATTGTCAAGTTAAAAAACCAAACTATAGGGGCACCTGGGTGGCTCAGTTGGTTAAGCGACTGCCTTCGGCTCAGGTCATGATCCTGGAGTCCCGGGATCGAGTCCCGCATCGGGCTCCCTGCTTGGCGGGGAGTCTGCTTCTCCCTCTGACCCTCCTCCCTCTCATGCTCTCTGTCTCTCATTCTCTCTCTCGCAAATAAATAAAATCTTAAAAAAAAAAAAACCAAACTATAGAGTAATGAACGTAGTCTGTTTCTATTTTGGCAAAAACAAAACACCTGCATATGCTCACGTCTCTACGGGCATGGAGAAGCTTGTGCATACTTCAGACTGGATATGATTATTCTTTACATTGTTCCACTCATGACAAGCATTATTACTTTGTGATTTTTTAAAAACTAAACTAAAAGGCACACAAATTGAGGGGGAAAGTACATCGTGTTGCCATATAGCTAAAAATAAATCTGGTGCTTTCATTCACATTTCAAGCATCCTTGTTAACAACCATCAGCATCATCTCTGGTTCATCAGAAAGGAGAGATGACCTGCTGATTACTCCATGATCGATTACAAAATTTAGCCAAGCCGTCACATGATTTGAGCCTCTTAGTCTATTGTCAACACTCTTGTCACCATAATTACTTAGTTCAAACATTTAAAAAGCTACCATTGATCATGCAAAAATTAAAGGTTTTATTCCTATCTTAACACTGGAAAAAATTAATGCCATGTTACCATTAAGAAGAGAGAAAGTAAAATTAAATCTCTTAATTTTAAAACTTAATTAAAAACTTATTTTTTTTTTCACTCTTGAGAGGTAACTGAAAGAGCATCAGAACTAGAGTCAAGAGGATGGTCCGGATCCTAGCTGCATGTCTTTCTAGCTATGCGTGTCCAGAAACAAATCATTCCTCTCTTGGATGTCAGTTTGCTTATTTATAAAGGGAAGAGGAAAATCCTCACCACACCAATTTCAAGGATTGCTATGAAGACTAAGTGAGAAAATGTGTGTGAAAACATCCAGTTTGTGTCTGCTCCGTGAGAGTACTTGCTAGATTCCAAGGGTCTTATTAAAGATATAGTAGAAAGAGAAAAGGAGTTTCAGAATCAGAGACCAAGGTTTTTTTGTCACTGTCTAGCTGGGCGACTCTGGCCATTCCAGGTCACCGCTCAGGGACCTAATTTTTATAAATGCATAAATACATATTTCTTTTTGGGAAAAGAGAAATTCCTAAATTCTTTAACTATCCCCATAAAGCTACATGTTATTTTAATTCAACATACTTTGTGCACATTAAGGCACCAAAACTATTTCTTTAGCACGAATGATAATGAAAAGTATTATCACTAAGTCCAGATAACAAATGAAGACAAATGTTTTCCATAATCCTCTTTCCATAGGAGTACACAATCTTCATGTATCTTCAGGGATGACATCTCTTCCTTTAAAAATATTTCCTTCAGTAGATGCTTTTTCGTGTCTGACTGAGCCTCTCCCCTATTCTTACCTCTGCTGTGAACTGCGGAGCCCTCCCATCTCTTGCTGAGACTCCTTTCTGCTGACTTCCTGCATTCCGCCTGCTAAGTGATGGGCTTCTTCCTAATGGAGCTGCCGAAGAGCAAAATGCACAAATTGTACTTTGCCCCTGTTACGACGATAGTCCCACACAATTCTTGTCAAATACTGTATTTCACTTCCACTCACTGTAATGCATGATTAATTGCATTATTAATAGTTTGTTTTTAAATGAATATAAAGTATAATTGAGTTCAAGCGAATGTTTGAGGTTTTTGTTTTTAAGAATTCAACATCTTTCTTGATACAGGATGCTATATATCACTCAGCTGCCCCAAATATCCAATGGCTCAGATCAGATGCCTCTTCAATGGTTCATTTTCTGTGTCAAGTTCACTGGACCCTGGGGTGCCCAGATATTTGGTCAAATATTATTCTGGGTGTGTCTACGAGGGTTTTCTGGATGAGATTAATATTTGAATCGGTAGACAGAGTAAAACAGGCCTCAGATTAATTAAAAACCTGAGCCGAACGGAGACCGAGGAAGAGGGAATCTTGCCTGTCTGTTTGAGCTGAAACGAGTCTTCTTCTGTCCTCAGCCTGGAATTCAGACAATCAGCTCTAGTGGTTCTCATGCTTTTGGACTTGGACTAGAATTTACACCATTGATTCTCCAGGGTTTCAGGTCTTCTTATGTGGACTGCGGACTGGAACCATCCCACCAGCTCTCCTGGGTCCCCAGCTTGCCAACTGCAGATCTTAGGACTTCTCACCCTCCAGAATCACGTGAGCCAATTCCTTATAATGAATCTCTTTCTGTATGTTTATATATATTTATACAAAAATATATCCTATTGGTTCTGTTTCTCTGGAGAGCCCTCACTAATATAACCTCCATCTAGCTTTCAAAGCCTTCCTTAATTTGACCCCACCCTCATATCCAGTTTCATTCTAAAAGAATAGTATTATATTACTATAATAACAGTTTACACCACAGCATGCCAAGCACTTGCTAAGAGCTTTATATGCATTACCTCAATTAATCTTCATAACAATGCCTTGAGGTTGACCTCTTTTTATTTCCATTTTGTAGATAAGGATGCTTAGATTTAGAGTAATCCTGTAATTCTTTTATTTATTTTTTATTAAATAAACTCTTCCAACATGGGGCTCGAACTCATGACCCCAAGATCAAGAGTCTCACGCTCCACCGAATGAAGCAGCCAGGTGCCCCTCATCCCGGGACGTCGCTCTGATTCCTAAATCCGTATTCTTAGACTGGCTCTACACTAGCTGCACAACTTGCTAAATGAGCCCTCCTATAATGAGGTCAAATCTTTCCATCCATTTTGACCTCAGTGTCTTAGGAAGATAATCGTTTCTAAACTTTGATGAATAACAGAATCACTGGGAAATTTTTTTAAAGCCTGAATCATTCAGCGCTAACCTTCAGAGCTACAGATTCTCTGTGGTGTGGTTCAGGAATCTGCCTTTTGTGGATTCTACGTGAGTCTAGTAGGTCAAACCACAGGCCAATATTTGGGAATAAGGGCCTTAGGTTAAGCCAGTGGCTCTCAATATCCTTTCAGAATCACAGGGGACGCCTATTAAAACACATACCGCTGGGCCCCATCCCCAGTGTTTCTAATTCAGTAGATTTGGGGTAGGGGCCAATCCTCTGCATTTTTCACAAGTTCCCAGGGGATGCTTCTGCCACTGGCCCAGGGACCACCCTTTGAGAACTACCGGGTTCAGCTATTCTTGCTTTGAATATCCTCCTTTGTCCCTTCCTCTAATCAAAATATCTATTCTTCGGAGCCACCTTCTTTACCACACCTGTCTGGTCTTACCTTCCTTCTTCTGCTTCCTGGGTCAGCTGGGCTCAGCAGGTCCCAGCAGCATGCTTTGTCTCTGTTCTTTGCTTCAGTTGTAGGACTTCCAACTCTCTTTTTAAAAAGCCCAAAAGATGGGTTTCGGGGTTGCCTGGGATCCCCCCTGTGTGCACGTGCTCTGAGCCCCTGGCCACCCCAACCCCGACCTCTCCCCCGTTCGTCCGCCCCAGTTCCCTTTGACTGTGGTTACTGAGGAGACTTCATGGGAGGGCTGCCCACAGAAGGCTCTGGGAGCTTCAGTGAGTTAGCAGCAGCTCAGAGACTGTCCAGCTCTCACAGCTGCCCTTGCCAGGCCTGCCCCACCTGCTGTCCACACCTTGCACTCAGCACTTCTCAGAAGTTGGGGTAAGACTGCCCTCAGCTGTCATCCCATCAGCTCATCCCCTTGCTCTGAACCAGGGCCCTCGCCTCGGGGTCCCAGGTGTGAATCCCAGTCATGGTCACTCGTAGGACAGAAAGTGGTGTACTCTGACCCCTGGCCTCGAGTTTGTAGGCCATGACCGATGCTTCACTCAGGATGAGTTCACTCTTACGAGGCACCTCAGTCCCTCTTGCTAACTGAATCCCTGGCAGAGCTGCCTCACTCGCCTCCCAAACACGTCTAAACAGCATGTCTGAAGCAGGATGCAGCACAGCCTAAGTTCACAGTGGGATTCGAACCACACTTTTAGTATCTAATAGTGAGTATCATGTAAGAAAGAAAAAGTCCTTGAAGTCAGGGATTCTTCTTTAAAGTATAAACTTGTTGCTACTTATATGTGACCCACAATGCCTAGAATAGTATTAAAATGCATGCAGTCACCGCTTAACACATCCCCAAGCCAACGTATCCCCAGCAACCTCTCCCAACACCTGCCATGCTCGTCCCTCCCCGCTTCCCACAACCCACTTGGCACTTTTCCACCCCTTCTCTTCCCAGACCCGCTCAAATGCTTTTCTTTCATGAACTTGCCCTCTTCCCCACTCCACCCTCTACAGATTGCTTTGCTCCTTGGTATTAAGTTTCTCTTTCTTTTTTTTTTCTTTTTCAAGTTTTTATTTAAAATCCAGTCAGTTAACATACAGTGTAATACTAGTTTCAGGAGTAGAATTTAGTGATTCATCACTTACATCCAACACCCAGTGCTCATCACAGCAAGTGCCCTCTTCAATGCCCAGCCCCCAGTTACCGCCACCCCCTTACCTTCCCTCCAGCAACCCTGTTTGTTCTCTATAATTAGGAGTCTGTTTTATGTTTGCCTCTCTTTTATCTTTTTTCCCTTATATTCATCTGTTTTGTTTCTTAAATTCCACATATGAGTGAGATCATATGGTATTTGTCTTTCTCTGACTGACTTATTTCACTTAGCATATAGTATATTCTAGTTTCATCCACACCATTGTAAATGGCAAGATTTCGTTCTTTTCGATGGTTAAGTAATATTCTGTTGTGTGTGGGGAGATATATATATATATCTTTATCTGTTCATCAGTCGATGGACACTTGGGCTCTTTCCATAAGTTGGCTATTGTTGATAATGCTGCTATAAATTTCAGGGTGCATGTACCCCTTCAAAACAGTAGTCTTGTATCCTTTGGGTAAATACCTCATAGTGTAATTGCTGGGCATTAGGGTAGCTCTATTTTTAACTTTTTGAGGAACCTCCACACTGTTTTCCAGAGTAGCTGCATCCACCAACAGTGTAGGAGCGTTCCCTGTTTTCCACATCCTCGCTAACACCTGTTGTTTTCTGTGTTGTTGATTTTAGCCATTCTAAAAGGCAACCTTTGGAATGGGAGAAGTTTCTCTTTCTTTACACTTAGAATTGCCAGAGGGCAGTTGAGGGGCCTCTTCTAACCCCTGGAGCCCACCCACCCCAATCTCTCATCGCCTCACCCCCCCGGCACCCCGTGAGCCTCCAGCTGGGAGCAGACCAAACCCACACAGTTGCTTCCCTGTTCCTCTACCTGAGGGAGCCAGCTCAGGGACAGCTCTCTCCCTCCTCTCTAGCCTTCTGGACTGATCCTGGATCCCAGAGACTCTAGAGCATGGTTGGAGGATGCACGTCCTGGTAGACTCTATTCTCTCACTTTGCCATTCATTACTTCAGTCTCTCTGGCTCCCCTGGCAGGTCAGCAGCCCCCAGGGGCAGAGCTTTTACTCTGGGTCAGATAGAAGTTTTGCCATCCATACCTTCTTCAGACCCTTCTTTGGTCTCACGAATATTGGGACTTTAATTTCTCTTCCATCAGCACCCCCAAACCCTCAAACCAAGGGTTAGCTCTACCAGCTCTGTGCTCCTCAACACAGACTCCAAAAGCACTTTTATAACTTTAACTTTGTTTCATAATCAAAAACATTTAAAATAGTTTTGCCCTAATCTTACCAGGTTCTGTGTGTGTATACATACAACATATACATATATTTTTTCCAAATAGAATTGAATTTGCTTAACTTGTGAACATCCTTCCTTTACATCATCCTTCTGGACACAACAGTTACCATTTTGTCCCTGAACTAGTATTTGTATCTAGTCATCAGCCTTAAGTTGTATATTTTCCTGCTTGATTATCAAGCTTTGGTGTCTCTTCAGACTTTATACCTTTATTTGTTCTGTAATTATCTTCAATTTAGTTTCATTATTTTCACTCATCATGTTCAGGACTCCTATACCCTAAAACTTACCAAAAGAGGCTAAAAAAACATCCAAGAGTTTCTTTGTTTTTCTTTACCTTCATTTCACTTGACTCTATCAGAGATGGGATGAAGAATGACAGCAGATCAAGCTTTGGTGTCTCTTCAGACTTTAGACCTTTATTTGTTCTATAATTATCTTTAATTTAGTTTCATTATTTTCACTCATCATGTTCAGGACTTCTATACCCTAAAACTTACCAAAAGAGGCTAAAAAAACATCCAAGAGTTTCTTTGTTTTTCTTTACCTTCATTTCACTTGACTCTATCAGAGATGGGATGAAGAATGACAGCAGATCTCCCTCATAAAATGGGCTAGAAATTCAGAGACTGTGAATTCTGGCTACGGCTTTGCCATTCACATATTTATAACCCCAGGGAAATTATTTAAGCTTTTTCTCTGGTCCATGACACACTTGTCAAATCATGTAGTATTTATGATAAATGTCCTGTGTGATCTATGATCTATGCTGAAAACAAAACATGGGCTCATCTCTTTAGCCAGATACAATAATTAGCAAATCCGTTTAGTACAACAGTAGTTTCCAAACCCTAAAGATGAACAGCAGTGCCTTTCTGACTTTAAAAAATACACAGGTATCTGAGGTCCATCCAATCCTGCTGCATCTGATTTTTAAGCAGTTCCTTGATGCAGAAGCAGGCTGGAAGAGCTCTAGAATTGCAGGCCAGACTTCCGAATGCTTGTGAGGTGGACACTCACCATCCATCTTTTGGAGAAATTAGTTCAAAATTTTGTCATCCTGCCTAATTTCTCAGTAAGTAATGAGAGAGGACCATGTTTGAATCATGGCGAACATGCCAAAGTTTGAACCCACGCTGTTCTCAGCAACATCTAGGCTGTCAGGATGCTCATGCACATTTTCATGGAACCAGACACAGGATTGTACTTAAAGCAAATAATGAGTAGTCTTTATTTAAAATAAAACAATAAATAAATGGGAAGAGGAGGATGGAGTCAGTGTTTCCGACTGCATGAGCTTCTGTTGTAAATGTCAAGGCCTCGAAAACTTTGCATGAAGTGAGATTTAGCCAAATTATTACACCACCCAAAAGGGGAGTCTTTAAAGAAGAATCTCAGATGTGGAAATATGCCTTTGCATACTAGGATATAATGAGGCTCCTCAGCAAATTTGCCACCTCTTGGATAACTTTGTGCCAGAAGAAAAAAAAAATCACCTCCAAAAGCAAAATTTTTCCCCAAAAAGTTGTGTGAAATTTTTAGTCCAGAAATTACGCCACACTTCCCAGTCCTGCCCTTCTGTATATATTGTTTTCTCTGCCACTTCAAAATAATACTGTGAGTTAGTGGCTTAAAAGGCAGCAGGATTTCTATTTTTTCTAATAAAATAGACTCATGGGTTGTAAAAAAATACTTAGACAAGTTGAGCTTCCCTTCCCCAATTCCAAATCAAGGATTTATCTTGCAGGAACTGAGTTTCTCTTCTATCTGTATCAGTTAAAACTGGGACTTCAATCTATCTCTTGACCTATGGGCAGAACAGTTTCTTAGAGTCCTAGGAATCTTAACTGCAGTATTTCCTTGGGTTCTGTTTTACAGGTCACTTCCCAAACCCCTTCATCTCTTTTCCCAAAGTACCTCCTTTGCTTCAGACCCTCCACCTGGCTTATTACAACAGCTCTCTATTATCTCACTGTTATCTCTAGACCATTCTGTCTGTAACAGCTCAAGTGTTCTACCATCGTCTATGCAAATCTAGCTGGGCTCGTCCCTCCTTAAAATCATCTTAAATAAGGTCCCAACACACCTAAAGAAAGGCATGCACCCTTGCTAATAAGGGGGGGGGATGGGAGGCACATTTTCAGGCTCTAGGGACGGGGCTTGCCACTATATGGAGCTTTGTAGGAACAGTGACTCGGGTTTGCAGCTGGAAATCTTTCCTATAGAGACTTCTTTAAGGTCAACAGATGGAGTTGAAAGATTTATTTTGGGATCTTGATAGGATGTCGGTGAGCTAACTGAGGGCTGCCAGGGAAAGGATATAGAGATTGTATTTGGAAATTGTTCTTTTTATACCAACTTGCCATGAAAATAAAGGATTTAAAAATAAGATAAAATACTAAAATGTAAAGTGAAAGAAAAACAAATGTAGCAAAAGGATAAAGAAGATAAAATAGTTTGTACATAAAATAGTGTATGTAAAAGTCTATACATAAGAGATCATGTCAAGCAACATCCTTGAGCTCATTTAAATAGCTTAAAGTTACCAACAAGTGGGGGTGCCTGGCTGGCTCAGTCCGTAGAGCATGCGACTTTTGATCTCGGGGTTGTAAATTCGAGCCTCACATCAGTTGTAGCAATTACTTAAAAATAAAATCTTGAAAAAAATAATTTACCACCAATTGCTCTAAGGAACAGAGGTTACGGAGTTGGGTGGATAGTTTCAAGGGAGAGGTTGTTTAGTCTGGAAAGTGTGTGCTTCTGTTCCTTTGTGTTTAATATTTGGTGTTGCTGTTTGGCATCTGCGTTTGAATAGTACAGGCAGCCAGATCTGGCTCCTTCTGTGTTGGAGCTAAAACACTAGGACTGCACTGGGATCATCTAAGAAGACTTTCCAGCTCACCTGGACACCACATTTAGAAATGAGGACAGAATCCTTCGAAAAGAATGGATGCAGACTGGCAGCAGGCAGTGGAGAGCCATTAATTTACTGAATTAAATGAGAGTAATTGAATCCAAACATTAGCCTAGAGCTATGAGCTATGGGGCACATTGAAAGTTGATGTCAATCATCTCTATTCTTTGCAGCTGCAAACTGAGAGCCTTTCCTGGTATATTGAAACCAAAAGCACAGAACACAGAACTCTAAGTAGATGCGTGCTATGATCCTAAACTCCATATTACTGTTAAAATCCAGACTCAAAATAGAGTCCACTTATGCTCAGCCGCATGTCACCAAAACAAGACTTTATTACAAATTCAGCTCTCTCCAAAATGGAATCTTATACCAGTTGATCAGGAATCACCTGATCAGTGTTAGTTATAACAGTAATCTGCCAGACAGATTCCTGCCATCCCTTAAAGGAAAGTAACCTTGCAATAACCAGCCCGCTTTTTTGCCTAGTTCACCTTCCTTGTTCCTGCTCTCTTCTGCCTATAAAGTCTTTCATTTCATACAGCTCCTCAGAGCTCCTTACTATCTGCTAGACTGAATGCTGCCTGATTCATTAACTGTTGAATGAAGCCAAGAATATCTTTAAAATTTACTCAGTTGAATTTTGTTTTTTAACACGACGTATTCTCATTCAGTAATAATGCACTTAATGAAAGTCTTCTGTATGGATACAACCACTCATTGTTGTCAGATGAGCATCTCACAAGCAGAGAAACATGGCAAGGGCGTCTCTGCTTCCATCTCCAAACCAACACTCAGCAGTTCAACACTGTAAACCTGAGCACTCTTCAGTTGCTAGATATCTCATAGTATCACCCTGTTTGTGGAGCTCATGACAGTACGCCCCAAGGACACATCTCTTGCCAGAAGCAAATTTCACCTCTTAAGTCAAGAAATGATCCTATTATCCCCTGAGATTTCCTTCCTTAAAATCTTAAAAAATCACAACTATATTTTAAAAATAAATTCTTCCCCACAATGCTGAAAACATTCACCACTGAATGCTGAAAATATTAATCACTGAGACAGCAGAACCAAAAAAGGGTGCATTGATGAGATCTTGTGAAAGATTCCCCTTTAGACAAGACCACCCCATTCCCATTATATTTGAAATACAAGTGTGGGTTGACTTTTACAAGAACATTTTTAGAGGACCGGTGGTTGTTAAAGAAAAGAATTTCATGACACTTGTTAAGGTCAGAAAGAAAGACTTTCTTCAAGAAAGGGCTACTGCAATGGGGTTTTGGGCAGGGGAGAGATTGGGCAAGGTAGGGCTCAACTCAGAATACAATGAGACAAGTGGGGATCAGTCAAGGGTCAGGGCAGGGTCAGTGGATGGAAAATTACTAAGAGGAAACATTAAGGATAGGGGGATTCTTTCTTTTTTTTAAGATTTATTTATTACTTTAGAGAAAGAGAGAGCATGAGCGGGAGGAGCAGAGGGAGAGGGAGAGAGAATCTAAAGCAGACTTTGCACTGAATTTGGAGCTCAATGCGGGGGTTGATCTCATGATCCTGAGATCATGATGCTGAGATCAGACCTGAACCAAAACCAAGATTTGGATGCTTAACCACCTGCATCACCAGGCGCCCAGATAGGGGGATTCTTACTGGGAAGGCCAAGGTAATAAGATATGGAAGGTGGGGGATTTTCACTAAACCAGCCCAGCAGGGTTCTTGCTAAGACTGGACTGAGTAGTCCAAGGACAGAGCCTTAGGTCAGGGCTTAGTTGAGAAGAAGGCTCAGAGGAGCCTGACTCATATTTGGTTAAGGAGAAAGTGTCTTGTTTACTAGTTACTTGCATATAACACAGTTCCTGGTGGGGCTGCTCTCAATGAGAACAGACACACACCTGGCTAGTCTCATAAAAGGGAGGGCTCTATGGCCGTCCTCTCTCTCCCACCCTGGGGAAGCCTGAGGGAGCAGGACAAGCACAGGTCCACATTGTGGCTGCTTCTGGGAGCCCATGGAGGGAATGTGACCTAGACTGGACATGCAGAGACTCAACTTCTTGGGCCCCATAGGCTCCTGGCCGGACCCCTATGTCACCTCTGTCAGTGTGTGCCTTACTGGCCTGAGTGTTGAGGAATATACCCACCCCCCCACCCCCACCCAGGCCTAGGGAGGATGGGAGGCGGCCTCTGCCATCACTTTGGTTTGCGCATGCCTTGTGAGTCAGCATTCTCATTGTGAAGGTCCATTGTTCATGATTTTAAAAAAGAAGTCTATGCTTAGTTCCACTTTTGGAAATAGAAAGTTTATCTTTAATCAGGCTAAAAATAAAGGTGCAGGTCTGATGCTACAGAGGCCTGCTAACCGTAGTCACGAGGAGTCCACATTTTCACATGGAATTGGATGAACTAGATCAAACAGTAAAAAAAAAAAAAAATCAGAATCATCTGGAATCTGACAACATTCTTCAAAGCCTTTTTTAGGCCTTCTTTATATTTGTATGACTTTCTTGTAGTTCCTGTTTGCCCCCAACTAATAGCATTAGAATACCACTTTTATTTTGTCCTTTGTGATTTCCTGAAGCTTGATGGGGCCCAGTCCTTTGATATGTAAAATGGGATCCTAAAGGCAGGAGGTGGGAAGTGAAGCCTGCTCTGGCAGTGCAGTGTGGGAGGACCAGAGTCTGCAGGAAAAGACTCCATAAATACCTGGAGTTTTCCCTTTAGACCTTTCTGGTTAATACCATAAGGGGAGGAGCCAGGAGGGGGTGGGGGTGGGGAGTTTGGAGGGAACTGGAACATTTATCTTCTCTCTACGTAAGTGTTCTGCTCCTCATCAAACTTTCCCCTGCCATTTGATTTTATTTTTAATATTTTATTTATTTGAGAGAGAGAGAGAGATCATGTACAAGCAGGGGGAGGAGCAGAGGGAGAGGGAGAAGCACATTCCCCACTGAGCAGGGAGCCTGAGGCTCAATCCCAGGACTCTGGGATCATGACCTGAGCTGAAGGCAGTCGCTTAACCAACTGATCCACCCAGGAGTCTCATGAGAGACTCTTAACACTAGGAAACAAACTGAGGGTGATGGAGAAGAGGTGGGTGGGGGGATGGGGTAATTGGATGATGGGAGAGCACCTGATGTGATGAGCACTGGGTATTATATGCACCTGATGAATTATTGAACACTACATCTGAAACTAAAAATAAATAAAAAAATTAAATAAATAAATAAAATAAAATATATACTTTCACATAGGGTTGGGTGCTCAAAAACTCTTTTTTAATAAAGATGAGTGATAACAAGGATTAGAACTAAAGACTGGAAAGACATTCAAATTAATAAGATGTGCTTGCAATTAAAAAAACCTGACCACATTCGACTTACACATTCAACTTACTTATATCAGATTCCCACCCTTTGGGGGTTCCTGGGCTGTCTGTTGCCCTCCACATGAACTCCCAGCCCCTCCGCCTCCCATCCCAGATGCACCCAGCACACAGGAGATGTGCCCCTGAGGAACAGATGCCGTTCTAAAGCATTGACACAGCCTCGTGGTTTCAGGATCATTAAGAAATCATTAGTGAGGAGGGATTGCTGGTTTAAATTAGAATGACACTGATAGACCTATAATTAGTAGAAATGAAAATTGTTAATTAAAAGTGTGTCTTATTTCCCCCTGGTGTGATCTCTATTTGCCACTTGGTTTTAATAAAAAAATGAAACCATTTGATAGATTTTCTCAACCCAAAACAAAACATTAAAAAAATAGAAAAAAAAAGCCTAACTTTCTAAGACTTAAACTATGTCCACTCAGAGCTCATGTTTAAATTAGATTGTAGTGTGGATTCTGAAAAAAATTTTAAAAACATTTTGTTGCCAACTGTTATGGGCTGAATTGTGTCCACTCAAAATCCATTAAGGGCCAAAAACCAGGGGTGAAAAAAGCCACAGCTGGGATAGGGAAGGCTCAGCAAATTGCATTTATCACAGCAGACAGAGGAAACTCACAATTCCAACTTGATCTCTCACTAAAGTGACCTATAACTTATTGCAAAATTGTTTCCGTTATTGAAAGGGGTTCGGTTATTAATTACTTCAGGAAAGGGGTGTGACTTGTGGATTTTCTGTCCCTCACCACCCCCGGCCCCGAGCATACCCTTGTCTATACTTCATATGCACTCATGACTGTTCTTGAAATTCTTCATCTTTTCACTGGATCTGAACCTTTGCATCCTCAGATTTCAATATTGAAATCAGGCTCTGCAGCACCAGACTGTTTATGTGTATTTTTTTGTAGTTAATTCTATGGCTGAATTGTCAAGAGTTGTCTGAATGAATCATAGACCAAAAGCTTTTCTCTCAATAATAAAAATGTTGGTCAGACAATATATTCAGTGATAGCTATAAAAAGCTTCATAAAATGAAGACATCCTGAGGTCAAATAGAAATTGTGTTCTTCAGAATAAGCACTTAGAGATCTCTGCACTGAGATTCAGGCTTTCTGAGAAAGGTGACTGGGATGTAGGACCATCCATTAAACTCATTAAATTAAACCCAAGCCTCTTCGGCTCAGTGGACTCTGAATGCGTGGCTTTGTTGGATTGCTTTTCAGAAACTCTCTGCACTCACTTAGTAATATAATAAGTGTGATTTTTTTTTTTTTTGGATGCCTTTCTATTGCTTCCAAGAGAAATTTTCAAGTATTTTCCCCCAACAACAACAAAAGCCCCTTTCTTGAGGGTTCCCATTTTATTTATTTTCTTGTTTGCTGTCTACAATCTCAGGTTTACGTGGAGCAAAACCATTCTTCTAGGTTCCAGAACTTGTGATTTCAAAGTTTCATATAAGGAAATATAATCTGATTATTTCATCTGGGGTCAACCGCAAATTACTTCATATAAATAATGATTTCTTAATTTTGATAAGCTTTCAGTTTTACAATGGGCTTTTGTATGCGTTATCTCACTTAATTTTTACAACAAACCCACAATATGAGTCACTTTTACACCATTTCAGGACTGAGAAAAACGAAGCTCAGGTCGGGGAATTTGCCCCAGACGACAGAGTCTGCAAATGCCCGAGGTAGACTTACACCCAGTGGATCTGTACCCATTCCACGGCCATGACATCACCATTGCCTCCTGACATTTCATCTCAAGACAAATTACAGCCCCTGAATTCAGAATGAGCCGATCCACGTGACTCGCACAGTGGAAATCTCTCTAATTTCCAGATTAGGCACAAACTAAACCTACTATCTTCTCTCTAATTCCTCTGTCTCCTCTTTCCTTTGAATCATTTCATTTTTTTCTGATATTTTCATGCCGTACTCCTGCTTTTCATCTCATCTCCACAACAACATGAAGGAGTTACATCTGGATCTTATCAAACAGAGCAGTGGGCTGAGCCTAGACTGCACATCTTCTAGTTTGGGGAAGCCCTTATCAAAGATTAAACAGGGGAGGGGAGGGGCGCCTGTGTGGCACGGTGGGTTGAGCTTCGGACTCTTTGTTTAGGCTCAGGTCCTGATCTCAGGGTTATGGGATCCTTAGGGGATCGAGCCCCGCTCAGGCTCTGCACTCAGCGGGGAGTCTGCTTGAGATTTTCCCTCTCCTTCTTCCCCTCCTGCTCATGCTCTCTCGCTCTCTCTCAAAAAAGTAAATAAACCTTAAAAAAAAAAAAACAAAACAAGGTAGGGAAAATCTATTTAGAAAGAACACGCTTTTACTTACCCAACCTCTTCCCCTGAAACTCCTTTTAGATTTAAAGCTCCTTGCATAGAGGTTTGCTTTGTTTCCATTTTTCCAAAGGACACAGTGATGTGGTACAGTGACTCGTCAGCAGCACATTAATACAGTCAGTCTGTGGTTTTATTAACCTTGATAGTTTAGTGTATTTCAAGCAGATCAGCTGCATCAGAATGACCTGGAATGTTTGTTTAAAGTGTAATTCTTGGGCTCAATTCAAGACTTACAAAATCAAAATTTCTGACAGAGCAGCTGTGGAATCTGCATTGTAAACATGGACCTGGGGGATTGGCAGGTGAAAGTCTGAGAAGTGCTGGGGAAGGAACCCAGCCCGCACCCCATACATGCTGCAGCCCCCCGCATTCTCCTCGAGCTGGGAAATCATGGCAGTGAGGTTCCCACCTTCTGAGAAAGGTGCCTGGGATGTTTGCCCATCCATTAAACTCACTAGAATTGGGCAGACCTCAGTGGGATTATAGTTCAAACCCAAAAGGCAGATAAGGAAGCTGAAGCCCAGGGGGAATAAGGGATTAAAGAGAAGTCCTTCTCAATACTATTCATGGTTCCAAACAAAACAATGAATCATCGGTTTCTGTTGTTTTTAAATCTCTGTGGGCCCTAGGCGCTCATGCAAGGAGGTCTCCCCCGCAATCTCATCTGCTTCAAAATATGAAGTCTCCCTCTTTTTAAAACAATCACAAACATTTCATGGTATCGAGAAAAGTTCATCGGCCCCAGATACAAAGGACTAAAGAGCTCTGGTATTCAAGGTGACCTTGGAGACCAGTGGGTTAGTACAATATACCTGGCTGTCAGTCCTTGTAGACTAGTTCTCAAATTTTCATGCTTAGAAATGGCTTAATCTATTCACCTAGATGTGTTCAGGTAAATGACAAGAAATGGAGGGGTAACCTGGAAACATGATGGCATAATTTACAAACAGCACAATAATCAAAAACTCCCAATGTTCAGGTCATCATTGTGGCATAGAATCATCTCTGGGAAGAAACTGACTCAATGGAAATGAGTTAGGAAGTCAGCCTACAGGTCCGTCCCACACTGCTGAGACTGAAGCCCTTCTTGGTTACCTGTCCTTACTAGGGAGCATCTGGCTGTTTGATTGCATATTTGTGTAGGTCATCTAGAGCACTGCTTTCCGACATTTCACTTGGCATTGCTGGGTTATATAGCAAGTGTATGTTGAATGTTTTAAAAAACCTACCCACTTGTTTCCAAAGTGGCATGTCCCTAATCACTAATGAGGTTGAATAGGTTTTTATGTGCCAATTTACCATTTGTATCCTTTCTATGACAAAGTCATGTTTACCCAGTGTTTTGTGGTGTTCAGCAAGTAGATTCTGTGTCAGTTTTGCTAGATCTACAGCTAAAGTTTTCTTTTTTGTTTTTTGGGGCTATTGTAAATGGTACTTTATTTTTTTTTTAAAGATTCTATTTACTTATTTGTCAGAGAGACAGAGAAAGAGAGAGATCGAGCACAAGTAGGGGGAGCGGCAGACAGAGGGAGAAGCAGGCTCCCCGCTGAGCAAGGAGCCCGACACGGGACTCGATCCCAAGACCCTGGGATCATGACCTGAGCTGAAAGCAGATGCTTAACTGACTGAGCCACCCCGGCATCCTATAAATGGTACTTTAAAAAAGTTTCCAACACATTGCTACCATACAGAAATATGATTCAGTTGTGTGTGTTGACCTTGTATCCTATCCTGTGACTTGCCGATCTCCCATATTAGTTAGTATTAGAAGTGTTTTTGTACATTCATTAGGGTTTTTTCTATGTAGGTAATCATGCTTTCTGCAATTAGGGATGGTTTTATTTCTTCATTTCTAATCACTATTCTACGTATGTATGTATGTATCTATCATCTATCTATCTATCTATCTATCTATCTATCTATCTATCTATCCATCCATATCTTGTCTCATTGCACTGGTAGACTTCCAGTACCATGGTCAATAGGAATGATAAGAGTGGACATCCTTGCCTTGTTCCTGATCTTAGTTATTTTTTCAGTTTAAAAATTTCAGCCTGGTTCTTCTTTATATCTTCTGTTTCTTTGCCAAGGCTTTCTACGTTTCCATTTGTTTCCAGAATGTTCATAATTCCTGGCTGGAATATTTGCTTAGTAGTTGCTCAAGTCCTTGTCACATCCTTCCAACATCTGTGTCATCCCACCATTGGCATCTGTTGATTCTCCTTTCCTGTGAAACTTGAAATTGTCCCGGTTCTTCATATACTAAGCAAATTTAGGTTGTGCCCTGGACATTCTAATATTATCTTATGAGACTTTGGGTCTCATTTAAATCCTACGGAGAATGTGGACATTTTTGTTGAAGTAGGTAGTTGACCCGGTTAGGTTCAGGTGACAAGCTCCAATCTGCTTCCTGAGGGGTGGGTTCCAATGTCAGCTCTATCTTTCAAGCTCTTGCAGTTCCATTCACATCAATCCCAGATATATGCCACCTCATTGTCAGTTTGGGATGTGAGCATGACTGAATGAAGTAAAGAAAAAGAAATAAACATGACTGTACTCCTTCTGCTCCCAGAGACAGAAGTAGAAGGTTTCTCCTGGAGTTCTCCATCTGAGCCTCAGTTCCCAATTCTGGGTTTCATGCTGCATTTCATCCAGGCTGGAAGGTACCAGAGGGAAAAATGTTATAAACTGTCTGTTTGGCAATACCTTGAATTCTGTGTTTTTCTCCAACCCACGTGGCGCTCTTTATTTTTAGAGTCCTTACATAGATTCTTCATGCATTTGTCCAGTTGTTTTAGTTGCATGCGCTTCCTTCATCTTGCCTGGAGCTGGATCTTCTTTGCCTTTCCACAGCCATTGGATTTTTAAAACAACTTCATCAACAAATAAGTTGCATACTGTAAAATTCACCTAGCTAAAATGTACAATCCAATGGTTTTTGTATATTCAGAGTTTGCAACCACCACACCATCGATTTTAAAATATTTTTATCATCCCCCAAATTAAACCCATACCCATTAGCAATCATTTCCTATTTCCTCCAATCTCTCCATCCCTAGGCCTAGGCAATGACTAATCTAGCTTCTGTATCTGTAAGTTTTCCTATTCTGAACATTTCAGGGTCTAATTTGGATTTCTCCACATTCTCACCAACACTTGTTGTTATCTACCTTTTTAAAAAATATGTAGCCATCATATTGGGTATGAAGTTGTATATCATTGTTGGATTTCCATTCCCTTGATGGCTAATGTTTTTTATGTAGGATCTTTTCACATGCTATTGGCTGTCATACACCTTTTTTTGAAGAAATGCCTATTTAAATCTTTTGCCCAATGTCATTTGTCTTTTTATTACTGAGTTGTATTTTTTATATATTCTAGATACAAGTCCCTTATCAGGTAAGTGATTAGCAAATATATTTTTCCCATTTTTTAGGTTGTCTTTTCATTTTTGTGGTATCCTTTGAAGCACAAAAAATTAATTTTGATGAATATATCTATTTTTTCCAATTTATCCAACTTATTTATTGTTTTCTTTGGTTAGTTATACTTTTAATGTCATATGTAAGAAACTCTTACCAAAAGTGAGGTCATGAAGCATTTACACCTATGTTCTAAGACTTGTATAGTTTTAGCTTTTACATTAAGGTCTTTAGACAATGTTAATTTTTGTATGTGGTATAAAGCAGGGTCTAATTTCATTCCTTAGCATTGGATATTCAGTTGTCCCAGCACTATTTGTTGAAAGGACTATTCTTTCCCCTACTTTCTGAAAAGCTTTGGCATCCTTGCTAAATGTAAATGTGAGGATTTATTTTTGGACTCTTAAGTCTAGTCCATTGATCTCTGTGTCCATCCTTATGTTAGTCCCACCATCTTTATTAATGTAGCTTTGTAATAAGTTTTGAAATCAGAAAATGAGACTTCTCCAATGTTGTTCTTTCTCGATTTTTTTTTCCAGCCTATTCTAGGTTCCTTGAATGTGCCTACCAATTTTAGGATCATCTTATTAATTCCTACAAAGAAGCCAGCCGTAACTGTAATTGTGTTGAGTCTGTAGATCAGTCTGGGGAATATTGCCATCTTAATGTTGTCTTCTGAACCATGCACATGGGATGTCTTTCCACTTATTTAGATCTTCTTTAACTTTTTTAAAGCAATCTTTTATAGTTTTCAGAGTAAAAGTTTTACACTTCTTTTATTAAATTTATTACTGGGGCACTTGGGTGGGTCAGTCATTAAGCATCTGCCTTCAGCTCAGGTCATGATCTCAGGGTCCTGGTACTGAGCCCCGCATTGCGCTCCCTGCTCAGCGGGAAGCCTGCTTCTCCCTCTCCCGCTCCCCCTGCTTCTTGCCTCTCTTTCTGTCAAATAAATAAATAAAATATTTTTAAAAAAGATTTAAATTTATTACTAAGTATTTTTTCTTTTGCTATTGCAAATGTGATCTTTTTTCTTAATTTCATTTTTGCATTGTTTCTTTGCATCCATTGAATTTTAACTTCAAGCACTCTATTTTTAATTCCTAGAAGTCCTGTTTGTGTCTTTTTTCATATTGGCCTAGCTATTCATGATTTAATATATATATATCTTTTAAGTTTTTAACTTTAATTCCAGTTAGTTAACATACAGTGTTATATTAGGTTCAAGTGTACAATATAGTGATTCAACACTTCCATACATCACCTGGTGCTCATCACAAGTGTGCTCCTTAGCTCCCATCATCTATTTCACCCATCCCCCCACCCCACCCACCTCCCCTCTGGTAACGACCAGTTTTTTCTCTATAGGTAAGAGTCTGTTTCTTGATTTCTCTCTCTTTTCCCCTCTTTGTTCATTTGTTTTCTTTCTTAAATTCTACAATATGAGTGAAATCATATGGTATTTGCCTTTCTCTAACTTATTTCACTTAGCATTATACTCTCTAGCTCCATCCATGTTGCAAAAAGCAAGATTTCATTACTTTTTATGGCTGAATCATGTTCCATTGTATACAGATACCACTTCTTTCTCCATTCATCAATCATTGGATGCTTGGGCTGCTTCCATATCCTAGCTATTGTAAATAATGCTTCAGTAAACACAGGGGTGCATGTATCCCTTTGAATTAGTGTTTTTGTATTCTTTTGGTAAATACCCAGTAGTGTGATTATTGGATAATAAGGTAGTTCTATTTTTAACTTTTTGAGGAACCTCCATACTGTTTTCCACAGTGGCTACACCAGTTTACATTCCCATCAATGGTGCACGACTGTTCCTTTTTCTCCACATCCTCGGCAATACCTGTTGTTTCTTGTGTTGTTGTTTTTGCCATTCTGACAGGTGTGTAATATATTTTTTAACACAAAGAATGACCAGATCCAGAACCATCGGATACAGAACTTACTCTGTATCTGATTATTTCAATACCTGAAGCCTCCAGGTTATGTTTTCTCCCCTTATTCTCTTCCGTGTCTCTCTCATGAAAATTTCTTTCTTCCTTTGCTTAGTTCTTTGACTTCAATGGTGTAAGGCTTAGATTGGAGGTGGTCAGAGAGCGTGTGGGTTTGCGTCTGCCAGGTCCCGTGATCACTTGGAACTGAATTTTCAGGCAGAGTTTTACCACACAAGAAGTACACATTCCTGTTCCAACCTACCTGAATGTTAGGAATCTTCTGGGGGACACCTGTGTTTTCTCTGTCACTCAGCCAAATTTGAGATAAATTGGCTAACTCTCCCTTCATGTGGGGATAGTTTTCTATTTAACCCGATCACTGAGGTCATCATCCTTTGTAAGCTGCCACTTTATATGGGGGTCAACTGTCCAAATCCCCACTCTGCTCTAGCTTCAGATTTTGTATGTGGATCTTTTTTTTTTTTAAGATTTTATTTATTTATTTGAGAGAGAGAGAATGAGACAGAGCACATGAGAGGGGGAGGGTCAGAGGGAGAAGCAGACTCCCTGCCGAGCAGGGAGCCCGATGCGGGACTCGATCCAGGGACTCCAGGATCATGACCTGAGCCGAAGGCAGTCGCTTAACCAACTGAGCCACCCAGGCGCCCCTGTATGTGGATCTTTAAATCACAAATTCTTAGCCCCCATGGATGGCAAATACTGTGGACAAACACCACTCCAGAATTTACATTGAATTTACATGCCACTTTAAAATGTGTACTTTCTTACCATTTTTGCCCCTTATTATTTGTACTTTTCTGCCAGCTCAACCACGCATTATAAAATATTTCAAACAGATTTATACAATGGAACCTAATTAACGTCTTTTTAATTTCACTCCAACTGAAGTTAGAAGGTGTGGAATCTGGTCCTGGTTCTAGCAACATGACCTTTGGTAAGTCTTTCACTTTCTCTGTGCTTTAGGGACTCCATTTGTGAAAAATGAGGAGATTGGACTAAATTATTTTTATGGACCCTTTCAGCTGTAAATGTCCATGACTCTCATGTTCAATAATTCCTAATTGTACAGGAACTTCGATAGTTATTAATCATATTCAGGGAGTTCTTTTATATCAGCGAGGATGAGATAGTTCTACTCAAAAGTATAGTTTTTCTTTGACCTGAGTGGCTTATTTTCTCTCAGATAGTGGGAGTTCTTCTAGTGGGGCCTGTATACCTGATTGATTACTATCATAATTCCACTTTAAAATATCATAAGAGTCAGACAAAATGTACCAAAGTAAAATTTTGTTATTTTTCTTCACATGGATTTTAATAGTACCCAGAAAAGGTAAAATAACAATGTTGTGCCCTTGAAAGTAAGATATTTCAAAACTACTACTTACTTTGTTGATGTGTTTTTGTTTTGTTTTTAAGATACAGTTTGGATTTTCTTTAAAAAACTTTTTTAAATTTCTGATAAAATTCAGGGATAACTGTATTTTTAGCAGATTCAATATTTTCAAAGCCTTTTAAGAAAACAAACCACAATTGGCAGCAGGCATTGAAAAGGAAAAATCCTCTGAAGCAGCAAACACCCTGTTTACTAATGAGAACCCATGAATCACAGAGAGCAACATAACCCAAAAGTGTGTTTTCCTTCTGCTGTTTGAAGTTGCAGGAGCAAATCTGTGGCCTTAAAGTAATGAAATGCACTGAGATAGTACAAAAATACATTATTTAGTTGCTTGCTACATAATGTGATTTAAATTGTTTTTCTTTCCATTATCCTTGGCTCTTGGGCACTTAAGTTGAGGCAGATGTATGACTATTTCATAATTAACAAGTGTTCCTCTCTGACAAAGAAAGTAATTTGGGGGAGGGTGGGAGTCTGCTCTCTGTCCTTGCTAAGCTTCTCCTTCAACACCTTTGTTTCCTACCAGTCTAAGACTCCATTAACTTTAAAAACAAATTAGAATTTAGCTTCTTTAACTGTTCTCACTTTGCTCAAATCAAAAGGCATTTAATTAGTTTGCTTCTAGGATATATTAGTGCAATCAGAGCATCTAATATAAATAGTTTAATATGATGGTCTAATGCTACAAAGTGTCAGTGAAAGACTTTGAAGCTAAATTACGGCCAATGCCCAAAGGACATCCTGGACGAAGTCTATGACTCTACCCTATATTTGTAAGACTGCCACCCATATATAAAGCTTTAAAAGACCCATTTCGCCATGTTGAGGTGGCAATGAGTCCTTTGACAAAAGTAAAAGTTTGAAATTTCTTTTTTTTCTGATGTGGTTTTGGCAGAGCCTGTCTATTCTCAACAAATATGAGAGGCTCTGGAAGGAAGGTGATTTACCCATTTCCCTGTCCTCTCTCCCACACACCCACCACTGTAGGCCTTGAGGTCCCCTTGTTGTTGCTGGCAGGGCCATGCCTGGTTCACTGAGCTACTCAAGAGCTGGTACAACCTTCAAAATTTGAGGATGAGATATAGGAGGGCTTCTGACCTACTTAATGTTGATGTACTCTGTTCCTACACGCTGTGATCACTTGAGGGGAAGGGACACGGACATTTCTTAAATTGTATCCCTCTTTGCCCAGATTTGGAAAGCACAATGTACATTCTACTGTATATTTCCCAGGATGGTTTAGTGATACAGAAACCAAGAAAAGAAAGTATAGTTGACCCTGAACTACTGCGGGTCCACTTTATGCATATTTTTTTTTCAATAAATACGGAACACTACTGTACATGTATTTTCTCTTCCTTGTGATTTTCTTAATCCTTTGGAGTTGACAGTGAGAGTCACCAGTGACCATTCAAAAATGTAGAGAGAAAAGATGTTTGACTGCAAGAAGCTGAGGAAAGATGAAGAAGTGGAGACCATGTGTAAAGATAACCGGTAAGTTTGCTATAAAGAATAATAGGAAACAGTGAGGTACTTGGAGATGGCCATGGGGTCAAGGAAGTATTCTTAAGAAGGGAAATAACAGAGAGGTGTGTGTGCAGATGAGAACAATCCTGTGGCGATGGGGAGACTGATACAGGAGGGAGAAGGGACAGTTGCAGGATCAAAATCACGGAGAAAGTGGAGGACAGGGATGCCATTGCTCCAGTGGCAAGGTGGGTGGAGTTACAGGCATGACTACTTCTTCCACCGAACTAGATGGGCAGTGAGGTAGTTGGGTACATTTTGTTATATGAGGAGGTTCTCAGCTAATTGTATTTATTTTCACAAGGAATTAATGGAAGCAAGGAAGACACCTACACTATTCTAAGCTTTAGTACTTGAGGCTTATAAGAGAAAAAGCAGCGAATACTTAAGGAGGAATTAATTTATATAATTATAGATTAGTATATTATAGGTTAATATATTATTATAGATTAATATATCATTATAGATTAATGTATTATTATAGATTAATGTATTATCATAGATTAATATTATATAATATTAAATAAGTAATTGGTTACTATAATTGGCAAGAACTCCTTTTCTATATGCAAATGATTAGGGGCAAAGAAATGAATGAATTTGAGAGAACATAGTAAGATAAATTCAACAGTGTTTGAGGATTACTATCTTAGGGAGGTCAGTTTTGTTGACCACAGAGAAAAATGGCAAGATGGTAAGATCAACTCATTCCAGAAATTTTAGGGAGCCATATGAAAAAATATATTAAGGGGCGCCTGGGTGGCTCAGTCGTTAAGCGTCTGCCTTTGGCTCAGGTCATGATCCCAGGGTCCTGGGATCGAGCCCCGCATTGGGCTCTCTGCTCAGCAGGGAGCCTGCTTCTCCCTCTCCCACTCTGCCGGCTTGTGTTCCCTCTCTCACTGTCTCTTTCTGTCAAATAAATAAATCTTTAAAAAAAAATTATATTAAAATGTTACTGAAAGTGACTAAAACAACAAGTGAGATAGACATATTCTCTTCCTGAATTACAAGATTGATTTAAGGCAATCATATTCAGAAATCTTAGTTTTTAAAGGAATTTCACAAAATGATTCTAAAATGCATTGGGAAGAATAGATAGGCTTGATTAAAATTTTTATTAAAAAAAAGAGGCCAGTTTCTAAACATCTTGAAAGATTATGAAAATTAAGTTGGTGTCGTATTGGCATAAGAAGAAATAAACTGAAACGGACCCCCAGATTTGGAAGTGTTGGCATCACAAACTAGTGGAGAAGGAAGGATCAATCAATATGAGAGCTAAGAAACTGGCTAGTTAATTTCTTTTGAAATTCATATTCCCACTTAATAATATATTCTAAATAAATTAAAAATGAATTATAAATAAATAAAAAAATCAAACCATATAAAACCAGAAGAGTCTTTACCTGATTAGCTCATCTTTGATGAGTAAATTACTAATCTTAAAGCAAAGAAGGAGAACGAAAGATTTGAGAACATAAAATATTAAATTTTCTGTTTAAAAAAATTAGAAACAAAATAAAAGACAAATGGAGAAACACTATTATAAACAAAATACTCATTAAAATCAGTAAGAAAATACTAAGTCCCAATAGGTAAATGAACCAAGTATATGAAAAGATAGTTTACCATGAAAAAACACAAATTATTGTGAAATATCTGAAAATATATAACTTTAGTAAAGAGATGAAAATGTAAATAATATTGATATGCTAATTTCAGTTGTCAAAATAGGAAAAAAATCTTTATATGACTTACAGCTTGGTAAGACACAAATACCCTTGGTGAAGGGGAAGTTGGTAGAATCTTCATGGAAAGTAATTAGAGCAACACATACCAACCACTTTGGTAATGGATTGCCTCTTCCTGGAACTTGACCTAAGAAAAGGTGAACAAAGAGGAAGGTATAAAAATGTTCATTGTATGCCTGTTAATAAGAGTGAAAAAAATTTTATATGTACATATAAAAGTGGGAAGGAAATGTGTCAAAGTGTTAACAGCTGTTATCCACAGTTGATGAGATTATGAATAAGTATTATTTTCTTCTTCATTATCTAATTTTCTAAATTTTCAATGCGAGTATATATTTCTCTTAAAATACATTTAAAAAAAACATTTTTTTAGATAGGTGAATGTGTCAAAAGCCCCATCAGACATGTGAAGATGTTATTTCTCATGATAATTATCTCCTAAATATAGTTTGATTAAGGAAAAGGATATTCTTATTTGTGGTTGAAAGCACAGTATAGGCAAAAAAAATCTGTCTATAAGATTTTCTATTTTTTAGATTCACCATTTTAAGACAAGAATATTTATTCTCAGACCTAGTATATAATTTTAAAAATTTAAAAATAAAATTTACAGGCCATATTTATTTTTTTAAAAAAAGGAACTGTTTACCTCTCTGCTAGACCTGCAAGTATTACATATGAATACACAATTCAATCAAGTGAATTTATGCACCTTTACAAAACTTGCATTAGGTGTATGAATTATGATCAAGTAAGATTTCTCGTGGTAAGTTAAGTGTGTAAGCCAAATGTTTAAGAATACTTCTTTTTATATCTTAAGTGTAATAATTCTACCTTATGCAGGTTGTCCAACTTAAAAATTCATAATTAGAATCTAATCAAGCAGATGACAAAATAGATGCATAGAATACTAATGTCCAATTTATCCTTGTATATAATTAATGATATTCTCTGCTTTGTAAATTTTGAAAGAAGCCTATATATATCTCAAAAACTTTTTTCTATTATAAATGCTTTCACAAACAACACAACGATTTTATATTTAATTTAATTTTCATTATTATCTCCTAGAACAACTGTTTTTTCCCTGAAATATTAAAGAAGAAAGATGTTATATTGGGTATATAACGGACTACAACAGCAGGATCTGCTACTTTATTTTTTATAATATATTTATTTTCTTGTATTTTTAAAAATTCACATGACATCGATTCATGAATGAAATATTTTCACATCTTCAAGGCACTGGTTTTATTTTTTAAAAATCTGGTTATGTCCCAACTTATAACATGCGTCCATTATTTTTCTGAGCCTTGGTTTCAAGTATGATAGCCAAAAACGAAGCAAAAATCTTTCTAATGTTAAAGAGCATCTGAAATATTTTGTAAGACTGCTATAAAGAAATAGCACAACAGATTGTGACATTATTAAGACTCCTTCACAACCAACCTTGTGAGGGTCTCTCTGAACTGAAAGCTCTTTCTTATGCCCTTCCTAGTAACCACAATTAATTGTGAGCGGTCAGGAGGTTCTTCAGCCCAGCAGCTTGCCTGTTCCCAATAGCTCCCCACAAATGCTCACAGTACATGGAGGGGCCATTTAGCCAGTACCTTCAGTTTTTATATTTTATATTTTGACATTGACATTTATATTTTGATATTTATTTTGACATTTCCTTTTTCTTTTTAAGATTTATTTATTTTATGAGAGAGAGAGAGAGAGATAAGAAAGAGAGGCTGTTGGGGAGGAGCAGAGGGAGAGAGAAACTCCAAGCAGGCTCCGTGCTGAACACTGGGCTTGATCTCTTAACCCTGAGATCACGATCTGAGCCAAAACCGAGTCCCACGCTTAACCGACTGAGCTACCCAGGTGCCCCTTGACATTTCTTTTGATGCATACTGACCGCTGGTTTACTTTCTGCATCTCAACCTCTTTCTTTAATTAAAATGATTATGGAAGACTGATCTACGCAAAGTCTATGCCATTTCTTTGATACAGGTGCCTCAAGGATATTTTTTAAAATCCGTTTATTTCAGGTACTCTGATAATTTTTGATCAAGGACCAGTTAATATGTTCACCTGATGTGGTAAAAAAGAAAAACATATAATTTAGAGCTGTGAGACGTGGGGTTGATAATCCTTTGTCTGTCACTTAATAGTTAATGTGACTATAAATGACCCACAGCCTCTCCAAGCCCTGGTTTCCACATCCTGAAAGCGATAAAAAAAAAAAAAGATCATTTCAAGGCTTGTAGTGAATGAGGTGCACAAAAGATAAAGTTCTCAAGGTGCTTTGTACAGTGAAATACTAACAATATTACTATTTTAAGACTCTAATGTTTCTGACTTTGTCTTTCTTTTCCTCCTAGTGTCCCTGAGGCTTTCCACATCTATAATTGAATCTGCTATTTTCTCTTTGTTAATATTCTAAGTTTATGCAAAAACCTAAATGCTACCATGCTCTGGAGCCCACACATTAGTACCCCATTCTTTCCTAGTTTATCTATAGTGTACAGGCACTGTTCTAGGCAGAGGAGTGTGCAATGTAGCACACGGGACTTCAAACAAAGGAAGGACCGAGATAAATTAGCAAAGTGTTCGGAAGAGCAAGTAAAGATAAGACCAATTTTCTTTTTTTTTTTTTTAAGATTTTATTTATTTTTTTGACAGAGAGAGACATAGAGAGAGCAGGAACACAAAGGGGGGGAGTGGGAGAGGGAGAAGCAGGCTTCCCGCTGAGCAGGGAGCCCGATGTGGGACTCCATCCCAGGATTCTGGGATCATGACCTGAGCCGAAGGCAGACGCTTAACGACTGAGCCACCCAGGCACCCCCAATTTTCATTTTATTGCAAAGTTCTTTGAGGCTGCTAGGATCATTCTGCTATAGATCTGCAAACACGGTAGACACTGAATGTTTCAAAATAAAATAACCCAGAGGAGGGGCGCCTGGGTGGCTCAGTCGTTAAGCGTCTGCCTTCGGCTCAGGTCATGATCCCAGAGTCCTGGCATCGAGCCCCACATCAGGCTCCCTGCTCCGTGGGAAGCCTGCTTCTCCCTCTCCCACTCCCCCTGCTTGTGTTCACTCTCTGGCTGTCTTTCTCTCTGTCAAATAAATAAAACCTTTAAAAAAATAAAATAAAATAACCCAGAGGAACAACCCAAGGGAGCCAGGTAACTTAAATAGAGGCCTTAAAAAATCCTAATGTCTTTGAATTCCACTGTGTGTGTGTTTCCAAATAACTGGAGTAATGTATATCGTTCCGGTGATGCACATAATGAAAAGATTTTCTTTACCAAAAATTGGCAGAAATGATGCAGACTCTTGAAGAAAAGTTTGCTAGGTCTAGAAGTGCCTTGTGGATTTTTTCCAACAAGCCTGTCTTTACTGATCTTTTTAAGAACATCTCCCACTGTTTATCATTTCATCATTCATTCCAAAAATACTCATTAAACACCCACCACGTGCCAAGCAGTCTAGGCAATGAGCAGTTTGCAAAACAGTCCCCGCCCCATCTCTGCTCTCATAGGATCGACATTAAATCTTATGTGTGATGATAGTAAGTTCTAGGGAGAAAAATTAAAGCTGGGAAAGGAGCAAACTGTGTGTGGGAGGGAGAAGGCTTATCTTCTTGGTCAGCAATTAATTTTTTAATTTTCAATAAACCTTGTTACAAATAATTGTTTAATGAATAAGGAAAAATAAATTACTTCAATTCCTTTTTTTGTTTGTTTTTGCTTGTGGCAAGAATGTGCTTATCTTTACATAGTGATTCAAAACTTCCATACATCACCTGGTGCTCATCACAAGTGTGCTCCTTAATCCCCATCACCCGTTTCCCCCATCCTCCCACCCACCTCCCCTCTGGTCACCAGCAGTTGGTTCTCTAGAGTTAAAAGTCTGTTTCTGGGTTTGACTCTCTCTCTTTTTTTCCCTTTGCTCATTTTTTTGTTGTTGTTGTTTCTTAAATTCCACATATGAGTGAAATCATGTGGTATTTATCTTTTTCTGACTGACTTACTTCGCTTAGTTAGCATTATACTCTCTAGCTCCATCCATGTCATTGCAAATGGCAAGATTCCATTCTTTTTTATGGCTGAATGTCTATATATACACCACTTCTTTCTCCATTCATCAATCGATGGACACTAGAGCTGCTTCCATATCTTGGCTATTGTAAATAATGCTGCAATAAACACAGGGCTACATGTATCCCTTTGGATTAGTGATTTTGTATTCTTTGGGTAAATACCCAGTAGTGTGATTGCTGGATCATAGGGTAGTTCTACTTTTAACTTTTTGAGGAACCTCCATACTGGTTTTCCATCATGGTCCACCAACGTTGCATAAGTGTTCCTTTCTCCACCAGCCGCCCCCCATTTCCCCCATCCTCGTCAACACCTGTTGTTTCTTGTGTTTTTGATTTTAGCCATTCTGACAGATGTGAGGTGATATCTCATTGTAGTTTTTTTTTTTTTTTTTTTTTTTTAAATATTTTATTTATTTATTTGACAGAGAGAGACACAGTGAGAGAGGGAACACAAGCAGGGGAGTGGGAGAGGGAGAAGCAGGCTTCCCACTGAGCAGGGAGCCCGATGTGGGGCTCGATCCCAGGACCCTGGGATCATGACCTGAGCCGAAGGCAGATGCTTAACAACTGAGCCACCCAGGCGCCCCCTCATTGTAGTTTTGATTTGCATTTCCCTGATGGTGGGTGATGCTGAGCATCTTTTCATGTGTCTGCTGGCCATCTGTATGTCTTCTCTGGAGAAATGTCTGTTCATGTGTTCTGTCCATTTTTAATTGGATTATTTGTTTTGGGGTATTGAGTTGTATCAGTTCTTTATATATTTTGGATACTGACCCTTTATCCGTTATGTCATTTGCAAATATCTTCTCCTATTCTGTAGGCTGCCTTCTAGTTTTGTTGACTGTTTCCTTCACTGTGCAAAAGATTTTTATTTTGACTAGTCCCAATAGTTTATTTTTGCTTTTGTTTCCCTTGTCTCAGGGGACCTATCTAGAAAAAACATGCTACAGTCAATGTTGGAAAAGTTACTGCCTGTGCTCTCTTCTAGGCTTTTAATGGTTTCAGGTCTCACATTAAGTCTTTAATCCATTTTGTATTTATTTCTGTGTAGAGTATAAGAAAGTGGTCCAGTTTCATTCTTCTGCATGTGGCTGTTCATTTTTCCCAACACCATTTGTTAAAGAGACTGTCTTTTCCCCACTGAATATTCTTTCCTGCTTTGTTGAAGACTAGCTGACCATATACTTGTGGGTCTATTTCTGGGTTTTCTAGTCTGTTCCATTGATCTATGTGTCTATTTTTTTTTTTTTTTTGCCACCATCATACTGTTTTGATTATTACAGCTTGTAATATAACTTAAAGTCCAGATATGATACCTCCAGGTTTGCTTTTATTTTTCAAGATTGTTTTGGCTATTTGGGGTCTTTTTGTGGTTCCATATAAATTTTAGGATTGTGTGTTGTAGTTCTGTGAAAAATGCCATTGGTATTTTGGTAGGGATTGTGTTAACTGTGTAGATTGCTTTGGGGAGTATAGACATTTTAACAATATCTGTTCTTCCAATCCATGAGCATGGAATGTCTTTCCATTTCTTTGTGTCTTCCTCCATTTCTTTCATCAGAGTTTTACAGTTTTCAGAGTACAGGTCTTTCACCTCTTTGGTTAGGTTTATTTCTAGGTATCTTATCAATTTTGGTGCAGTTGCAAATGGGATTGTTTTCTTAATTTCTCTTTCTGCTGCTTCCTTATTAGTGTATAGAAATGCAACAGATTACTATACATTGATTTTGTATCCTGCAACTTTACTGAATTCATTTACCAGTTCCACCAGTATTTTGGTGGAGTCTTGAGTTTTCTATATGTAGCAGCATGTCATCTACAAATAGTGGAAGTTTTACTTTTTCCTTACTGACTTATATGTTTTTTTTCCCCTTTTTGTTGTCTGATTGTTGTGGCTAGGACTTCCAGTACCATGTTGAATGAAAGTGCTGAGAGTGGACATCCTTGTCTTGTCTGACCTTAGGGGAAAACCTCTGTTTTTTTACCATTGAGTATGATGTTTGCTGTGGGTTTTTTATATATGGCCTTTATTTTGTTGAGGTATGTTCTTTCTAAATCTACCTTGAGGGTTTAATTTTTAAATTTTATTTATTTATTTGAGAGAGCGAACCTGAGTGTGTGTGCACAAGCAGGGGGAGTGGCAGAGGGAGAGGGAGAAGCAGGGAGCCCAATGCTGTGCTGGTGCAGGGCTCAATCCCAGTACCCTGGTATCATGCATGACCTGAGCTGAAGGCAGATGCTTAACTGACTGAGCCACCCAGGTACCCCTTGAGGGTTTCTATCATGAATGGATTTTGTACATCGTCAAATGTTTTTCCTGAGTCTATTGAAATGACCATAGGGTTCTTATCCTTTCTTTTATCAATGTGATGCATCACATTGATTGATTTGCAATGTTGAACCACCCTTGTAACCCAGGAATAAATCCCACTTGATCATGGTGAATATTGGATTTGGTTTGCTAGTATTTTGCTGAGGATTTTTGAAATTATGTTCATCAGGGATATTGGCCTGTAGTTCTCTCTCTCTCTCTTTTTTTTTTTGGTGTGTGTTTGTAGTATCTATATTGGTTTGGTATCAGGGTAATGCTAACCTCATAGAATGAATTTGCATAGAATGAATAGCTTTAATCAGGTGTAATTTATATCCAATGACATTCACTCACCAGAATTGTCTGGTTCTATGAATTTCATTATACATGTACCATCCTTAAACCTGCACCATGATTAAGATATAGAACATTTCTCTGACCCCAAAAAGTGCCTCCCTCTTCCTCTGCAGTCAAGCTCTGGTCCTATCCCAGCCCCAGCCCACCACTGATGTGCCCTGTACAATTGATTTTGCCTTTTGTACAATTTCATATAAATGGCTTGAGAGAGCAAGGGAAAGAGGCTGGCTCGGGGGTTTTTATTGTGGTTGTTGGGTGGGGCTGTTGTGAGAATTCTTGCCAGAGGGCAGGGGTTTGTGTGGTTTAAATCTTGCGCTGGATCCAAAGGAGGGAGCACCTGCTCTTTCTGACCAGCTTGTCAGGATGTGGCACACAAAGGAAGGAGAGGTGAGGCCTAAAAGCTGTGGGCAAACATCAAAACTGGAGCCTGACTCTTTATTATAGCTACAAATTCAGTTTTAGAGGAGTAGGGTCCTCTAAATGTTTGGAAGCTTTCCTGGAGAAGGTAATGTCAGAAATAACATGATTATTAAGAAAGGAGAATTTTTTTATTCATTTATTATTTATTGTTTGTGTCTGCTCATAAATACATTGTAATTATAGAAAATGGAAAAAATACAGGAAAGTATAAAACAGAAATTAAAGTTCACTTATAACCTCATCATCCTAAAATAATCTCGGTTAACCAGTTAACACTTTTGCCATCCCTTCCTCTAAGAATTATTTTGATAATTAGAAAAAAATAAATTATCAAAAAAATTAAAACAAATTTTTTTCTGGTGTACTTTTCAGCACATTTACCCTTTTCTCATCGAAGTTGTGGTATAGTTGTTATTTTCAAACTTTTTTTTTTTTTTTAAAGATTTTATTTTTATTTATTTATTTGAGAGAGAGAGAATGAGAGACAGAGAGCATGAGAGGGAGGAGGGTCAGAGGGAGAAGCAGACTCCCTGCCGAGCAGGGAGCCCGATGCGGGACTCGATCCTGGGACTCCAGGATCATGACCTGAGCCGAAGGCAGTCGCTTAACCAACTGAGCCACCCAGGCACCCTATTTTCAAACTTTTTAATAGAAAAGTTGACATTTCTTTTTTTAAGATTTATTTATTTATTTGAGAGAGAGAGAGAGAGTATGCTCACACATGCAAGCAGGGGGAGGGGCAGAGGGAGAAGGAGAGAGAGGGGAGAGAGAAGCAGACTCCCCGCTGAGCGCGGAGCCTGATATAAGGCTCCATCTCATGACCCTGAGATCATGACCTGAGCTGAAGTCAAGAGTTGGCTGCTTAACTGCCTGAGCCACCCAGGTGCCTCAAAAAGTTAACATTTCTATCCAACTCTGCTTACTGTCTCTGGTGATGCTTTTAACCTATTTTCCTGTTTTTATAAACATGGCAGATCTGAACCTACTGTATTTTTTAAAAGTTTGCAAATTTAAAAGTGTGTTTCTTTGTTAGAAAAGTGTTAATTTTACCACATCTATTTTCATTTTGCTGCCAAGAAACCACTGGGATTCCAACTTGCCCTTTCCCATTCAGTACCTCTACTGGAGCTCAGAATCACTGAAGGACCGAACAGTCCTACACAGCGCCCCAGGGAATGCACTGTGCATTTGAATATCCACATTCTCTCACCACTTTCATCTTTCAGGTGCGTAAAGAACTTGTCAGATTTGAAGGGAAGACCACAAACTTTCATGTTTCAAAGATTTCAAACAGGCTTAGCGATGATGCTTCTAACAGCTGACAGAGTAGGCTCTGTTTATCCCTGTTAATGCTCCCCTTTTCAAATTCCTTCCTGGTATACCTCAAGGTATTTTCATTGTGACCACTCAGGGGCAAATAGGAAAAAGAATTCTCTGTCACATCTTGCCTATCACCTATCCTTCCTTGGTCATATCTATTTTCCTGAATTCTATTTAATGAATATCAAGCCACAGAGTTCAACTGTAAAATGAATGAAGTTAGCTCTATCATAAGGCAAAAGCAGGCATGGTCTTGGGTTTTGCAAAGAGAAATGTCAAATGTGCAAGGACTCCAGTTCTCAAGGTGGTTCCCCGTAAATCCCCTTGTGGCTTATCAGTGAAGGCAGACGGTGTTCATGAAAACTCTGTGACATGTTGCCCCTTCATATACATCAGAGACCTCTGTTTAAAGTATATTGTATAAATGTATGCAGACTGACGGGTTTTTTTTTAAAGGGAGAAATTATGGACTCTGGAATCATCAAGCCGAGTATTTTTAGATATTTATGTAGCACACAAAGCCTAAAACATTTACTATTGGCCCTTTACAGAAAAAAATTGTTAATTCCTGCCCTAGTCATCCACGTTCAAATAGAGAGAACTGTTGATGCCAGTATTTGTTAAAAATTGGTGGTTAATGTGACATTATAAGTAAATTTTTGGTAGTTACGGACTCGTAAAATAATAAGATTATACCCATTCAAAAATGTCTAGGAACGGGGAATATCATCCCAGGGCAAGACATTGAAATTATATGGTACAAAAAATGAAGCAGGTGACTTTGGAAGAAGGCATGTGGGGTTGATGTTTAACTTATTCTTAAGGCCTCCTGTACCTAAACTATATTGTGAGAAAAATAAGCATAAATTCTATATACCATTCGGGTAATATACAAATAAGTTTAAATTCATCAACAGATGTTAAGTGACCTTGGCTTTGTGCTCTGTATACAAAGATATATATAAAATAATATTTACCAACATTTATGGAACTCTTACTATGTGCCAAATGATATTCTAAGCACTTTATCTGATTTATCTAATTTAATTCTGTAGCAGCCCTATGCAATAGGTACTATAAGCATTATCTCATTTTAAAAAGGAAATCCCATGGCTTCAAGAGGTTCAATAACTTGCCCAAGGCTATGCAACCGTAGAGATTCAGGGTCAGGACATGAAACCACGCAGTGTAACTAAAAGCTCAGAGACTTAACTGCTCTGTATACCACTTCCCCAGAGATTCCAGTCCTGTGGGATAAATGCTCTGAGCAGGGATAATAAAACACCGTGGGGAGGGTGGGGTTATGGGCAAGGGCTTCCCAGAGAGCTGAGTCTGGAATGACAAGATTTGGTGGTAATGGGAAGACACATTTCAACCTTCTCAAGTAATTCTTAGCTTCAGACCTAAAGACTTTTGGGCCACAGACTTATCTCTACCTAACCTCTGAACAAATCCTATTCAAATTGGAAGGTATATTGGGAGCATAGTAGGCTTCCTCTCCCCGCCCTTTCTGTCCTAAGCCTGTGTTAGAGATGACTCTTCCTCCCCCCCACTTCTCAAGTACGCCTTCCATTCTGAAGAGGGCTGCATCCCTACTTCCTCGTTTTGTGTCTCCATTATATGCTGTTGTACCCACCGTGTTTTTACCTTTCCCCCTTCCCAATACGAGTAACAGGTTGCTCCCAAGGCCCTATTATCACAAATAACATTGCAAGGAACATCGTTATAGACCCTCATGAGAGTTTTTGGGGGATACACACACTGGAGTAGAATTGCTGAATGCTTGAACCAAACTCTGCCCTGCCCCCCAGCAAGGCATGAAGGCTTCTGTATACCAATTAATAGCAATATATAGCATAGGTATCAAACTTGACATTTTATTTACTTGGCGAGGTAATACTTGGCATTCTCTAGCTGATTCTTCACTTTGGCGTCAATGTAGCCAAGCTTAAAACCACAAGTCAGATAGTTCATCATTACCTATGGCTGCAGGCCCAGATGCTCAGCTTGGAACTGCCTAGGCATCTGCAGCTCTCCATTCTTATAATCAGCTTAGCACTTATTTATTATGTTAATGTCAGCGTTTAGGCCTCTGTGCTTACCATTGTGCAGCAGGGCCTCCAAGGTAGTGAGTGAGTGTCTTTCATGTCCCTAGGGCTTTTCACCACCGCCTGTGTAGGGGTACTTAGTATAAGGTTGTTGGCTCAAACAAACAGAGAACAGAGGACAAAGAACTAACTTGCAAAGAAAGATGATTCTATTTGTAGCAGATGGAATTAAAGGTCAATTTAATTGGTAGTGAGACATTATGTGCACTTGTCCTTCAGCGGAATCTAGAACTTTGGATTTAAAGCAAAAGAGATAGTTTGGGGATGGAGCTGAGGATCAGTGGATTGCGTGGTATAGAAGTGTATTGAGTGGGTGAGGGAGCACAGGTTTAATTTGGCAATCAGGGAAGGATGGGGCTGCCAAATTGGGGCCAGAGGGGAGGCTCCGTAAGACAGGCTTACCAGCGGGAAGGGCATCAGTGCAGTGTTATCAAAACTACAGGAGGTAGGGATGAGAGGAGGGACCAGTGTCCCATAGGGCAGGCAGTAGGCTCAAAATGAGACTAAGCAGGGCTGCTGGGTCTGAAAATTCGTATTTCACTGGTATCTTTGATAAAGCTCATTAATTTGTACTAATATTAAGAAACGTGTGACCTTTTCTCCTACTTACCTATAGAGAATATTTTGAACTTCCTTTTGTCTTAACTGTTGTACGACACTTGAGATAGCTATATTAAAGGGGGCGCCTGGGTGGCTCAGTTGGTTAAGCGACTGCCTTCGGCTCAGGTCATGATCCTGGAGTCCCTAGATCGAGTCCCTAGATCGAGTCCCGCATGGGGCTCCCTGCTCAGCAGGGAGTCTGCTTCTCCCTCTGACCCTCACCCCTCTCATGCTCTCTCTCTCATTCTTTCTCTCAAATAAATAAATAAAATCTTTAAAAAAAAAAAAGAGATAGCTATATTAAAGGGAAATTTGGAATGCAATATTATTATAGGGAAAATGGAATTTTACTAAAAGAAGTCATGTTAAAATATTTGGTTTATAGATTACTCTGTACTTTGTGAGGCCCCTTTTTTTAAAAAAAAAAAAAAACATTAACTAATTCCCTGTTTCACAATAGCACGTAAGAGTTCCTTTGGAAGTGTAAGAGCTCTGTGTGTTTTGAAGAAAGGCACAGTGGTATTTTCTAGCACAGGCTAACCTTGATACCACTTGCGTTAGAGAAATCTGCCTTATCTGAAATTCCATAGGCACTAGAAGATATACAGGCATAAATTCCTGTAGGGTTGCACAATTTATTGTTATATTCTTATTTATCATCTAGTGTTCTCCTCATAGACTTCCCATTTTTTAATGGACATACTGAGATTTTTGTCAAAAAAACTTAAACACTTTCTCCATTAATCTCATAGAACTTGTTGGAGAACACAGTTTTTTCAAAGATCCTAAATTTCAGTGTCTTTGGAAAAAGCTACTTTATAGCTTTTATATTTTATAAATCTTTCATGGTATTTTTTGTAAGTCATTCCCCTTCTACCTACCAAAAGCATAATCTTTCAGAACTTTCTGGAAAGAAAAAAAAATTGCCTTAAGTCATTTTCACTATTTCTATGTATAGAATTAAATTAATGCAATAAAATTTAAAGAACAAACTCTTCCTTTCATGTAGCTTTGGTGCTCATTTCTTTTATTTCCTTTGTGCCTGAAGTTTATGTCCCTCTGTGCTCACAGTGACCTGTAAATCGTCTTTCCTTGTCTACGCCACTCATCTCAGGCCCTGGAAAAAAGATTTTTGAGTCCTGTGATTTCCTTTCCTGCAGCGCTTTCAGGGTGATAGGTTATATTAAGGAATTTCAATTAGAATGTAAGTTGGGTTATCTGGAACTCTATCAAGTATAATCATCTTTTCCTTGTCTCTCTACCATCAAGACTAATACTTTTTTTACTAATACAGCAATTGATGCTCATAGTTATAACCCCAAGGTACCACATTGCCTTCTGAATCAAGGTTGCCAGGATGGTTGTGGTAGGTATTTTATTTATAATAATCCATTAAAAATTTATAATCCTAGGGGCGCCTGGGTGGCTCAGTTGTTAAGCGTCTGCCTTCGGCTCAGGTCATGATCCCAGGGTCCTGGGATCGAGCCCCACATCGCATCGGGCTCCCTGCTCCGCGGGAAGCCTGCTTCTCCCTCTCCCACCCCGCCTGCTTGTGTTCCCTCTCTCGCTGTCTCTCTTTCTGTCAAATAAATAAATAAAATCTTTTTTAAAAAAAATGTATAATCCTATACTACAAAGTTTTTTATTAGTCGGATCATTTGATTAACTAGATCAATTCTTTCTTTGTTTTATGCCAGCTAACAGATAGACTGTCCAACTTCTAAGTTTGATTGTCCCAGTTTCACAGTCCCTTTCTTTATATGTAAATCCTGTATTGCATGTTACTCTTTGTTCTTCTCTTAAGTCCAGGTTTGCTCAAAGCAAATGCTCCACCAGCTCTGCCCCTGCACCTGAGCATCTCAACGCAGCTGAAGGAGAGCACACAGTCCTGCTGACTGGTCTCGTTACACTGATGACCATCAGCCTCAAATAGGACCCCAGGATTGCCAGCATCCCTGCAGTATTTCTCTAGTCAAGTCACACTCCCATGCTCTAGCGTGACTGAGTCTACACCATTTCTTAGCTCCCCTGCCTTCCTCCCCTGTCTTATCAGATGACCTTGCCTTCCGTCATCAGTCAGAACTTCCACATCCCCTCACCACCAAATCTACTCACCTCCCTGCGTCCGTCCCCACAGACGCTGCTTTCGCACCTCTAATGAATAAAGTGAACCAGCTGGGCTCCCCTTCGAGGCCAGACTCTCCACTCATGGATTCCTTCCCCTCCCCCCCAGCCACCCAAGGGGTCTGTTCCAGCATCTGCTGCTTCCCCTCTTGCTGGACCATTTTCTCCGTAGCCCCGCATTGTAGCAATGTCTCCTGTCACTGAGCAAGACCTTCCTCTACCAGGTGTCCTGCTCTAGCCCTAGCCCCATTTGTCAGCTCCCTTACAGTTACACCTCTGAAGCCGCTGTTTACCTTGCCACCTCTACTTTCTTCCCTCAGTCTCTCTGGAGCCCACTTTGGCTGACACTGTTCCCAACAAACCAGAAACCGGCCTCCCAACCTGAGTCGGTTTTAGTTCCCACCTCTCTGAATCCCTCAGCAGCCCTGGACACAGCCGCTCATTCCTTTCTCGCAATGGCTTTATTCACAGCTCCCAGAGCCGCATCTCACTGGCTTCTCTCCTGGGGCTCCTCAGAGTCTCCTCCAGATTCTCCATGTTGGGGGGGCCCTAGATTTTCATCCTCCACTTTCCTTAATCCAGTCTCATTTCATGATTTTAAATACCAACTACAGGCCAAAATGGCCCATTTGCATTGCTTCCCTACTCTTCTCCCCTAGCGACAACCCCCCCCCCACACACAACTCCACTTAGATGTGTTAGGTCTCTGAAACTCCATGTGTCCAGACGAAGAGTCTTGCTTCCTCTCCACCACCACTCCCAGACTCACTGCTCTGTCTTCTCCATTTCAGAATGTGGCAACTCGTTCTCTTAGTTGCTCATGTCAAAAATTCAGGAGTCAGCCTTGGTTCCTCTCTTTTTCACAGTCCACATCCACCAAGTACTATCAGAATATCGCAAAGTCTGAACACTTCTGATCATGTTTGCCCCGGTAGTAGCCTAGCCCAAGGCCTTGCTGGACCCCTTGAAGTAGCTTCCTGCATGGCCTCACCTCCTCTGCTCTTGGTCCCTGTGGTCTCTACTCCACCGAGCAGCCAGAGTAGTCTGTTAAATCACTAACAGCTCAAGGTCCCCTGCTCAGAACCCTCCAGTGGCTCTCCATCACTTTGAAACAATCTCCAATGTCCTTGTGGTGATTTGGTCCTATCTCTCTTTCTATTCCAGTGGCCACCACTCTCCCCCACTTTCACTTTGCTCTAGTACACAGACCTTCTTGCTTCTCCCCAAATGCAGTATGCTTGGCTGCCTCAGTACCTTTGCATTTGTGGTGCCCTCTACCCTGAACACTCCTTCCTCCAGGTATTTCAGGGTATTTTTTCTTCCTTTCTATATTTTTCTTCATATTATTCATCTTCATCTGAAATATAGAGCTATTGATTTAAGCTTCGTGAGGATGGACACTCTGTCTCTCTTAGGTACTGCTGTATCTCCAAGCTTAGAATGGCGCTTGATACACAACAGGCATTTAAGAAATATTAAATGACAAACGAAATAGTGTTATAAGGTACTTTTCTAACTTTTAAACTCTAGTTCTGCCCTACTGGTACACTGAACATGGACTGCATATAAAGCTGCTTTCAACAGTTCTGGTTCCGGTCCTTGACAAATCTGACCTCGACATAATATCTCTGATCTCTGTCACTGTCATTGCCCATCTCACCCTCTGAGAGATGGTAAGTGTTGTGTTTTAATTACAATAGGCCATCTTGTGTCTGTCTGCAGGGTTGCAGGTCGTCCCACAGGACAGTGTGGAGTTTGCATCACCTATGTATTTGCTCAACTTGTTATTATGGACATTTGAAAAAATGTAAATAGCAAAGAAAATAATATAATGAGCCAAATGTACTATCACCCAGCGTCAACAATGAACTCATGGTTAGTCTTGTTTCATGTATTATCACATCTATCCTTTCCAGATTATTTTGAAACAAATTCCAGGCTTAGTATCATTTCATTTCTAAAATTTTCATCTCTATAGGATGTCTACATTTAAAAAAAAAAAAAGGAAAACGCACATAACTATAGTACCGGTATCACACCTAAAAATTATCAATAATTTCTTAATATCAACAAATTTTTAGTCAGTGTTCACATTTTTCTCATTTTCATATAACAATATTTAACTGTGCTTACTTGAATCAGGTTCCAGAAAAAAAAAATTCCATATTTTAAAATTGGCTGATTTGCTTATCTCCCGTGTCAAATCCTCTCTGTCTTTCTCTCTCTCTCTCTCAATTCCTCTCCCCACCCCAACCCTACGCTGCCATTTTTGTTCAAGGAAACTGGTCATTTTTTTCTGCAGAGTCTCCCTCAATCTGAATTTTGCTGATTGCATCTCCCACATTTTCATGTGGTGCATTTCTTATAAATCAGTAGATGTAGAGGCTCTGATCAGAATCAGGCTCCATATCACTTTTGGCAAGACTACTTCATAGATAGTGTCTACTTCCAATAGGAACTAATAATAATGTCTGAATGTCACTCTTTTAGTGATGTTGTCAGCCATTGACATTACAGAGCTTCTGTTTATGTGGATTTTATCTACTGATATTTTGTGTTAGAAATTAAAACTAAGAAAACTTTAAAATAGTTATTTGTTTAAAATAACAATAATAAACCCTTACATGTTAGCACAAATGACATCATTTCAAGGGAAATAACTACATTTTCCAAAATAAAAAGTTTGTAAGAAAGGGAGCATTGTTTTACATTTTTACAAATCTCTTTAATGTCTAGTTTAATAAAAAAGAAGACAATATTCTTCTCTCTGCTTCTGTATTCAATCTGTTGCAATATGTTGCTTTAGTTGAAGTACATAAAAAAATCTAACATCACAAAGATGTGTTGTTGGAAGTTGAAGGATTATTTTAATACCCTTTTCAGATAATTGTAGATATTCTTCTTAGACACTATACCAAAATTTGACAAATAGCCATTTTCTAAAGGTTAGTTACAGTGTGAAATCTGAAACCATGTCAACGAGCTTTTCATATTCTGTTATATTAAAATCCACTGGTTTATCTTGTTCTTTTCATAGATCTCTTACCATGCATGATTTTGTGACAATATTTGGAAAATTCTGAGTCACTGATATATGTAGATCTGCTAAATGTGGACATATTTCATTATTTGATATCCAAAAAATTCATTAATAACCATTGATTTTTTTTTTAAAAGCCTGTAAGTATTGGGAAGCTCTCCAAACTTATGGTGGCAAATTCAAGTTTCCCAAATTTAAATTTTTATTGGAAAGCCTAAATCTAACCATTGGCCACAGAGTCATTGTCTTGACAACCACTTGTCATTCCTTAAAGTGAAAATAGTGTTCCATGGCTAGTTCAGCTGGCAACTCAAACAATCACACAAGTGGTTTTCAAGGCAATGACCATCAGAGATAGTATTGAGCCTAAGTGCTCTATTTATGTTTCCCATTTTATTACATGGAATACTTTTTTAAATACTCAAAGTCAAGATTTAATACAATTAATAATTTTTACTGCTTCATTAGGAAATTCTTAAATGAAACTGGCTTATTTTCTTCTTGTAGTGTGTGGTAGTAGAGCATGCAGACTATTAGTATCATTGGTGCCACTTCCTTGATAGGTAGGTGCTGAGGCACCAGTAGTTTTGCCCACTGTTACATTTGGTACCATCAGTGTAAATATTAAGACAGTGAAAAAGGTCAATAATGTCTTCATATTGCCATGAAAATAATACTGAATTTCTGGTGCCCCTAAAAGCGTCTCAGGGAATCTTTGAGATTTACTGGTAAATACATTATTTTATTAGCAGTTACATTAGTGATATTCTAAATTTTCATAGCTGGGATGCTCTATGAAGAAATTTCCCCCCATTAATTATTTTGTTTCCTGAGGTACAGATCCCATAGGAAAAGCAGGAAACTAGATTCATTCCCTTTATGTACCAGTTTTTAAAATAATGAAGTGCTTCTCTAACATCCTCTAAAGGCTACCAATTAGGGTTTTATTAAAATATCATAGGAACTTATGAATTTAAACATATTTGATCAGTTTTAATTCATTACACTTATGATCATGATTGATAATGCTCAAATTATTCCATCTTTGGTGCGAGCTTATTCAGTTGGTTCCTGAGTCCTTTTGGCATGTCTAGCAGTCTTTGATAGATACTTTGCCTTCTGATATGACAAAACTCTCCAGAATAATCTTAATCATTTCCTTCCCCACATCCGGAGTCAGGCTTTTGTCGTTGTTGTTGTTTTGTTTTGTTTTGATTTTCATGCATTTCTTTAAAGAACCATTGTTCCTTTTAGCGAGAAACAGTATTAGAAAACACAGTTTGGGTTTTAGAGGTCTCATTACTATAGGGTCAGTTTTTTTCTAAACCATTTTGTAGACAGAGCTAAGAAAATATTTTTTTTTTTTTTTTAAGATAAAATACATCATATTGACATTGTAGATTAAAATTTAGGACTACAGAGTTCTTTGGGGTTTTTTTAATTTATTGATCTTATAACTCTGTCTCCTTTCAGTCGTGCCAAAAATATTGGATCTCAACACCAGAAATTACTCATTTGATTTTATGCCACATTATACACATAACAATCTCTGCATAATAATTCAAATACTACCAACAACAGTCTCATAACTGAAAACAATTTACTATCTTTGCTGTTCTTTTTCCCTCAGGGTAATCCCATCAGACACGTGCATGGTCAAATTACTACTTTTAAAAGACTCCTGGATAGCTCCAGTCCATGTAGTTATACCACTACAAACCAAACAATTTCATTTATTTTGTTTTATTTCTAATTTGTGGAGGTTACCTTTTAAAATTTAATTTTATGATTATGTTTCATGGTTTCACAGTCAAATCTATGAAACAAAATTATTTAAAGTCTAAGTCCTATTCCTATCCCTTCTACCCTTTCCATCCATCTCTACTTGGGTAACCATTTCTGAAATTATAGGGCATATATTCATGCCTCGTCTTCCTTAAATAAAGAGTAGCATACTATAAGTACTTTCCTCCATCTTGCTTCCCCGCCTCCCCCAAATAGTGATATATCCTGGAGATCACTCTGTGCTAGTATGTGGAGATAGCCTTCATTCTTTTTAACAGTTGCCAACTACTTCACTGTGTTAACTTATTCCATAGCTTATTCCATCAGTCCCTTACTGATGGACATTTGGCCTGGTTCCAAAATATAGCTAATAAAAACAGTGCTGGGATGAATAGTCTTATCCATACTTAATTAAAAACATTTTTTCACTAATATTATTTTTGGGCCAGATTCATAAAAGTAGAATTGCTAAATTGAAGGGTAAATGAACATGAGATTTGCTGGACATTGTCAAATCTCCCTCCATTGGGGTTGTGCTGTTTTTTTTTGTTGTTGTTGTTTTGTTTTGTTTTCAACTCTCCACCCACCATTTTATCCTCCACTTTGAGATGCCGGCCCTGGGACTCAGCACACCACATTTCTGCTGTACCAGCAGGCACCCTGTCGAGTTTTGGTAACAGTGTGGTAGAAGTAGACTGCGAGGCAGGAAAAAGGAGGAGAGACTTGCAGCCTCTTCCTGTCAGAGTCACCCCCAAACAGTTTTTCATCCAGTAAGGATAGGATACAGCTTCTAACTTTCTGTACTCCTAGAAGCCTCTCTGAGGTTTCCGCCCCAGCCAGTCTCTAATCCATCCTAGAAATCTAGGCTCTGTGGGGCCTTCTTTGAACTCCTGGGGTACCTGCATCAGCCAGACAGTGCCCTTTCCTCAAATGTCTGATCCTAGCTTGCGGGGTCCTTTCGCCTAACAAATCAGGTAGCACAGCTTCCTCCTAACCAATCAGGCAGCACGCCTTTCTTAGGATTCTGGGTTCCAGTTTAGCAGGGTTTCCCCTCCAAGTTTCTGCATTCTAACCATCCCAACCTCTTTCCTTGGTTTCCTCAACTTTTAGGGATAATAGCTACTTCCTGGAGTTACTACATAATGATACTGCAGGGTTTACTTTTTGTCTTTTAGATTCAATACTTGGTTAACAGTTCTCTTTTAATTAGATAACGTGAACTTTATTTTTCTGAGTCCAACTAACATAGAAGCTTTACCATCTTGCATTTTTACTCTCAATCTGTGAGAATGTCTGTTTCTCTACAGCCTTGGCAACAGAGTTTGTTCCTAAACTTTCAGGTTTTTGCTACTCTATTAGGTAAGCCATGGTTTCTCAGTATAGTTTGAATGTGCTTTTCTTTTATTGGGAGAAGGTAGAGAATAGGTCAAATGAATATCCATTTGCATTATTATTCAGAATTGTCTGTCCCATTTTCTCATAGGTCTTCTGCCTTTTTCCTTCTCTATTTTTAGATTATTTTTTATATTAAGTGTATCAGTCCTTGATTGTCATCTAAGTTCTAAATATTTTTCCACAGGGTGTCATTTGTCTTTTTACTTTGCTAATGACAGTTGATTTTTTCATTTTTATTTTGTTTGCCATGCAAGTATTTTTTTATATTTATGTAATCAAAGGTATTAGTCTTTTCCCCATTGCTTCTGGAAATTGAAGCAAAATTAAGAAAGTTTTCCCCATGCCTGGGTTATAGAGGAATATACTTATGTTAAGTTTCTGATCCATTTGAAATTTCTCCTGGTGTACAATATAAAGAATGTGTCATTTGTATTGTTTTCTGGGCAGGTCCCTGAAGACCCCCTTTCCTTGCTCATGACACTAGCAAGATCTCTGAGGTCAGAACACCCTGACTAAGAGCATGCTACCAAGACCATGACCATCCAAAGGGGGCGGGGCTCACTCAGACCAGAGAGCTGAACAACCCCAAGAGAGAATCTGAAACATGACTTTGGTGAAACTGATAAACTGAAAAGTTTTAAAGATGTAGTTAGAACATCTACTATTTCTAGATTTGTCAACCATTATTTTAGGAATGGGGCTTTGCTATTCTAAGGATCTGATGCTCCACTCAGGTTTTATGGTGACATATTCATAAATAAAAGTCTGAGATTTCATACACATATCACAAGTGATCTCAAAGGTCGGAGTTTCAAAACTGCAAAGAACACTACCTATCTCCAAAGCTGGAAAAGTGACAAGAAGTTCTAATTATGTGCCAATTTCTTGTAAGTCGAGAATTTAAGAGTTTTAGAGTATATATTCCAAGAGCAAATTTTTTTTAAAAAAAATTTATTTTTCAGTAATCTCTACACTTGATATGGGGCTCAAATTCACAACCCCAAGATCAAGAGTCACATGCTCTGCCGACTGAGCCAGCCAGATGTCCCCCAATAGCAAATTTAAATCAAATAAGAAGGAATAAAGATTAAAAAAAAACACACACACATGAAATTATTTTGCCTCCAAAGAGATGACCTACAACCTCCCAGTCATCTGGAACCAAGTGTATATCAGGAAGTAGTCTCCATCAAATTGTTTGTCCTAAGTCCTGAATGGAAGGCAACTGTTAGATGGGGACAACTAATATTTATTCAGTTTGTACACCTGGTCATAAATGGAGTGATTCCATTGTTGTGATTCCATAAATAACTTGCACTTGTCTGAAAGAGCTTTTATCAATATCATTTCACTTGTATGAGATTCTCCAACCTAACTTTAAGGTAATTTTGCTGACTTAGATTAAAAAAAAGAAGAAGAAGAAATAAAATCCTAAGAGCTGCCTATTGTTATCTAACAAAATACTCCACCTATCATTTTTACCTTAGGAGACATTGGACTAATACTTTCCCCCTCTTTGTGGGTGCATTTAAAAAAAAACTAGACTGTTTGGGGATTACCAGAGATAAGAGGATAAGAATTTTTAAAAATGAATCTCATTTTATTGTCTATCACTATGAGCTTCTTGCTTGGCTCTCTTTCTGTGAGTGACCTCCCGGTCTCTGACTTTGTGAACATTTTTTCTTTTTACCCTTTGTTCCTTCCTTAAAGAAAAAAAGGCCTGTTATAATAGAAATGAATAATCTAATGGTATCCAGCTGCTACTCCCCACAGCTAGGCTCCTTGTCTCTCCTTCTTGCATATACGTGTTGTCACACACAAGTATAATGTATACAGCTCAGACATCTTAACAGACACCTCTACCCAGCCTGCCCTGAATGTAGTTGCCAACCCAACACCTCACTCCCGGTCACTGGAGAACAGATTGCCCGTTACATCACTCAAGCGGATTGTTCTCATTTCTCCCTATGGCATATGTTCCTTCTGGATGCTTTTGAGCTCATAGTTGGGGAGAGGCGAAACATATTCTGCATTTTAAGATTAATATTATATATAGTCGACTTTTACAAGCCTAGCACACCCTAGGGACTGACATTTAATAGATGTTAATGGAATTTAATTTTTACACACCCTATGTGAGAACATTTATCTTTGAAATAAAATGCTGTGAAACCTTACGTGGCACCAAGAAAATTTCAAAACACATTATTTTTTACTCTATATCCTTAAATCAAGTTACAGAGTCTGAGCAAAGTGGAAAAGCTGTTTCTTGATATTTAGAATTTAAAACCTGAATATAATTATCATTAATTTATTACACTGAGAGTATCAATAGGCATTTTGCCAGACTTATTACCAACACAAAACAATTCTAAAATGGTGCCTAAAAAGAAAGTTTTTTCACAACCTACTTTTCCATTGATTTTCATTAGGCGAGAAGTTCTTTCTGCAATAAATAAATGAATAAATAAATAAATCTGGCCCCAAACAAATTAAATAATTAACAGCATGATGAATGTTGCATAAATTTCTATGTAAGGAAAAAAACCTCTAATAAAGCAATACCACTCAGAAGTACTTGTAAAATTGTAGGTACTTGACAGTGCGTGTTGAGTATATTAATTTGTTCTAAGGCTATGCCTAGGAGCATAATAGCCACTTGTTTTTAAAGTACATTTTTGTCTGGATGTGAAATATAGTTTAATTTTAGATTTTGGTTAATGTTATAATTCATAGAATTTGGATAATTAATTAAAGATCTTAGAAAATGTCACCTTTGTAATCTTCCTAATTCATGAATATATAAAAAAAACTATCCATTTATTCTCTACATATTTAAAATGCTGAAATCTCTCCAGTTCCAAGTAATGAAGAAAACTCTTCTCTTTTTACTTCAGTGACTGGCACTGGAATGCCAACCTAATAAACATTTGATGAGTAAATGAATGATTTTGACAGGAGCCAGGCACTTACAGAAAAAATGAGGTAATATAGCAACCTTGCAAAGAGCATATGAGGAAACAGATCTGGTTCTTATCCTGCTTCTGTCATGGGCTAGCTGTGTGATCTTAGGTAAGTAACTTGACCTTCTTGAGCCTTGACCTCCTCCACGTAAATGGGGATGTCTGAGATAATCTCGAAGGGCCTCCTACCCCTCAAACCCTAGTTTGAGATCTTAAAATTAGCCAATCATTCTTGCCAGTTTGACTTTGGACTTTAGCCATAGGTAGAGACACATTTAGGCTAAAAAACCTCTGCATTTGAAATCACATGTAGTAGCCTCTAGAACTAAATCTGTTTAGGTTCACTATGCTAAGGCAAGTAGTAGGACAGGAGGCCGGGTGCCTGGGTGGCTCAGTAGGTTAAGGGTCTGCCTTCGGCTCTGGTCATGATCTCAGTGTCCTGGGGTCGAGTCCCACATCGGGCTCTCCGCTCAGTGGGGAGTCTGCTTCTCCCTCTCACTTTGTGTTCTCCCTCTCTCTCTCAAATAAATAAATCAAATCTTAAAAAAAAAAAAAAAAAAAGACAGAAGCCTGAGGGTTCACACATAAGAGATGTGAGCAAGTGTAGGAGACAAGAGAAGTAGAAGGATATCTAGAAAAGGCATCATAGTTCACAAGTCTCCAGATAACAGGTTTTCTTAGAGGTAACAGCAAGTTTTATTTATGACTGATTAACAACTGATTAATTTATAAAAGGCTTCCCTTCCAACGAGAGCACCAGAATGCTTTATTTCCTAATTGGATGGTGACTTTGCCCATAAATAAAAGAGAATCACTGCTTCCTGTTGGGGAGACAGTTTGACATGGCAGGTTTGTTCTTGTCTCTGTCCTGATTTACTGTATGACCTCGTGCCAGTCATTTATCTTCCCCAAACCAGTTTTACTAATTATAAAATGGAAATAAAAATACTTGCTGCCTTCACAGAGGATTAATGAGACAAGGTGAATGTCTCAGCTCCCAGGGGGTAAAAGGCTGTAGATAAGTAAGCAGAGAACTGCTAAGTAGAAGTGCAGGACTTTCCACACCACTTGGGAAAGAAAAAAATCCACAACAATAAAACCCTGGAGCTTTAAGTTTCCTAGTCTAAAAAAAGGGGGGGGGGCGCCCCTCTTACAAATGGTCCAATTTTCCCTCCAGCATACACTGGAGCCTGGGAAGGTCAGCCGCCAGGAGACAGGCGCGGAATTCATTCCTCCAGAGTTCTAACCCTTGCTCCATCGTGAACAGTGACATCCTGGGGGGGAAATTAGTGCTCTGCTTCCTCAATGTCTTCTTCTGTAAGATACTGGTTCTCATACTATGTAGAGACATGGAGACACAACTACAGATGCCTGACATACAGTGAGTTCCAAATAAATACCTCTTCTGTCTTCAGCAGCATAATTCAAACTGCTGGGATATTTTCCTCCTCAAAATCACAGGTTCTGATGAAAGACCGTTGGGGAATAAAGGTAGACGTGATGTAACATCTCTGATTTAAAAGGGGCGCGGGGAACTAATATAAAGCTTTGATTCAGCTCACTTTCTTACGCTGAAGAATATGTGTTTGGACAACGCCTTAAAATTCGCCAGCGCGACCGCAAGGGGGCACTGTGAGTCTGCTTTGTCGTGGGAGAGGCGCCCTCAGCGCGGGGCGGAAAGGGCTGGACGCTTCTAGCATCCCAGCGCCCAGGAGAAACACACCCCGTAGCTCAGGCTCCGGAAGGAGTGGCCTTGATGACCCAGCCGGGGCGGGGGACGAGGGGGCTACAGGTAGCCCGACAGCTCTACGCGCTCGTTCCCCTCCCACTCCGCAACAGGTTCCTTCCTGGCAGGTTCTTCCTGGCGGCTAGCTGTTGATGTGGGATCCGCTAGTGCCTGAGCTTGGGAACCCAGACACCCTTCCTCTGCCACCCCCCAAACTGTAGGGAACATTTGGGGTGTACCTGCGTCGGGTGTTTTGCTAAGCAAAAGGGGTCAAAGCTGTCTGTTGTTTGGTTCTTTAAGGGGTCTGTGTCCCTAAAGGGGTTAAGCTCTTCTGATTTAGGAAAAGAGGACCTCCTCTCCCTAAAACCAAAAAAAAAAAAAAAAAAAAAAAAAAAAGCCAACTGCGCGGTTCTGGAAACGACTTTGAAATCACCAGTTGTCTGTGGCCAAGGTCCGGGCCAGCGGATGGCACTCCCCACCGGGACTCCTTCAGGAACAGCGCCCAATTTAGGTCCTGAAATACCTCAGCTGCGAAGTTGAATCGCCCTTCTGCGAAAGGGGAGAAGACGGTGAACTTGCGCCACCAGGTACCTGGACCAAAATTCTCTCAGCCCCAAGAAGAGGTCAGATGATTAAGGAAATTTAGGCCATGTACTCGATCTGTCCCCCTGCCGCTCGGGTCCCCACCCCCAGGCGTTTCCCCAGCCAGGCACCGGCAAGACGGAGAAACTCGATTGATCCTGTTCCCTAGAGAGAAGGTGCCGCGGGCAGAGATGTCCGAGCGTCTCCTCTAAAGCGAGCTGGGTGGTGGAGTATCCATGTCCCCGCGATCCCGGGCGGGAGGAGTGAGCTCTGCTTCCCAGGCTCCGGGACGGAGCGCCTGGAAGCGACCCTGGGGACGGCTGCCCGGCGAGCTCGGGCAGAATTCACGGTGGGCGGACCGGAGTGGAAGCACAGTGGAGACTAGGGTGAAAGAACCCGGCAGATAGTAGGGTGGGGGGCCGGGTGGAACGCGCCAGCCGAGGGGAAAGTGTGACCCATCCCAAACTTTCGCAGACTCTGGGGCCCTACGAAGGAAGAGCCAGGCAGAAGCACCAGCTTTTTCCACCGCCCGGCGCGCCCAGCTGCAGCGAGAAGGGGCGGCACGCAGCGCCGGCTGGACGCGGGCGGTCCCCTGGTCGCGCCCACCCGCCGGGCTAAAGTGCCACCGCGCGGGGCTCTGGGCCGGCCTGCACAGAAGAAGCCAGACCGCTCGGCCTGCGCTTCGGCTCCGAGGAAGGGGCTGTAACTCGGCTTGGGCCAGGAGGAGGGAAACTTGGCCTCGCAGCCTCGCCCGACCAGGTCGGGCGGGGGGACGTGCCCTTGGGCGGCGAGCGAGCCCGCCGGCTGAAGTCGGGGAGGCTCGGGAAGAAGTGAGCGCAGAGATGTCCACGCGCTAGATAAATCGGATGAAAAAGAAATGTACAAAGCGATCCAAGGCCACCGCGCGAGCCCGGCAGCTTAGAAGCCACCCCCCTGCGCACCAGGAGGACGGCAGCGACTCGCACTCGCGAAGACGAGGCGCTCCTGGGCGGCCGCGGGTCTGCGCGGAAGAGCCGCCTCCTCAGCGTGGGGCGCGCATTCAGACGCCGGCGGCGGCCAGAAGCCGAGATGTGGCGCGCGGCTCCCGGCCGGTCCCGGCCCAGCAAACTCCGGGCGCGCCCCGCGCGCCGCTGACCCCGCGCGAGTCCAAGGGCTGTGCCGGCCCCGCCCGCCTCCGCCCCCTCCCGCGCCCGCTGCGCGCCCCTCCCCGCGGCGGCGGCGGCGGCGGCGGCGGCGGCGCATCCAGGGGCGGCGCGGAGAGGCTAGCCCAGCCGCCAGTGCCTGCGAGCTCCAGGCTGCTTGGGGAATTCACTTTGCCGCTTCTCCGCTTCTCCCTCCTAGGGCTTCTCCTGGTGGCTCCCTGGCTCCGGCCCTCTCCTTTCCTCTATACGGAAAACTTCGCTGCTATTTTTTTCCCCTTGGAGGAGAGGATTAAAAGTTCCCAGAACTGGTGCCGCCGGTGCGGCTCGGGCGCTGGGACGGTGCTTGCCGGTGGGGCTCGGGTCCCACCATGTGCACCAACATAGTTTACGAGTGGCTGAAAGCGCTGCAGCTCCCGCAGTACGCGGAGTCCTTCGTGGATAACGGCTACGATGATCTGGAGGTGTGCAAGCAGATCGGGGACCCGGACCTGGACGCCATCGGGGTGCTATTGCCCGCGCACCGCCGCCGCATCCTGGAGGCCGTGCGCCGGCTGCGGGAGCAGGACGCCGCCGCCGCCGGCCTCTACTTCACGCTCGAGCCGCAGCCGCCGCCCGCGCCGCCCGCAGTCGCAGTCCCCACCGGCCGCCGGGGGGAGCCGTGTGGCAGCCCGGCCCCGGGCACCCGCGGGGACCCCCGCGGCCAGACGACCGCCCCCCGCAGCAGGGAGCTGGTGAGCTACCCCAGACTGAAGCTGAAGATCATGATCAGGGACAAGCTCGTCCGCGACGGCATCCACCTGAGCAAGCCCCCGTACTCCCGCAAGGTAAGCAGGCGCCGCCCGGACCGCGCGGGGCGCGCGGCGGGAGGGGACTCGGCCCCACCGCTGCGGCCCGTTCCCGGTGACGACGGGGAGGCGAGGATGCTTTGGGTATTTGGGATTCTCTACTCTGTTCTTTCTGTATTCGCTCTTTATTCCTTCTTTCCTGGTGTCACCAGCGGTTGGTAAGACGAGATCCCACACCCAGATGTCAGTTCTAAACTAGGACCAAGTCTCCGCTTAGTGTCTGGTGCTCTCCTGTCAAGACCTGGAGGAGCGGCCCTTCTCCAGGAGCAGAGGGCAACTCCTGATACCCCCGGTAGTAGTAATTAGGTCTGAAGGGTACCAGCATGTTAATGCCACATGGGTTCCCTCTCTTTTTGAGAAACTTCCAAAGGGAAATTGGCTAACTCTTTAAAGAGTGGGAAATCACGCCCTGTTGCTCTCAGTTCCATACAGTCGAATGCCTTCACTGCTGCACATTTGAAAAGTGAACCACTGACATGGCCATTCTGGGGGAAAAGTTAAATGTCAGTCCTTGGGATGAGTTTCTTCAGCTTAAGTGCAGAGAGGGAATCGGTGCTAAAGACATTGGAGGTAATGGGGCCAGTGAGGGTGTACAGTGCTGAGGTCTTTGCTGGGTCATCAGTTTAGTTTACTATTAATCCAGATGAGACGAAGGAGGTACAACTAAGGGTTCTAGAAAGTCTGAGTGGACTCCTGTTTGGGAGGAGAGAGCACAGCCCAAGGAAGTGTGATTTTCAGTGGCCAGTGAGGAATCCCCAGGGAGAAATCACAGGGAAGGAGCTGGGAGGTTATGGAAAGGACCATGTGAGGAAAGCTGAAATATGGACTTGGGCGTGGAATAATTACGTAACAGAAAGTCTTGTTTTCGTACAAGGTCTGTCCCTCCAGCCGAGTGTTCAGTTTAGGTTTCTGGAGCCATCCAAGTAGAGGGTCCTGCCTTGAAAGGGAGAAGTAGGCAACACAGGTAATCCCCAAGCCTGCTTGGAGTTACCCAAGAAAAGGAGCCCCTCAGCTGGAAATCATGTAGAGAAGCCCAGAGGGAAAAGGTGGTGAAGAAGCTGCAGCTGGGGGTGGGGGTGGGGGACAGCTGTAAACAGCACCTGAACAGAGAAATATGGGTTATCTAAATGTTTTGTGCTCATCTTAGTCACTTGAGTTGCTTTATATTTTTAAGTAAAGATCATGATGTCTGGATTTAAGGAAGGGCAAGCGAAAACTTTCTTAAAAAGTGGATAGGTAGATGGGAATGAAGGGTTTAATATTGTCCGTAGGTTATCTTGCAAGAAAGATAGGCAATTCAGATAACGTGCTTGGGAGTATAAATTTGTTTTATAAGGCAGGTCTGAAGGACAGTTTGCCTCAAATTAAACACATATTTCGGTTACCCACGCTGTGTTACCGATGTGTGCCCCAGACAGAGGAATAGAGAGGAAAGCACACTTTTCCCAGGCAGGTAGCATTAGTCCTGTTTGGTGTGGATAGATGGACTGGACCATTAGTATAAAGGCTCATTCCTGGAGATAGCGGGTCAGAGGAGTTCAGTCGGGTCAGACTTTTCAATTTACATCCCAGGAAGTGAATTGGGTGTGAGCTGAGAAGATGTGATGAGCACGTGGGCACGCAGTGAGGGTGAAGGTCAAGGTCTGGCCAGAAAGGGCTACCGAGAATAAGGTGTGTCCCTAGGGCTTGCTTATTCTTCAGGAACAGAGCTGCGTCCAGACAAGAGGGTAGAGGAGAGGGTGGGTTGGAGGGGAGAGTGGCGTGCAGGAAGTATCATATTTTGGTTCTGATACTTAAAAACACAGGCATAGATATCAAACTTTAGAGGCTGAGAAAGATTCTTGTGTGGACACGAAATGTGTGGGTGTAGGTTTCGGACCTAGATCAGTGTGGGATATGGTAGTGCGTTTGAGCAAGTGTGATTTACAGAAGACAGTTTCACCTTATGTCGTAACACTGTTTACTTTCCGTGTAAATGATTACTTCAGTCAACTTCTATATAAATCCTCTAACAATGTTTGAGAATGAAGATACACCCCATTCACTTCCCATACACATTTAATTCTGGTTCTTGAACTGATGAAAGAACAGAGTGGGGGCAGAAGTGGTTTTGTACCTCCATTGATACTCCGCCTGTGAATCAGAAAAACAGAGATGACAAATTAAATTGTAAAGAAAAAGTTCTATTCCTGTATTTTTATATATTTGTTACAAGAAAAACACACAATAGGAACTGAAATATAATGACTGTATCCCAAACGGAGCATCTCAGTGTATAGTGCCAGATCACGCTGGTCATTCTGAATTTGTTGCTTATGTGTACATTGCCTCTAAAGTTTTGGGTTTTAAATTATTCGAGAATTGTCTTCTGACGCAGCTAGTTTCTGTGCAGATAGCGCTAGGACTTTTCTTTAAAATGTGATCCACGTTATAATATCTCCAGGTTCCTTGGCTCTGTCATGATCAGAATGCATAGGTGTTCATTATGTGCATTTGGGATTCTGCTTATTGGAGCGAGCCTCACGTCTCCTTTATAGTCCTTTGCATTGTTGATCCCTGTGATTTTTTTTTTTTTTTTTGGTATATTGGTAAGAATGTAAGATGGCTTGAAAGTGAGTTTATACCATGGATGGTCAAGGCAGGAATAGCAAATCTTTTATAGAGGAAAATAAATTGAGGAGTTTTCCTAAGAATACCAGAAAGGGCTTCAGGATTGTAGGATTTGCTTCAGGAACAGTTAATGTTTGGGGTGCTGTTCTGGCCTCATCTTACCAACTGCTGCCACCTTCCCCTCTTAGGTGAGTTGCAGTCTAAGTAAAAGGTAAGTTTCTCTTTGTTTTCCAAAGACAGTAATTAAAATATAAGTTCAAAGTAAGTTTCCCTTTGTTTTTCCAAAGAAAGTAATTAAAATGTAAGTTCAAAGTAAGTTTCCCTTTGTTTTCCAAAGCAAGTCTGCAGCTTTGGAAAACCAGGAGCCTGGAAAGAACACTGCTTGAAATCAAAAAGCATTGGATGAGTCCCTCTTCTGTCCTGTATTTAACTTCTGTGACTGCTGTGATTTCTGCCTTAGTGGGATGGGATATGTTCTCATAGGGTGGGACTTAGATACAGCTTTATACATGAGATCTCAGTACTTCACCAGGCTTCCCTACAAGCCCCTAGGCTCCAGGTTGCTGTGCTTGGCAAGATGCAGAAGCCCTGCCCTCAGGGAAGACCTAAAGTGGAACAGTCATACTAAAGTGTGATGATTACTTTGGTGGGGAGCGCAGAATGCCATGGACAGGTGCATCCAACTTCATTTGCAGGGAGGTGGGTCGGGGCAGGCTTTCCAGAATGGGCGTTTGGTCAGAGAACCAAAGGTTGGGAGGGTTTGGCCTGAGGAAGAGCAGGGTCCTAAGGGGAAGAATGTTCTAGACAGAACAGTATGTGCAAAGGCCTGGAAGGCAGGAAGTTGAGCATGCAAGAGGGCAACAGGAATTGAAGGGAATTCAGTCTGGCTGGAGCACAGAATGCTTGGAGGAAAAGGCAAGAGATGGAGAGACAGGCAGTGGCTGGTTCTGGATGGCCTTGAACTCCTATTTAGGAATTTGGAGTGTATCTTGAGAGGGGGGCTATTGATGGATCCTGAGCAGAGACAGGGTGAACAATTAGGTTGTTGCAGAGTGTGGGGAGATTTGCTGGTGGCAGGGACTGGGTGGTGACAGTGGGGGAGGAGCAGTGGTGGTAACTGATGACTCTCTGGCTGCCAGGGGTGCGAGGGGAGAGCTTGGGGTGACCTGCAGATTTCTGGGTTAGGATTACGATGCTGTTCCCTGACGAGGTAGGGGACCCGAAAGAAGAGCACGTTTAGGGAGAAAGATTTTGCCTTCGGGTATAAACATACAGAGCATTTTCACTCCCTTAAAAATCCTCCTGTGCTCCACCTATTCAAACTCCCCCAAAACCCCTGGCAACCACTGATCTTTCTCCTGTTTGAATAGATTTGTCTTTTCTAGAACATCCCACCGTTGGAAGCATATAGTATGCGGTTCTTTCAGATTAGCTTCTTTCCCTTGGCGATGTGCATTTAAGGTTCCTGCATGTCTCCTTCTGGCTTGACAGCTCATTTCTCTGAGTGCTGAATAACATTCCATTGTCTGGATATACCACTGACAGCCTTCTAATGAAGTACGGCTGAGAAGACAGAACTAAGGCAATGGAGAAGGGAGACTAAGTCAGGGAAGGGTTTTGCGGGATTATGTTTTTTTTTTTTTTAAGGATGAGAGGAGATGAAACATGTCTGAGTGTTGGTGGTGGGGAACCAGAGATAGGGAGGCGTCCCACAGGTCAAGGTCTTGGAGGAGGAGGGAGGGAATTGCGCCGAAAGCACTGGAAGGAGAAGGTGGATTTGCTTTGAGGGGGAGGGGGTGCCTCCTCCATAGTAGGAGAGAGCAGAGGAAGGATGGCTGAGGTGGGGGTGACATTGAGGAGCCCTCGTTTGTCTGTTTGACCATCTGATACCAGTGAGGAGGGGTAAAGTGGAGGGATTAGAGGTTTATGGAGAAGGTTGTGTTCATATGCAGATATTGGGTGCTCTGATCTGGTGCTTATGGCTCTGCATAAACATAAACATCACACAGTAGTGTTTATAGGGTATACGTAAGTGCACAAATGGAGATGGCGCCCTTGTTGTTCATATGTACGGGGTGCAGGTGACAGGCTGTGCATGAGCTTGTATGGCGTCCTCCGCAGCTTGACGGTGCTGGGAAATGCGGTGTGCTGGGTGGGAATGCTAGAGGGCTATAAAGGTATTCTGTTCACTAGCAGACTTGGCAAAGCCAAAAGCAGCCCTTAGGGTGGATAGTGGATGGGGCAGGCTTCTCGACTTTTTCACTTGAAACGTATCTCCTTGCCATACATTACCAGTTAACACTGTTTGAGTTAGTATAACCTTATTTAATAACACTGTAAGAGTGTTAGGCCTCATTTCCACCTCCGCGTGAATCTAATTATGTGACAAGACTCCCGTGGTAATAGGTCTGGGAATGGGTGTTCGGGAGACACAGGATGAAGGAATATGGAGACAGAGGTGGCGCGAGGGCTTCTATGTCTGTGCCAGGGTGAGGATATAGAAGTATTTAGAAAAACAGAAGTTGGGGAAGAAAACTTTTGAGTTTTGCCGTGGGTTCTGGCAGAGCTGAAATGACAATAAATATTCCTCCCCCAGAATTCCTCTGCCTTCAGGGAGTTATCAGGGACAGATAGGAAGCTGGCAAAGTTCAGTTCTCCCAACTCAAATCATCCTCAAGCATCCTCAGCCTAGGCAAATGAAGATCCTTCTAGGCTTTTGTGGTTCTTAGTCCCTGATTGGAACATGGTGGAAAGAAAGGGCCTGGAAGGAGGCGACTTTCCTCACGCTTTTTGTAGTTGACTTTCCGGAGAGTTTCCAACATGCAGACTCTTAGCCCATCCACCTACTTCTGGAACACTGGGCACCATGTGCCCATGTTGGTTTACAGCCTCCAGAATTGCCAGGAGAAATTGGAAACTGGCCCCTGTCCATCGAGGGCAGAGAGAGACCAGAGATAGAGGCAGACCAGGCCAGGCTGACAGGTGGCAGGTTTGGTAAGCAAGGGAACTGACGTGGGAGGCTTGTTTGGGGCGGCTGCACAGTGAAGAGCTCTCTGCACCTGCCTGCCAGAATCTTAAAGGTTTATAGAGAGGTTTTAACCGGGTATAGTCCCGTTTGTCATTCAGATGATCTCAGTATCACATTAGGCTCTCAAGGCTGCGTTCTCGAAGTGCCTCCCCATGTGGGAACAGTGGGAGTAATACTCATTCCAAGGATAGGGGAGGAGGTGAGGAGCCCCTGATGGCTAGGGTCCAGCTCTTGGGTCAACTGGTCCCCTCACTGACCTTCTTCAACAGCTAGGCCCTTGCATAACCACAGCGAACCAGACAGACAAATCAGACAGATGAACCAGACAGATGTGGTTCCTGCTTACAGTTAATGGATGTGTATGCGGAGGGCCTAACCCCGCATCTGATGTACAGGAGGAGTGTCATATAAAAGTTGAATGTAGGATGTGAAGGTGATCTGGCTGCAACCTGTCACCCCATTGATCGCCAGGGTTGATTCGGTCGCTCTGGCTGGTGAGGCGGGTGTCCCCTCCCCCACTCACTGCTCCGCGTGCATCCCTCCTAAAGCCACCCGCACTTGGTCTAAGAGGATGACCTTTCCTGATAGATAAAGGAGAACCGTTCTTTGGTCGAATGTATACAAAAAGCTTCACTCCCCTGCTAGAACCTCCAAACAAGCTCTCAAGGTCCATTTGTAGGAGAAAGTAGGGTACTCAAGCTTCCAAGACTCCAGACACATCCAAATGAGGCGCTGCACCTGGCAGTCTGCCCTTCGAAACAAACAAAACAATTGAATGTTGTTTCTACAGATGCCGAGGATTGGTGAATTTTGCACTTGTGTTTGTTTCAAATGTTAAAAAAAGATAAACTTCGGTCAAAACTGGAATGAAGATTATTAGTGATAAAATTTAAAATTAAAGTATGTTTATTCATTAAGTATTATCGAAGAACTGGGAATGAAAATGCTAGTTGGGCAAGTCATTTAATAAGCAGACCTCTGGGGGGCGCCTGGGTGGCTCAGTCAGTTAAGTGGCTACCTTCAGTTCAGGTCACGATCCCAGGGTCTTGGGATGGAGCCCCGCATCGGACTCCCGGCTCACAGGGGAGTCTGATTCTCCTTCTCCCTCTGCCCCTCCCTCCTGCTCATGCTCGCTCTCTCTCTCTCCCCCCTCCTCTCTCTCTGTCAAATAAAAGAATATAAGTAAAATCTTAAAGCAGACCTCTGAAGCAGGGCCAGAACTGGGGTGCCAAATTTAAGAAGGTGCTCCTCGTTGGGAGTGTGCAAGTCTGGGCTCTGCTCGTGGGCCGGCTGCCATTAACGCAATAAATCCATCATCGTGAACTGTCAGGTATTCGCGGGCATTGCCAACAGCCCTCCGATCACACACTAGCAGTCCCTTGCCACGCGTCAAACCTGTTGGCAGCAGCAGTGTGCTGTGGGCAGAAACGGGCCAGGCTCCCCCACAAGGCCGGCATGCTTTTCTGTGCATTATGGCAGCTCGGGGAGCTCCTCCAGGTGGGACAGCTCTGTGCATCCGGACGAGTCCTGTCTGCCGACCCCGTGCGGCGGCAGTGAAGAGCCCAGGCTCTTCACCTGGGTATACTGCGGGGTGCAGGTCCCAGCTCTGCTCCATGCTAGGGCACCTCGGGCCCCTCTGCCCAAAGTGGACAACGCTAGTGACTGCTTTATAAGGTCCTTATGGAGATTAGATGAGCTGGGAACTTCCTAGGCTATAATTTGTATCAGATCCCTGGGGCTACTGTCCTCACATACCATGAGGTAGGTATATAAAACAACAGAAACGTATTCTCTCACAGTTCTGGAGGCTGCAAGTTGAAACTTAAGGTGTTGGTAGGGTCTTGCGCCAAGATCCCAAGGGTCTGCACTGTGATTTACCAGCAGGGGCCACCAAAACCTCCAAAGGCCATCTCTGTATCTGCACCTGCCACTTCAGGCACCCCGGGGTCTGCTGGGGCGTATGGTCCACGTGGCCGCACAGCTGGTACAGAGCCTTCTCTGGTTCTGGGCCGCACTCAAAACTAGCAGCTTTTCTAGTGTCTTGGTAAATGGGCTGGGGTAGCACATCCTAATGAGGGATAGGTTGCCTCCAAAGTCCAAAGAGGCCCATTTAGGCGTTGTGCCTCTTTTTTGGGTTGGGGGGGCAGATTCAACAGCTTATCCTCACTTAAGAAAGGGTATCTCAATATGGCCCCCACCACAGGACCCCTGAAAATTTCATCGAGGTAGAGGACCCCTCAGCTTGTGTCAGATGTCTCACCTTCTGACATGCAAAGTCCTTACCATTGAGTCTAGCGTAGTTGCTACTTCTTGTTCACTAGGTCCAAGCAGCATAATGTCAATGTAATGAACCAGTGAAAGGGAAAGGTGATCAAGAAGCCTCTGAACTAAATTATGACATAGGCTGGAGAGTTGATACACCCCCTGGAGGTCGGACAGTGAAGGTATGCTGCTGGCCTTGCTTGGTGCATATTGAGACATCGAGGAAATAGCATTGGCCAGATGTACAACCTGGCTCATGGTAAGTGCTCACCTGTGTGAGCTCCTGTTACGCCATACCTAATCGTGTTCAGATATTTCAGCCTCCATCAGAGTAGTCTTACATCAGCTTTGTATAGAAAAGTCCATTGGCTCAGGTTTCATTCCTGATGATAGGGGTGTTTAGTAATTAATCAGTGGCAGATTTTTTTTTTTTTTTAAGATTTTATTTATTTGACAGAGAGAGAGAGAGCACACAAGCAGGGGGAGTGGCAGAGGGAGAGGGAAAAGCAGGCTCCCTACTGAGCAGGGAGCCCGGTGTGGGGCTGGATCCCATGACCCTGGGATCATGAGCGGAGCCGAAAGCAGACGCTTAACCGACACAGCCTGAACCCAGGTGCCCCAGTCAGTGGCAGATTTTTACTACACATGATGCCCAGTCATTTCTTGCCAGAGGATACAGTAATGAAAATAATTTTTAAAAATAAAAAAATAAATAAAAATATAAACACTTCAGAATTTAAACATTCAAAATTAGGTTGTAATCTTCAAAACAGTCACTTGGTAGATCACAGCGTTTCCGTTACTCAAAACATTTCTGAAGGTCTAGTGCCTGCAGAGCACTCTTTAGAACATAGTGGGGACAAGCCTTCATTCTTCTAAGGTAGACCTGGTTTGGGGTAAACACCTAAAGTGATTTGGAATCAAATCTGAGAATTATGACTAATGACAGTCAATAAAATATGAAATGGAAGACAGAATCTGACAAGAAAATGGATATTTTTTTCTTGGTATGACTTCTAAAGTGGTTTTAAGTTTTGTGATATTTATCATTCTTTTCCTACTTTTGAATCCTTGAAAATAGGCTCTTACTGTGTATCTACGTCATCCGTACGGAATGCCTCAACAAAACACAAAAGTCAATTCCCTACGTATCTGCAAAGAGTAAGGCACTAGTCATGAACTCTCCCAATAGATAATTAGTGTAAAGGTGCTTATGGCCCTGTAGGGCAGGACTTAAGTAAACTGGGCATAGATATTAGTAAACTGCAGCACTCGATGGGTTAATCTGGATTTGGGTGGTATCTTGGTGTTCTTACAGCTTTTCCTTTGCTTCTTCTGCTGTTCTTAGAAAGCTCTGCTCTACGCTGCCTTCTCAAGTCTTAGAGAAGTCAGAGTCCTCATTTCCCCTCTCACACTTGAGTGAAAAAAGATGCTAAAGGCAGGAATACCAGTGTTAAGAATGCCCTCATGAACCTTGTATGCACTTCGGTAGTTGTCTAAGGTATATATGACAAAGAAAGAAGAATTAAGTTTTGATAAAAATGCCATTCTTTTTAGATTATAGAATTGCTCAGATTTCAGTTCATTGGAAGTATGTTCTGAAATGAATTTTCTTAAAATAAGGTGAGTCAGATGACATGGACTTGACCAGAGCTGGTCCTCGAAATATGTCCTAAAAACATTGCCCATAGCGAGCAAGTTCACCAGAAACCATGATAGTCATAGCCTCTCAAGGTTATAGCCTGTTTAGAGTTAGAAGCAGCATTGAGTTCTTGTCTTATTACTGCTACTGCCTGAGCTTGAGTTGATGGTTTTTTAACAGTTATTTTCTAAGTTTTATGAAAAAATGTTATTTCAGATCAACTGCCGATTCGGACTTGGAAGGCCTGGGAGGGATAGGAAGGAAATTCTCGTTTTCAGTCAATATAAAAACTATTAAGGGTAAATAACTGTGGGTCATGCCAAAAGGCATTAAGGATACAATCTGTCTTACATAGAGACTAAATGACATCTAATAGTTTAAAGAGATTTCATTACTGCTGCTAATTGAAATAAATGGTCTGATGAGCTCCAAAAACTTTACTGTTAGGTTTCCATAAAGTTATAAATACAAACGGAATAAGACCTACTTCATTTGGAACATGTTTGAAAGATAAAGAAGACAATTGGTATGTATTTTTTGTTTGCCCAAATCATAACAAATAGCACTTCTAAGTTTTAAGATGTTTTCCCTAGAACTTATAATTCTATAATAAGACTAGAGGTATACCTACTCTATTTGACATGCAGAGTGTATAATTTTTAATACCCCCCTTCTATTTGACAATATTTTCTTAAGTAATGGTCATGGGATAAAATACAATAAATATTTCCTTGATTACTTCTTTAGTTTTAAAGCAATTAACAATGAAAATAAGGAATACATTTTAATATTAAAGTATTCAAACTTAGTAAACGTATTTTATCTATGACATAAAATTTGCACTTAACCAAACTAAAGTATCATACTTTGCAGTTTGTGCTGTCTCACTGTTTTTGAATTTTCAACACAAATAAAAACTCAAAGTGGTCACAAAAGAATAATAAAACTGAAGTACTTCAAGTTTTGTTTGTTTTTTGTAAATCATGGTTCTGTCATTGTTTATTTCAAACTTACTGTTTACTAGGAATATATTATACTATAAGAAAGATGTGACAACTTTCACAAACTTATTCTAGGAAAGGACTCTTGTAAACCAAGTCTGTGGGTTGGTGCCAACTGTGTAACCATGAGTTCTCTGAATTAACTCTCGTGCAGAACACAGTGCTTATTAAAAGGACAGGTAATAACAAGATAATTAGAAGTGAATACACATACCATTAAAACTCAGCAGTAAGTAACTACAGCATCCACAGTTTAGACCAATGATTTTTTTAGGGAGGAGGGTCTTACCAGTCATGTTATTTAGAATTGTCTGTAGGGCATGTTTATAATTAAAAGGCTTATTTTGTTTTTAGGGACCTTTTTATTGCCTACAACTGGGGTGAACCATTTCCTCTGCCCTGCCCTGGAAGACATAAAGAAATGTGATCATTTTAGTTTAAGAAAAGCTATTTCTTCTGTAAAGTGGTGCTGACATCTCTCTCACAGGGTTGTAGAATGAGTGAAATGGGATCATATTTATCAAGTGGTTTCATAAGTTCTAAAACAACTTTATAGATTTAAGATATTCTTATTGATAGTGGATAAGTCATTATGCTTATCAGAAAACTTTGAAAACATTTCTGACTGAAAATCAATCATACTGAATTGAGCAAATTTGGAGAACACTGAAGCAGATCTAGAAGAAATTGAAAATGGTCTACATTACAATTTCTAATGCTACAGTGTATTTCTTTAAAAATAATTTATATGTAAGAATATTTGTTTTGTACATGTGCACAAATCTCGTAGTATACTGTTAGTGAATAAGGGGAAGAAGGCTGTTCCTAAGTCTCAAGTATCACTTGAAAAATGATTTTAGGGGTGCCTGGGTGGCTCAGTCGTTAAGCGTCTGCCTTCAGCTCAGGTCATGATCCCAGGGTCCTCGGATGGAGAAGCGCATTGGGCTCCCTGCTCCTTGGGAGGCCTGCTTCTCCCTCTCCCACACCCGCTGCTTGTGTTCCCTCTCTCACTGTGTCTCTCTCTGTCAAATAAATAAATAAAATCTTTAAAAAAAAAAGAAAAATGATTTTAATACTAAGACATAGTCTATCTTAGTTTAGCACCACAATTTAACTTCTAATCATTTCTTATTGGGTTGAAACCTTACCCATATTATCATTGATTATTATAATTTTTTATCATTTGAAAATGTCATGTTTGAGGAATAGTATTTCATCATTCTTTGAATTAGATTTCTTAGATTACCAGGTTACATAATTTCATATTTGTGGCTTTTAATATTTGTAATTATGTATTGCCTGTTCATGGTGCTTGCCTGTTTTTTTTCTGTGGTCTCAGTCTACTCCCAGTTGCTTTGCAAGAGCTCTTTATAGATTAAAGAAAATAATCATGATTGCATAGAGGTTGCAGAGATTTTTCCCAGAGTGTGGTTTACCTTAGAATTTTGTTTTGGTTTTTTTGTATGTACCGAATTTTAAAACTCTTATATATTCTACCTTATCAATAATTTTAGCAATTTCTTTCAGACTGGAGGAATAAAAAGGTACAAAGTCAGAATTGTTTGAATTATTTTTTACCATTTACTTGGACAAGTTATTTAATCATTCTAAACCTGAGTTGTCTCATCTATAATATGAGTGTAATATTACCTACTTCTTAACCTTATGATTATTACGTTCTTCTCAGGACGAAGATCTTATCTTAGATTGTTAGTTCACATCCTTAGCATTCTGTTGAGGCTAAATGTTCTTTTTTAATTTCTTTAAATCACCACAACAGATGTAATTTGTTTGCCTGCTATCACCATCAAGAATATTTTGCTCAATGGGGCGCCTGGGTGGCTCAGTCGTTAAGCGGCTGCCTTCGGCTCAGGTCATGATCCCAGAGTCCTGGGATCGAGCCCCACATCGGGCTCCCCGCTCGGCGGGAGGCCTGCTTCTCCCTCTCCCACTCCCCCTGCTTGTGTTCCTGCTCTCGCTGTCTCTGTCTCTGTCAAATAAATAAATAAAATCTTTAAAAAAAAAATATTTTGCTCAATTTATCGTTTGCTTTTTAGGTTTTCCTTTTTTTAAAATAGAGAAATAGAGTTAATCTCTATTTTTGTGATCACTTTTATCCTTATAAATCCCTTTCTTGAGTCCAAAATCTGTTCATATTTACCTATATCTCCCATTATTCTTTTCTTGTTTGTTTCATTTCTGCATTTCGCTCTCTCACCCACCTGAAAATTTATTTTGGCACATGGCATAAGGTAGAGCTCTAATGCTCTACGTAATCATACGTGACAGTTATGTGCTTTACAGGAACTCCAGCTTCTATTTCTGCATCTTGTCTTATTCCAAAATTTAACGGAAATGCTGCAGGTATTTTGCTGTTACACTGCCACTGGCTTTCAGTCTAAGATACTCCTCATGATGTTAAAAAATCACCTTCGTTTTTCTAATTTTGTGGGAATTTTTACTGGGAATGGATATCTGATTCTAGTAAATATCTTTTCAACAACTTAAAAGTAACTGAGAGCGCTTTTCTTCCTGGGCTTAACGGTGCAGGACTGAGTTAAGAGACTTCCTAATAGTGCACCATCCTTACGTCGCTGAGATGCAGGAAATTGTGAAGCGATGTCTTCCGAAGCAACCAGAGTTTGAGAGGAGGGATCATGTCGTCTTACTCCCAGCGTATGATGACATTCTTTTACATTCCATATCTTTTCTCTCATGAACAACGGTTGACATTTACCTGCAGTTTGGTAACCCCTCCGACGGTTATTGTCATGACATTATTACATGGACTTTGTGCCCGTAGCTTTGTGGGAGTTGTCTCTGGCTACATAAGCACAGGAGGTGGCCACAGTGGGGAGATGTGGGACGAGCAGCGCAGACCCGTGGCTCAGTAGGTCGCAGCCACATAGCTGTGAAGCCTAGATCTACTCCATCTTCTGGTTTGTGTAGACACTTTATGTTTGAACCACAGGGTAGAGACTCTGAGGACGGTGTGGGGGGGGGGTGGGGTTTAATTCAAATCCTTATTGATTTTACTGTTTTTGAAGAGTTCTCCCCTTGTCTATTCACCGGCCCCCCCACCCCGACACAAGGCACCTGCTCCCTTCCTGCGCCCCCACCACCCCCGCCCACACCAGGCCTTTTAGTGTGAAATACAAATGAAGGCTGCTTGCCAGATGCCATGTTAAATTGAAAACCCTTATAAAAGAAATTGCTGTGGCATTCATTTTAATTTGAGTCTTTGACTTTGCATAGAAACAACAGCCCCATGTGTAACAAAGATACAATGGGAAGATGCAATAAGAAATATTGTAACAAGTCCTTGATTTACATTTAAACATTCCTTGACAGGTCAAGTAGAAGGATTTTTTTGAAAGGTCATTGAAGCAAGAATTAACAGTGCAGTACAGGAATGTTATGTTTCTGGAGAAAATACCTCTATCAGGTGCTGAATTCAGCTGGGTTTGCAGAAATGGATGCACCCAGCACTTCCCAAGCTAGCCATCAATCTCGCAATAAAGATAGAGCCACTTTAAAGTAACCATGTATCAACACAGAATGGAACACTGCTATGTGATGAAATGCTCCTCTGGGAAATTCTTGATTGACAAAAGTAGTGCTGCATTAAGTAATAGCAATATTTTCATGGCCAGAAAGTAATAAAGCTATAGATAATATTTATGAAGAGAAAATATTTTACATAAAGAACTGCCACACAATCTCAAGACTTGCTTCCTGTGGTATCCTGCTCAGGTGAAAAGTAGCTCTACCTAAATGTGAAAGAAAAAAACTGGTAATTTGATAAGTTGTTAATTGCATCCAAGGTTGGTGCTCTAGTCCGTGACATTTATAAGTCATCTCAAGAAAAGATGATATTAGGTGCTATCTGGGATCACACAAATCCACCGTATCTCTGGCTTGATTAGGTTTATATAGTGGGAGAAAGTTCAAGAAATGCGTATTGCATCCATTATAGATTAGAGTTGTGCCAAAGGGTATGCAAAGTAATTTTACTCTTTTGAGATCTACTTCATTACAGAGAGGTGGTAGAGAGTTGGAGTTAGGTCGGTGGCATTAACTTTGAGTTTTATTGCTGTGTCATTTTCAATCAGAGTTTTTACTGCCACTTCTTGACACAGCAGTTTGGACCAGTGTATATTATCTCTGTTAATATGACCCGTTATACTGATATACTTATCTTGAAAATGGTGGTGAACCGAATCCTGTGATCTTTTTCTGATCATTTATTAAAACACTAAGACAGTAACATGCTTTGCCTACTGAACCCTATCAGTCCCTCTCTCTGACGGGAAGTACAACATTCTTTGTCACCCCCAGTATTGTGGGATGAACATGCTAAATTATATTAAAAATGATTTCTGAGGAAAGAGGGGGAGTGATGTTGTTCCTCTGAAAGCAGGAAAATGGAAAAAAGCAAGAGGTCCTAAGGTAGTGAATTCAATCCATACTCTGAAAACCTTTTCATTGTGCTTTGATTTCATTAATTGTGAAAATTAGATTTATTCTTAATCCAACCATATGGTCATTAGTTATGGATATTTTGATTTTACTCTTCACATCTGGAGGAGACTTCTTATTTAAACCTCCTCCCTCATTCTCCCCGTGGAGTTCAGAAAGCTAAAACATAATCTTCCATCCTACCTTACTTGTTCAGTCAGACTTCCCCAACTTAGGATAAGCTTCTTGCTGTTGGTAACTTTTTCAGATAGAACATAAGGAAACAGCTTTGAAATACACAGACTAATAATAATGACTGATCATGGTCGCTATTTATTATTTTTGTTGAGTGCTTTACCATAGCATTTCATTCAGTCCTCATTACAACCCTCTGTGGTCATGTTTTTGGCATCTCCGATTTACAGATGAGGAAAATGAGGCCTAAAGAGCTTATGTAACTTGTCCAAAGTCACAGCTAGCACATCTTATCTGGAAACCAGGGGTACTGACCCCAGGGCCCATCATCATTATCACTGTGCCATTCTGCCTCAAACCTTGCTTTGGGGATTTGGCAGCTGTCTTTCAGTTGATGAAAAACAGCTGTGGGGTAGGGAGTGGGTATATCTTGAGATTTTTATTTTTTTAAACTTAATGGCATACCGATTAGTGTAGATTTCAAAGACGTTATGCTAGAATGAATCCATGTTTTATATTTGATTTAAGTCATTCTTTCAACATGTATTACAAATAGTCATCAACAGAAGGAGACTGGAAAGAAGGTCATATGTAGATTAAGTCACCAATTTGGTGAAAAAAGTTCCTGTTAAACTTGGGTATCCAGTGTCTTGTCCTGTATTCTCTTGTAGGATGGCAAAGTGATTAGCAACCATCAACTATGTGTGATTGCTGCTTGTGTTGCAGAGTGCAAACAAATACTGGTTCTCTGTGGTTCAGCTCTTCAGGAGTTTTTACCATTTTAATGTCTTTGCTAAATCCATACCTTGCGATTTTAGTTTAAGATAACTTCTTAATATCTAAAGCTTTCTATCTTTTAGATGGAGAGGAGAATAATATGGGAACCAGGCATTTAACTGAGTGGTTCTTTTTCTTACACAGACTACTTCTAGAAGCTAATTGGAGTTGCTTCCTTAGCCTCCAGCAGTTTTTCAGTATCTATAATGGCATATTTGGTGTTTGAGGTAAGATTTGGAAACAGTTGAAAGTCATTTTGATAGATGATAGCTCGTGTGTAGTCCTGTTTTTAGTGCCACATCCCAAACAGGCAAAGAAAAATAAAACAAAAATATGGTTACAAAGTGATAAGGCTAGTTTTCTTAGAAGTGGGCATTTCCAGGGGGAGGAGGTTCATTAATATCTTGATCATGTAGGTGGTTTCACTGTTGTAATAAGCATAGTCTCCCAACAAAAAGTACTTTTAGAGATACTTTTTTGGCAAATAAGTCTTGATTTGTTTGCTTAAAAAAACTACTTAACCTTTTGTAATAAGTATCTCCTTTGAATGGTCTTATTTCGCTATTAAAATTGAGAATAAATATTTGAAATTCAGTGGCTAGCAAATATAAACCTGGGACACACGTTCCCTTCTAGGCCTTAATTGTGAGAGGGGGAGTAACCCTGTTCTGAAGAATTAGTTGCCATATTGTACAGTTCCAATAAGATGGAGGCCCATGTTACATCTATGAACATCATGTGGGTTTTAGTGGAACTGTATCTAGGATATCTTTAGAGTGTGAACAAAAAGGTCACACGCTGAATAGTGGCTTCATTGTGTTGGGAAGAAAGGAAAGGGGAGTTTCAAAATAATGAGAAAGTATTTGGTTAGACTGTAATGTTCTATAGAATCAATAATTCCTATAGGATCCTTGTTTTAAATGATCTTGAACTCTGTAATTCTCCTTTCGCATAGGGTGTAGAAAGCCATAAGAAGACATTGATCCCACTTTAACCTACAATACGTTGCCTTTTTCATCCCATCAAAGACCTGAGGTCTAAAAGGGGGCAGGTGATCCAAATTCCAAGGAGAGAAGGGACACATCGTTGTTTTATCTTTGGCAGAGCCCAGGTGAGGGAGGGTTAGCAACCATTAAAACAAATATGAGGAAAACAACTAAAAATTTTTTGTGACTTTTTAAAGGCCAAGTATGGGCTGGCATGATCATTTCAAATTTTCAGGAACCCCAGACATAACGAGGGTCTGTATCCACTTATCAGCTCTTGACCACAGGCCTCCATTAGATGCTCATGAAAGAGATTAGAAGTGGAGTAGGAAGCCAGAGAGAGCCCCTCAGTGGCACAGACTGACTCATGATGACAACTACCTTTGGGAGGTAGGCACACAATCTGCTAGTGTCCCAGAACTTCTATCATAGGACACAGAGGCTGTCACAGACAGGGGGCGGGCAAGAAACCTGCCCAGACACCTGGATCCAGGCAAAGGTTGTCAGCTGTTGGGATTGCAATAGAAAACATGCTATTGCACCCTGCATTGACACTAGATAAATCCCATCTGTACCAGGGGAGGGGTGAGAAATCACTTATGCCTGGGATCTGAACTGATATACCCAGTGATCTGCTGTAACTGGGGAGGAGCGGGCTTGAGCCCAACACCCACCAACAATACTAGGTAGAGACTGGCTGTCATTCATGCTTGAATGAGGTAAGAATGCTGAGAAAGCCTTACTGCTGAAGCTCAGGTCCATGAGGTCTATCAAAGACAGAGGCTGCAGCAGAATAAAGAAAACCTCTCTGACCCAACTATGTGACTTGCATGGAGTAAAAATCTAAAGCTGAGGGAAGGACATGGGCACTGGGAGAGGCCCCCTCTGCGCTATAAGTGTGGAGGAGGAACACTAAGAAAAACCCTCTGTCACTCCAGGCTTCACACAAAACACAAGCTGGTATCCACTGCTAGATGAATTCATGGCGTTTGCTGAACTGAAGATTACTATAGCAACCACGAAATCCAAAGCTACCTCAACTACTTTTATTTTGACTCAACCACTCACAAAAATAGCCTGACAGCAGAAGGGATATGCCCATTCCAGAAGTAAATTCAGTTTACCTCAGTCTTGGCTGTCCATTTACATATGGTGTTTTGTATTTAATAAAAAAATTACAAGACATGCAAAAGAAAAAGGAAAAAAACAAACAAACAAAAAAACAACAGTTGACCTACCAAGAGAAAAAGCAGTCGATAGAACTAGACCCAGGAATGGCTAGGATGTTGAAACTGCCAGACAGAAACTTAAACAATGGCTATGAATTATAAAGAAGTATACCCTACTAATGTGAGATGTTAATAGTAGGAGAAACTGGGTGAGGGATTATAAGGGAATCCTCTGTACTATCTTTTCAATTAAATCTAAAACTGTTTTGAAAAATAAAGTTTATTTTAAAACTTTTGTTAAGGGATACGTTTAAAATATATTGTTAAGGAAGTAAAAGGTCAAGCCAGAGACCTGGAGAAAGAATTTGCTAAAGCACATATCTGATAAAGGACTGGTAACTAAAATATATGGAGAACTCTTACAGTTTACTAATAAGAAGAAAACCAGGTCCACAGGAAAATGGACAAACATTTGGACCTTCATCAAAGAAGATTCATGGATCTCAGTTGTGCACAAGACACTCAACATCATTAGTCATTAGAGAAACATAAATTAAAACCACAATGAGATATCATTAGAATCACTAGAATTAAAAGCCTGTTAAAACTAAGTACTGTTAAGAATAGAAAGCAAGTGGAACTCTCACACGTTTCTAGTGTGGTTGCAGGATGATCCGACCACTTTGGAAAACAGTTTGGGACCTTCTTATAAAGGTGAACATAAACTTACCAGGCAACCAAGCTGCCCCACTCATGGCTGTCTACCCAAGAGACACTAAAATAGATGTCGCTACAAAGACTTGATGTGTATATACATCGCAGTTTTACTTAAAACAGCCCCAAACTGGAAACGACTCAAACCTCCATCTACTTGTGAATGGAAAAACAGATTGTCATATTGCCATACTATGAAATACTATGGAGCAAAAAAGGGGAACAAATCACTGATATTTACCTAATGTGGATAAACCTCAAAAGCATTGTGCAAAATGAAAGAAGCTAGACACAAAAGAATACATGGGATATGAGTCCAGTTACAAGATATTCTAGAAAAGACAAAACTGTAGTAACAGAAAAGATCTGTTGATTGCCATGGGCTAGGCTAGAGAGAGGGGACTGACTGCAGAAGGGCAGGTGGAAAATTTTTGAGCTGTAAATGTTATATATCTTGATTGTGATTATGGTTACATGAATATATACATTTGTCAAATCTCATTGAGCTGTATAGATAAAACCAGCAAATTACTGTGTGCAAATTATGTCAACAAACCTGTCCAAAACATACTATGAAAATATATAGTAGGCTTTCAGAAAATGATTTAAAATGGAATTTTAAAAACTTTGACAATCTCGGATAATGCTGTCCTCTCTGAGTGACCTCGAATAAGTGACTTCACTTATTAGTGCTTTATTTTCCTATCTATAAAATGAGATACCAGTCCTACATCTTGGTTGAATTTTTTTGAGAGCATTAATTAAATAGTACACTTACAGGCCTTAGAAAAATTCCCAGAATTTGGCAAGTACTCAAATGATGCTCTCTGTGATGATGTGGATGTTGCTTTATAGCTTCTGTGTGTATGAGTGGGCTGAGTGAGATGCCGGGGCTCCCTGCGTTGTTGATGACCTGAACTAAAAACTTAGATGCATGTTAGTATTTTACTTCAAAATTGATGTTTGCTTGTACCATTGCATGGAATCACTTCTGCAATCATTCAAAGTTCAAATTAAAAAAAAGCGTTTTTAAAAAATTTTTTATTAAGCACTCTTTGTATGTCAGAGAGTGTGTTAAGTGGTGGAATTACCTTAAATAAGACTCAGTCTGTGCCCTCGGGAAGTTATTGTGAAGACAGACCAAGCAGTAGGGGATTACAATGCACGGACTGTGATAAACAGCATGGGTAGGCGTGGGAGCATGTAATGGGAGTCTATGGGATAGGCATCTGATCTGGAGGAAGGATTTTATGGGGGAGGTGATGATGTGGCTGAACCCTAAGGAGTGTGTGTTGGAGGCAAGTTGGCTATCAGTTTGGCCTGTTTGGATTGGGAATACATTTTTTAAAGTCCATGGAACATTAAAACAAAAGGGAAAAAACAAAAACCCTAAAGAAGCCCCCTGAATCTGTGTAAATAGTATTTCATCTCTTACTCAGTTGATATACAAAGTACAGGTAGCTAGAGGTTCCAAGGGATATGACTCTAACTTTTTCCCATTTGTGACTTGGCATTGTTGTTAGTCACAGTGGAAAGGTCAAACTTAAACCACAGCCATCAACCTCCTAAAGAGAGCCGTTAAGATTTTAATTGAGGTGTGAACCACCATGGTTGGTTCCTATGGAGGCAAAATCAGCCAATCCCTGTGTCACAGTCTGATGAAGACAGAAGCATCTGCCAGACTGTTAGAGAGAAGCACTGGTGACTGTCAGTGTCCCTGAATGTGCTCCACAAATTCTGCTTCTTGGCAGGATCCGTCTGTTGATACGCTTCTCTACAGGTAGAAGAAAACACGATGGAGAAAGCCGGCATGCCTTCTGGAAAGCTAGATGGTTTTATGATGGCGATAACACATCAACCTCTAAACCAATCTTAAGTTCCCAACAAGCAGATACAGGTCCAACCTTCTGGCCATTATTCTTGGATATACCACAGAGACTGCACCTGGCTGCTTTTTGACATTTCATTTGTGTCACCTACACACCACACTCTTCAAACGGCCTGCTAGAAATGAATTCCTGGGGCAGAGTTCAAGTGTGATGATATAGGCTTGGTGAATTCAGCTGAAAAGCATGAACAATTGCAGAAAGAATGGGGGACAGTGTTTTGCAGAGAAAACATTGTAAACTTAGAAGTGTTTAGGCTTAGGGGCACTTGGGTGGCTCAGTTGGTTAAGCCTCTACCTTCGGCTCAGGTCCTGATCCCGGGGTCCTGGGGTGGAGCCCCAAGTTAGGCTCCCCGCTCAGTGGGGAGTCTGCTTCTCCCTCTCCCTCTGCCCCTACCCCCATTCATGTTCTCCCTCTCTCTCTCAAATAAGTAAAATCTTAAGAAAAAAAAAGAAATCTTTAGGCTTAGATTTGGGGAGTTTCATATTTTTGTCTAGTTCTGCACCTTAGCATATTACTGCTTATTCTTAATTAATATTACTAATTACATTCAGCAAATACTTATTGACCACAAAGGTTAGGTGTTACATAGGGAGTTTAAAGATAACTAAAGTATAATTATGTCCTAATGGAATTTATAATCTGGAGGGAGATCTTTATCAGTTTCAGTATCTAGCCACATGGGTGCACACACACAAATACATTCACAGATCCATACATAATAAATATGTAATTAAGTAAGTATACATAACATTTCAATATGGAGTGAATGCCAAAGTGAGATTTAGACAGAATTCTATGGGAGCACCAGCGAGAAAACTATTTGTTTTGATTGGGGGTTTGGAGGAACTTTGGAGAACAACTAGAAAGGGAGGGATCAGTAGGATTTCACTAGGCAGAGCCACAGTGTGGGCTAGGAACTAGAAGCTGAGGGAACTGGATTGAGTTCTACAAGGATCTTGTCTGTTTTTTTTTTTTTTTTGATCTTGTCTATTTTTATAAACTTTTATATATTTGGTACCTTGCTGCAAGTATTTGTTGAACAAATGAATACAGGAGATAAATAAGTCTCGGAGTAAAGAAAGTATATGATATGGATTGGTGAGTGGTCCACCGTGGGTGGTAGTAGGTTGGGGGCCAGTGGTTATATGGTGTAGAGTGAAGCATATGGTTGGGCTGAATTATTGAGGAATGTTCCTGTGGTGCTAGGGGTTTAGAATTTTCTCCACTCACTGGGACCTGTCAGATATATTTGACCTGGAGAGTTACTTCATCCTACTTATTTTACCAAGCTCCTTCATACTTTTCATGTTCTTTGAATTCTTTCCTGTTCTCTCCTCGGGAGTTCCTAATCTCTTTTTTTTTCACAGATACCCCATTTATTGTGTCCCACCCCACCCACCATCTTCTGGCTTTGGTTTCTAAAACTTTGGTACGTGGCTCCAGTGGTAATCAAAGTTTTTATTGGTCAAGAGCATGTACTCAAGAAGAGGGTATCCTGCAAAGGTTGAATGTGGATTTACTTGCTGACCGTATTAGTCTGCTAGGGCAGCCATAACAAAATACCATAGTCTAGGTTGCATAAGCAACAGAAATTTATTTTCTCCCTGTTCTGGAGGCTGGAAGTCTGAGATCAAGGTATCAGCAGATCTGGTTTCTTGAGGTCTCTCTCCTCAGTTATGGATGACCATTTTCTTGCTCTGTACTCACATGGTTGCCCCTCAGTCTGTGTGGTCTGTGTCCTAATCTCCTAATTTCTTCTTTTTAGAAAGATGCTAGACATATTGTATTAGGACCTACCCATATGACCTTATTTTACCATAAGTACCTATTGAAGGCCATGTCTCCAATACAGTCACATTCTGAGGCACCAGGTCTTAGGATCTCAACCTATTAATTTTGGAGGGGACACAATTCAGCCCATTACAGTGACCCAGTGAGTTAATTTCATGCTGTATCACCTGGCAAGAAGTCATGAGGTTGGGTTTTAAGCCAGTGGGGGTTACATATGGTTGGAATCTGAGCTTGAATCTAAGACTTCAGGGGGCTAGTTGCTCAGAAATTGATGAAACTAGATTGTTGCCTAGTGAAGGTGGTCCCTTCTGAAAACCCCAGTCTCTACCAAATCCAGGAGCAGTCTATTATACTAGTATGAAGTAAGTTTGGAAATGATGAACACAAATGCATAGCATAGTTGTATGACATCTGCTAGAGAATAACCAACTAAACAAGTATGGTTCATGGGATCTCAGGCTCTCCAGTCAGATGCCCCCGGCTCCATCACTTTTGATCGGTATGACCTCGGGCAGGTGGCTTAACCCTTCTCTGCCACTCTTCACTTATCTTTAAATCGAAGATAATAATGCTTTCTACCTCATAGGATTGTTCTGAGTATTAAATGAGAAAATCCACAGTGCATAATACATAGTAAGCACTCAGTAAATTAACTAATATGTATTCAGTGTTGGCTATTAAAGACAAAATGGTAGATCTGTTCA
>NC_138376.1:114003895-114020798 GCF_054177405.1 Leptonychotes weddellii
GGAAGCCTGCTTCTCCCTCTCCCACTCCCCCTACTTGTGTTCCCTCTCTCCTGTCTCTCTCTCTGTCAAATAAATAAATAAAATCTTAAAAAAAAAAAAAAACCAAATTGGGCACTTAGAAACACTTTGTAATATAAGGCTGTTTGCATATTGTCATAAACTAATTCTTTCAGGGTTTGCCAGTTTATACAATGCACATGGTAGCTGAAATATGATTTATCTTGCCCCGTTTAAAGGAATAAAGTTAGTAAAAAAAAAAAAAAGGTTTATTAGAGTTGGGTTGAGAGGACATTTAAAAATATATACCGTTGGGATTTTTCAGCATTTTTTCTTACTGTGGTCTTTTTTTTTCTTTGAAGTGGTTTAGTTTTTACATATACGGGGAAGATATTTTTCCAATATTTAGGTTCTGTTCAAAAAACTACAGACAGACCTATCAAGCATATTAAGAAGTTTTGCTGCAGGAAGGGAAATCTTTGTTGTTTGTATTCGAGAGTTCTCTCTAGTCATAATTAACGTTAGAACTTTAATTATACATAGCGGCGTCATGGACAGGAATCGCATTAATACCAGCGGAGGAATGTTTGTTGGTGATGCAGTCACTTACTACCATGCCATGTGCACATGCGCGCACGCGCACGCACGCGCGCACGCACGCACGCACGCACAGCTGACTTGTCGGCATTTACCTGGGAGCAGGGCCTGTGTGCAGTGGGAGGAGGCAGGCGCAGACAGCTTCTTCTAAGTGATAGGGCATGTCAGCTCTCATTTCCTTTCCGTAGGGAAGTCCAAAGTGAAGCAGCCCACGGTGCCCTGTGGCGCAGGCAACTCCTTCCTCCAGCTGGGATCTTCCACGCATGCCATGGAGCCCCAGCCCCTGCCTCCTCAACCACAACTGGCTTGTGGTTTTGTTTTTGTTTTGTTTTAAAATCCCTGTGGTTATTATTGAGGATCGCATAATCGATTTAATAGGCAGAACAACCAGTGAGATGCAAACCTTGCAGACCAAGGCCTTGCTGTAAATGCTGAGAAGGACCAACTGAAAGGCAGAGAGTAGGCGTGCCAAGTGTTTGGGTGGAGGTGAGGTCTTAGTGAGGTGCAGGCCAGCCCAGTGGTTCCCAAACACTGGGAGAAGCGTCAGGTTCTGGGCTCCGAGCCCTGGGCGTTTTGCATCATCAGCCTTCTTTTCAGTTTTCTGCTATGTGATGTCTTAATCTGTTATTCCGAGAACTACAAAGTCATGGTACACAGATCAAGTTAATCCAAGTTAACCTCTGAACTTGGCCTACTTTCATCCAGAATTAGTCTTATTTAAAATTGTAAACTGTCTTGACTATGGCACATTAAATAGTGCTCTGTTTATAACACATGGGCCTTTTTTCTTTTCCTGCTGTAGATCATTTCTGGCTTGAGAAGTCTATGTAAGAAAACCAGAATATACATTTCAATTATCCCAGACATTTAAACTTTGAGGGATTTAAAAATAATTTTCTTTCTTTCTTCCTTTCTTTCTTTCTCTCTCTCTCTCTTCTTTCCTTCCTTTCTTCAATTTTAGAGCCCAAAGAGGATCTTTAGGCTCTAAAATGCTCAATTCATTTTGTTCTAATGTCTTAGAAAAATAATTCTTGTTTATGTGAATAAAGTTCAGTCCACATGTGAGATCTACACTAAAGTCATAATAGTCAGTTATGATCATGTAAATTATAGGAGTGAATTTGGCCAAGCATTTGTAATATTCTGCCTGAAATTGCAGGTAATTATAATCTTAGATTATTAACAGGATAATTGCTTTTTTAAGTCTTCTTAGTTCCTTAAGATGTGAAGGCAGGCCCATGTCTCCTTCATCTCTTCAGTTTCAAGGCCAGACACCATGCCTGATACTTGACAGACACCCCATGAGTGTCACACTGAGTGGAATGTATACTAAGAGGACACTTGTGTCCGTTTTCATCTTGCTCGTTAGTGTGAACAAACATATCAACCAATATTCATGTCACAACTATTCTCATTATCATAGAGGTTGGCTTCTAATACAAGAGTTCAGCCCAAATCAACAAAAGCACTCTGTGGGAATCAGTTGGAGATATGGACTTCACAATAAAGGGTATTCTGTGGTTTATTATATGTTTTGTCAATTGTGTGTTACACACCCTTTATATCAGTAAAATTTATAAGTATGTGAACATGTATGTGTGCGTATACCCCCTCCCTCAGCAAGTCAGTTTTCAAATATTTAGCAGTGCCCCACTGAGGAGGTCTTATTATTATAGTTACTTCTAGGATTTTGGGTCGTAAAGGTTAACTTTCGTTCTTCTGAGCTGAAATTCAAAGGAGCGGTCTTATTTTATTCTCCTTGCCGTATGCATCTGCAGTAGAGCTTGGCCCCAGGAATGGTCAGGCCTCGGGCAGGGAAGGAATCCAGCAGCACTGCCAGAGGCAAGTTTGTCCCGTTCATAGCTCAGACGCCAGTGTAAGAGCCCACATCCAGCCACTGAGCCCAGCGGTGGAGCCAGGTCTTACGGAGATGAAGCTTATAAATTGAGGGAGCCCTGTTTAAGGAACAGAGTACGCAGTGAGGCACACGGCCTGGGAAAACCCAGCTAAGAAGCCCTGAGGCTTCAACTTCATGACAGATCTGACTTTGATCAAGGAAACAGAGCATTTAAGAGACCAAGCTTGCAGACCGAGATGGGAAGACAGACCAGCAGGATTCTCAGGAACATCAGTGGTGGCAAAAGACTGTGAGGGAGTCACAGTGAATCCAGCAGGAGGGAGGGCCCTTATTGCAGAAACAGAACCAGTAGAGAGAGAAAGAAAGGTAGGAAGAGAGATTGACTGATTGATTTTACGAAATAGGCTCACACCACTGTGGGGGCTGGCAAGTCTGAAATCTGCAGGGCAGGCCAGCAAGCTGGAGGCCCAGGGAAGAGGTGATATTTAAGTTTTGTCTCCAAATGCTGTCCAGAGGCAGAATCCCTCCCTTTTCCCTCTTCGGTCTTTGCTCTTCAGGCCTTCAACTGATTGGATAAGGCCCACCCATATGCAAAAAATACCTTCACAGCAACATCTCCACTGTTTTTTGACCAAAAACCTGGGCACCATAGTCAAGCCAAGTTGATACATAGAATTAACCATCACAAGCCTGAGGGCAAGTTCTCCGCCTAGACCATGACAAAGGGCTAGGGGGGCAGCTCAGCTCCTGCCACACTGTGGAGGTGGCCTGCTGCCCCCAGAGTGGAGGAGAAGGACTGTAGGCGGAGTATGGTGGTCAGGTCCCTGCTCTGCCATTGGCTACTTTAATTTTGGGTCCTGAGGGAGATGAGCCCTTTTACTTTTCCAGCCTGTGTTTTGTGCTATGTAAAATGAGAGCATTTGCAGAGACGTGCATGTCAGAGGTGAAAAGACTGGAGTTTTCAGTTTTTTGTTTTTTTTTTTCCCGTAGATAAGTTTTTTGAGGCAGAATCTCACAAGGAATCTCAACCTTGAAAACAGAGTTAGAAGGAGCTTGTCTGAGTGACTGGTGAGGACAAGCAACAGGAACCACCTTCTCTCCACCTTTCACTCCCCCCCCCCCCACCTCCAGCAGGTGTGAGAATCATCGATTTTGATTCTAACCCTGCTCTCCCATCCGGGTTCTTTAAGCCAATGAACCAGTGTCCCAAGATCATAGAATGACAAAAGCAAGATTTGAAGTCACATTGCTTCTGGCTGCAAAATTGTTTTTCTCCATTGAAAGGTATAGTTTGCCCTCGCTTGCATTGCTTTGCTTTAACACATGCATACATTTTAACATCTAGAAACATTTTTGCAGTTTCAAATGAGAACTCATGGCAGAGAAGCCTGCTCTGGAGAAAGTTCTAATGCAGCAAAATCTGAATTAAAGACATTAATTGAACTTATATGGAAGCAAGAAAATTTTAATTTTTAAAAGTTACTCTCTACATCTTTGTACTGGTGTTGGTGTGTTTGATTTCTTTGGAGCCAAATTGGGTCTAATGACCAGAATACACAATAGTTAGGTCTAAATAACTTGAGAAAGGATACTTAGTTCTGAAATTATGCAAGTGTTAGTAGTAGTATGGACAGTTTTTTTTTTTTTTAATATTTTGATACAAAGATATGGTCTCTGTTGATGAACTTATAATTGACAAGGAAAGAGAGAAATTTGTGAAATATAAAATGCATAAGTCAAAAGAGAGCTTAAGGCAGCAAGGACGGGGCATCAGGATGGTTGTTAAATGAAAAGTTTAGAATAAGGAGAATGGGCGTCATCTGACTGTCAGTTGGTAGAGCATGTGACTCTTGATCTCGGGGTTGTGAGTTCAAGCCCCATGTTGGGTGTGGAGATAATTAAAAAATAAAAAATCTTTAGAATAAGGAGAGTGAATTTTTTAGGATTGGGGAGATCTAGGCATTATAACAGAAAGAGTGGAATTTGAGTCAGAGGTAGATTTGAGTGGGGAGGTGCAGTGGAGGCAAGCTGCAGAGTATAAAATGTAAGCACACCTGCAGAGTGGGATGGGAATGTTCAAAGGAGTGAAATCCTCTCTTTCTAAAAGTAATAGAAAAGGAATATTTAAAATTCAGATACTTAAAGGAGATTAAGACCCTTAAGATGCCAACATACTGTGAATAGAAAATTATAAGACATATAATTTACAGAAAGACTCCCTATGGTGGCACAACCTTGTTATAAGGAAATTGTTGGTTTTGCAGGGCTGTAACCTCTATTGTGGACATCAGGCAAATTAGTAAGAGTCAATATATAGAAAATTTGATGTTAATAGGATGTTTACATTGTATGTTCAGCCAGGTGATGTAAATAGTAAATATCTGCATACCTATATTCACGTGAACTTGAATACATATGGAACATAAAAGAGGCAGTTATTACATCATTAGCCATTAATCTTACACAGAAAGTTAGGTGCATAGTATTTTCATCCCTCACAATGGCTAGCGGTCCATCCTGTGTTCATTTCTCATATGCACACAGATAATGTTGCCATTATTACCCTTTCATGAATTTAGTGACATACCTTTGTCATTTTTAGTAAGGAGATTAATGCTGATGTTGCAGGGTCTGTTATAATCCCTGTTGTCCCATCGGGGAAGTGTTTCATTGGCTGAAGGTGGGTGTGGCACTAATTAATATTTTTTTGTGGATGGTGTATTCTATTTTATTTTTCTACTCTTTTTTTTTTTTGGCATATTATGGTTTGCTCAAGAAATGTAAAATCCTGAATGAATAGGAAAGCATCCACAGAGTTTTGCTTCAGAACCAACCTCCCAGATTTAGCAGTGTAAAATGCTCTTACTTATTGCTCTAGATAAAGCAAATGCTTTCAAAGTTAATTCTGAATAGCTGAAATTCTTTGGCAACAAAATAATTCTGAATACTAGTAGAAAATTTATGGATTTCAATTAGAGTTTGTAGGGTATCATAATTCCAGTTTTATATTCCATTCAGTTCAGTGTTTTGGATTTTTAATGGGGCTAGTGCAGTAATAATAAAAGTGATTCAGAATGCACCCAGTAATTACAGAGATTTGCTGTTGCCTTTGCATTAAAAATGATGATGATTTATGCTCAGTGAAATTGCGGTCTGTGGTTCTATTTAGGGTATTCTTGCTATTAAGCTGCTTATTAGTTATGGTCAGTGATTTAAAGCTTGAGAACTACATTAGAGGGCTGTAAAATTATTTATTCTTTAATAGATAATAGTAAATTTGAAACAGACGTTAGGTTAATTATAATCTTGTACATTAAAGAATATGTATTAGCCCTTTGTCACTTCCTAGGTCTTTTGAAATTCATTTCAAGTAAGTGGAGAAATGGGTGATTGGGTTGGACAGCCTGGTGTATTCACTTCTGCTTCCTGGTGTATAAATAGTTAACACTTTTCTGAATGTTCAGGAAGAATTTTTACTTCTCATTGTGAGTCCTCCTCCCTGCTAAACAAATGCTTGTGTTCATTTTAAACTCGTCCTTGTTCCTGGTTTACGTTGCTGAAATTAATCTGAAAAGATCAAAGAGGTAGGCCCCTCTCCGGATTGGGGGGGTGGGAGCCATGGGAGACAACGAGGTAGTTAAGGATGAGCTCACTTTCTTTCTTTCTTTTTTTTTTTTTATTTATTCATTTGACAGACACACAGCAAGAGAGGGAACACAAGCAGGGGGAGTGGGAGAGGGAAAAGCAGACTTCCCGCGGAGCAGGGAGCCCGACTCGGGGCTCGATCCCAGGACCCTGGGATCATGACGTGGGCCGAAGGCAGACGCTTAACGACTGAGCCACCCACGCACCCCTGGATGAGCTCACTTTCATTTGGCATTGCAAGGAGTTCATCATTGTTATTCCATTATTCCTATCTTTAGTAATTCTTGTAAATGTGTAAATTTATGTATGTGTATACACCTGTGTCAATTTACACACATATATACAAAAGATCAGGATTTATAGGCTTCTCATTATAGTTCTATGTAAGACAGAAATCATCCAGTGTAAATATCAGATGTGTCAGAATATGAATCTCTTGTTACAGTAATTAAATATGATATTCAAATTCCTGTGTTAACATTCTTGTGTAATGCTTGAGTGTTGTACCAAATCAAGAAAAAGTCTAAGATAAAGAGACTCTGTCTAGACCTGTTAAATCGAATCAAGTGAGAAAATATACGTGTATTATTCGGGGTGAGTTAAGACAGTAGTCTTCCCCTTACCTGTGGCTTTGCTTTCTGCGGTTTCAGTTACCCGAGGTTAACCACGGTCTGGAGGCAGTTGATCCTCCTTCGGACGTAGCTTCGGGAGGTCAGTAGCCACTTAACAGCTGTGTCACAGTGCCTTTGTCATGCCCCTCACTTCGCTTCCTCACGCAGGCATTGTAGCATCTCACTTCATCACAAGATGAGTGAGCACAGTAGAATAAGGTCCCATGAGAGAGAGGGGGAGACCACATCCGCATAATGGATAGAGGCACTGCTGTATTATTAAGCTATGCCGTAATAAGAAAATACCCCTCCTCCCCCGCCAAATCTCAAAACCTGAATATAACCAATACTTATTTCTGGCTCCTGCAAAGTCCAGTGTATGTTGGTGGAGGCTTTTTTCCATGCGGTGATTCCGAGATCCAGGCTCCCTCCGTCTCCTGACCTATCACCTCAACACATGGCCTCTTCGGGGACAAGAGAACTGGATATTGACTCACGATATTGTTTTAAAAGTGTGGCCTGGAGATGAATTCTGTTATCTCTACTTCCATCCCATTGGCCAGAAGGCCATCAGATGCCTCCCGTCTATTTGTAGGGGAACCTGAGCACGATAGCCTTCCTTTGTGCCAAGAAAAGGGAAGATAAGAGGGTATTAGGTGAACACTCAGCGTTTCCCCTGCTGCATCGTGTAAATGCTTTTGAACTCTTTGCATGTAATCATGTGAATTTATAATTGGAAAAATGCCGTAAAGGCATGACAAAGATGTCATGGTAAACGATGTCAGGTTCTCCCCTCTCTCCTCCACCCCATGTGCTAAGAATTGGAAAGAAAATCAGTTGGTTGTGTCCAAATCCCTATCACCTGTGGTTTGGTGCATTTTAGTTTATCCTGTTGCTCTACCCCTTTCCTTCCTTGAGGGTAGTCGGTGGGCCGGGCAGAAGTGTAGCACGCAACTGGGCAGGTAGAATGATACAATGTTTTCCATTGGTCTGTTCTGCTTTGGATTCTGGTTTTCCATCACTGACCCTTCTCCTCTTTTCTCCCAGAGAATTCCCTTCCTTTTAGTTGAATGAACTGTACCCATCCTGAAGGCTGGACAAGTCATGCAGCTGTTTATCAGTAGAACACTTCAGCTGATAAATCTGGATATTAGTTTCCTATTGCTGTGTGACCAATTACCACAAACTTAAAGGCTAAAAATAACACACTTTTATTATCCCAGAGTTCTGTAGATCAACAGTTCTGCAAGCTGCACTGGGTTCTCTGCCCAGGATCTTATAAGGCCAGTCAAGGTAGCAGCCAGCCTGGGCCCCTCTCTGGAAGATTTGGGGGAGAATCTGTTTCTAAGCTTAGTTAAGTTGTTGAGAGAATTCAGTTCCTTGCAACGGTAGATCCAAGGTCCCCATTTTTTTTTTTTTTTTTTTTTTTGCTGGCCGTTAAGCGTGGACCACTCGGCATCGAGAGGCTAAGTGCTTTTCTTCTCAGGTAGCCTCTCCATCTTCAAGCCAGTGGTGGTGGCTTGGGGCCTTCTTGGGCTCAATCTCTCTGACTTCCTGTCTTCCAGCCAGAAAAACACTGTGCTTTGAAAACACTAGGATTAGATTAGGCCAACCCGAAGCATCTGCCTTTTGTCTTATAATGTAACCTAATCATGGGAGTGACCTCCCATGTATGCACAGGGTCCACCCATACTTGGAAAGGAGGGCACTGGACAAAGGCATGGGTCATTGGAGTCCTTCTTAGAATTCTGTGTCCTCTTATGTGTTTTGCCCAGGGGAGGTTAGAAAGGACGTTTTTGTTTAGCAGAACCTGTATTTTTGCCCAACTACTGTTTTGAAAGGTAAGAAATCTTTCTACAACAAGAATTAGATGCGGGCTGGGGAAGGGGGTGGCTGGGGTTTATGAGGAGAGAGGATGAATTTTCTTTCAAAGGCTTTGTGATATACAGAAAATACTTAAAAAGCAACTTAATTTAGATAATGGGCACATAAAAAGTGCACTTGCTTGATTTTTAAATTAAGAACAATAATCATAAAATTGCATTTAATAAATACAACAAGAAAAAATAGAGTAATGGCCAATTAAGTGAGAGCTTTGGTGGGGAATGGGAAGTGGAGAGAAAGCAGAGAAGGTAAAATTCATTCAAGGATCTTAATAGAGTAACAATAGCCCTTATGGGATAATGCTGCTAACTCCTTCTGAAAACCATGTTGTGATTTTATGTAAATGATTTCATAATTTTCTTACATACTGCCTGCTCAGAGAGAACATCATTTAACAGCTTGGCACCCCAGCCCTCACTACTGTGTCACTGCTTTATTATATTTACAGACATGTCGCAATTTGTAATCATCTTGTTTATTTGCATGTCTAATTGTCTAACCTCTGCTCTCCCTACCTTTCCCTAAAGGGCACACTCTGTGAGGGGTGGAGGGGGGGACGTTGGATGCCTCTGATTTCCCAGCCCAGTGGCTAGAACTATGCGTGCACGTGGTGGGCACTCAGCGTGGACTGAATAAATACAGGAATGCAGTGGTTTGCCCCCTTTTCCTCATTGGCCTGTGAGGTGGATCAAGTTAGGGGAAGACCTGGAGGGTTACATTTTTCTTTCCCAAATATGGACTCCCTTTATTTCAGTGAGGCCCGTCTAACCTTTTCCCTCTTGGTCATTTCATCTGACACAATTCTGATGTTTCCTGAGTGTCTGCCAAGAACTTGATGTCTCTGGTCAACAGGCTGGTAGATAAGCGCTCTAAGATGCAAACTCACAGTAATACTTCTTCATAAAGTAAGCTGGACTTTGTCTTGTCAGTGGAGTGCTAACCTAGCTATTTAAAATTGTCTCATTGTTTAGGCTAGGTTGTTAAATTTGAAAAAAAAAAGATATTTTCTGTGAAATATATATGCTTTTCAGGGAACTTGAATATAAAGTTATAGCCATAATGTTTCCTACCAACTTTGCCCTGAAAAGGGAATATGGATAACTGAGGCCTAGTCTCAGCTCTGTCATTAACCTGCTCAGAAGTCACTTCATTTGTGATTTCTGAGAGCTGACCCATCTCAGCCTCTATGAAAAGAAAAAAACAAAAAATTTATGGGATAAGAAGTCGAGGATTTCTAATGCTTCCCCCTGAGGAATCACCCATCCTCTTTTTCCCCTCTCTCTCTCATTGGTAAAAAATGTGCTTTCTTTGATTGGGACTTAGCATTTCTAAATACTGGCTGGCCATATGCTCGAAGAAAAGATGGTGTGTAAGAGAATTTGCATAGGGTTCCCTGAAGTGGTTTCCTCCTCCTACCTCTGGCTTTTCTCCCATGAAAATGAAAGCAGAGTATGAGAGATTGTATTACTCTACTCTAAATCATCCCCCCCCCGCCCCACAGGAGTATTACATACTCCAGCCCTCTGAACTGAGCACAGGCATATGACCTGTTTGGGTCAATGAAAGGTGAGTAGAAGGTGGATCTCTTCTAGGCAGAAGCTTTACAAAGCTGTGCATGGTTCACAAATGTAATCTTTCGGGCCTGGAGCGAAGAACATGGTACAGAACCATAGCAGGCCCACATTGGATTTGTGGCATGGCTGAAAAATAAACCTTTGTTGTTGTAAGCCATGGAAATTGTGGGGTCATTTTATCGTAGCGTAACTGGCCCCACCTGACTGATACACGTGCCTGATACTTGTGTGTGCCAGTTCCCATCATCTTGGCCTGAGTTTGCATTCCAGGCACTGCTAAGCAAGCAGTTCTGCCCAGGCTTCTGCTAGCAGCACTTTGGTGCAGCCTGACGGCTCAGTGGCTGAAGCCTGAGCATCTTCCTTTATGTCCAGGGACTCCTCTGGTTTTGTCATGCACTGCTGTGGGAGCTGACTCAGGACTCACGTGTGGAGACAGGAATTGCAGGGAAATGAACACCCAAGAGGCAAACCTTGACAAACGACCAATAAACTCTGAGGGATGAACGTTTCCCTCTTTCTTCTCAACATGCATGGTTCTGAGATGCATTTCCATTGCAGAATTGAACCTAAGTGGCCTGCTCCATGATGAATCCGCCTGTTGGCTTTCCTTCCTTTATTTCCCTTTCCCCTGGCTCTTACTTCTACTCTCCAGGAATCACATTCCCAAATAAACTACCAGCTTGCAAGCCTTTGTGTCAGGCTCTGTTTGGTGGGGGAACAGGACTCCTCACCCGTCAGACCTTCATTTAATCGAACCAATCAGAACACTGTCCACCACCGGATTGAATTATTTAAGTAATTCAGCAGTGTAAAGGGTTATACTGTACATTTATAGAAACTTGCAAGGCACAAACACTTTGTTATTCAGCCTGGAAGTTATTGTTAGATTTGCTGATCCAAAAATAAGACCTTCCCCTCCCCCCAGATTAACCTCTTGTTATTAGTTCTCAGTCCACCCAGGTGCTGTAACATGCAGGTCTTGGTTGGGAGGAATCCGTGTTTTTTTGAGACTTGGTGATTTGTGGAATAGCATATCGTGAGGCAAATGTTTAAGTGGTAAAACAGAGTTAAGGTTTGGGTGTCTCTCTTGTTCTCGGGGGGCCTTATTGCCCTTCAGCCTGGGTTCAGTCCCCTGATGGTGCCCTGTGGGACATTTGTCTGGCATCAGGAGAAATATCACCTTGTTTAGGAATCAAACTGGCCAGGTTTCCCATAGCATGTTGGCTGTTTCCTCTTGGCCTCCTTATCAGCCTATTCCTTATAAATCTTAAAATTGCAGCCTGATAGAACCAGAGGCTATCTTAAAATCATCTAACCAAATAGGTCAGAAAACAAGTCCATAGAGGTTAAGGAAAATGATCCATTTTGGTTGGGGGGTGGGGAGAAATGGAGGGGAATATAATCTTGCCTGTTAAGAAGATACCATTCTTGGGGCGCCTGGGTGGCTCAGTCGTTAAGCATCTGCCTTCGGCTCAGGTCATGATCCCAGAGTCCTGGGATCGAGCCCCACATCGGACTCCCTGCTCCGCGGGAGGCCTGCTTCTCCCTCTCCCACTCCCCCTGCTTGTGTTCCCTCTCTCACTATCTCTCTCTCTGTCAAATAAATAAATAAAATCTTTAAAGAAAAAAAAGATACCATTCTTTTTTTTGACATAATTAAATTCTTGATTGTGATGCTCTTAAATGAACCATGAAAATCCAAGCACTTACAATGCAAGTGTGATTTTTAACTAAGGCTTTTTTTCCCCCCAATCTGAATGTTAAGGTGGCAGATGCATAACTAATCTTAGCTGAATCTATATTAAGAAATCAGCAAGGTGTCTTTATTTAACTTTCATGATCTGTGAATATAATGTAGTGTTAAATAGCATGATTTTGCACATTATGTCCTAAAATAAAAAAACAACTCCTCCTTTAAAGTGATAGCAAAATGCAGTAATATGAAAGGTTATTTTCCATTTGGTCTCAAAGGGAATGAGCAGCACATAAGAAAAGAAGCTGTTCCTAAACATGATTTCAGCAGATGTGTATGTCTATTTTAAATACTGTTTTTATGTGGGGGACAGAATTCAGCTCTTGGACTTGCATTCCGGGTCATGTAGGGGAAACTCCTATCAGCAAAGGGGGAGAGGGAGTACTAAAATCCCCTGTTATCCTGGTTTTGAGTTTTCTGAAAAATATCCAATCCGTTGAGCCTCTGTGTTTTTGCTTGGGGATGTTTCCATGGAACTGTATTAGTTCCAGGAAATTTGGGTCCTTTCTATTATCTCTGGAAACAGGCACGGTTCCTGCAGAAACTACATGGGATTATCTGTTTCTCTGTTGAACGTCTTTGCTGCAGTGGGTTGGATTCCTGAAGGAGTAAACAATGAAAAATTGTAAGGCCCAACTGTGGAAGATTGTGTGGAGAGGAAAGCAAGCTATTCTGATTTAAGACATAAAAAATGTTGCCCTTTTCCCTTCTTGAAATACTGCTCTATAGTCTTGCCTGGCATATGGTAACCGAGGCTAGAATGTGGCGACCACCAGTGTTACACTGAAGTTGGGTTTCTGGGGTTTAACTTTCCTTTGGTTCGCCAATTTTCATTCTAATATATTTGAATCTTCTCAAGAATGCGATTTTAGTTTCTAATGATTCTAAGTGGCTCCTGATTCGAAGAATGCAGACCCTTGAGGAATTAATACAAGAGTCTTGGGACCTCTTTGGGTACCAAACATTCTCAGTGGATCTCTACATAAATAATATGTTTTGTTTAAATGTATTTGAAGGTGTTCTTAAATTCTTGGTCACTTTTAAAGCAATATTTTTTCTCAAAAGGTAGTAGGAAACTAAGGAAAATATAACAGTAAGATTACTCTTTTTATTCACATGCCTTGTGTGTGGGGGGGTATTATGTTTTTAAAATAATTAAAGATGTCTTTATGCTTGAACAAGCTAAGAACTACTACTATGGTAGTTATGTTCTATAGGGCATGCTTCACAAAGCTAAATGAAATATTTAAAAGTTAATGGCTAGACAGTGCTTAAAGCATACACATTATTCATGATTTATTCTAATAACATTTGTGGATGACTAACTTAATGCCACCACACATCCATTCTGTTTTTTTCCTGGAGATGTGCCTAAGTATTGTGCCTCCTTAGGGGTGGGTTTATATGACTCAGTGATTAAATGGAGAAATAGAATTCCATGCCTTTTATGAGGTAGGTGTTAGAAAAAACACCCAGGCACTTATATGGGCTTACATTGTGCCAGATACTGTTCTGAAATCATCTTAAAATATTAGTTTGTTTAATGCTTATAACAATACTCTGAGCTTTAGGTACTGTTGTTCCCATTTTATAGATGGGAAACTGAAGCACAGAGTGGTTAGGTTCTGTGCCCAAGGCCACCCATCCAGGAAGTAGCAAACCTGGGGTTTCATTTCAGGTTCTGACTCTGGTCCTGCACTATTTCCCTCCCCTACCCCCATCCCGCTCCCACAGAAGATGTCACTTCTTTCCTGGAAGAAAGGGAAAGATGGCTACTGAGGAATACCTGAAGGGCAGGCTGGTTTGGTTTGAGGTAGGATACTCTCATGTGTTCTCCATTCCCCATCCCTAACCCTCAACATCACACACACACACACACACACACACACACACAGAGCCACCTGGGCTTGCTGGACACAGAGACATTAGGCTACCTTGTACTATAACTGTGAGGTCCTTTGATCTGGGCTTTGTTCCCAAACCTTCTGCAACTATCACTTCACATAGCAAGTATGTTGTGGTAAAAGACCTCCAGTGTATGATGGAACTCAGTCCTGTTGACATATTCTGCTGCGTCAGGTAACCCATTTATATGTGTCTTCAGAGTTCATTTGGACAAGGCCAGCATCTTGAGGATTATTCCGATGACTTTATAAGTCCTGTTCCTTTAAAGCAATCAGCTGATGGTCACAGAGACTCTGAATGATGGCATCAGAGCATGTGGCCTTTGTGAGATATTTGAAAGCATCCCTCTTTTCCTTTGCCAAAACCAGAGGAGAGGTAGAGCAATAGCAAACCTCACAGATGCCCTGGATAGTCCTTCCTTCTGGCTGCCACTAAACATGCAAATATGCTTTGCAAGGAATTGCTAAAGAGGATTATGACAATTGCCTTGCTTCCCTGCCCATTCCAATTTGGCAGGTGAGGTCAGGGCCCAGTGGACGGCACGCTTCAGTGTTCGGGAAGCCGGGATGGGATGCCAGGAGACCGCAGTTATTTTGATGCAGCAGGCTGGCTGTATTCACGATTGCCCAAGTCACTTCAAAAGCTCTTGTGGTGAAAGCTGGCAGGCACAGTCCCTTAGAGACGCCCCCCCCCGCCCCCTCGGGCCAGTTATCTTTGCCATCTCTCTCACCAGACAGGAGAGGAAAGTCAACTTGCTTTCATGGCAGGAAGGCTCCGGTCTTTCCAGTTTCATGGCGCTGAGGCCAATGAGGAGCCAGGAGGATAAAAACGGAGCAATTATTAGGAAGGAGCTTTTATTTCAAAGGGCGGAATTCGATTCCAGATTGCTGAGTTGGTCAGAGATTTGCCGGTGCTGATTTTGTGATATCTGCCTTGTCTCTTGCATCTGTAAGTGGTATAGAACAGTGGTTCTCAAAGTGTGGCCCACAGACCCCAAGGGGTCTCCGAGACCCTTTTAGGTGTCTGCGAGGTAATAATTATTTCAAAGCAACACTGTGACCATCTTTGTCCTTTTCACCTTGTACCAGTAACACAAAAGCAAGAGTGAGTAAAAATGCTGGCACATTAATGCCAATCAAGGCAGGGGCACCAAGCAGTATTATTAGGGTTTATTGTGTTCCTTGCCTATACGTACCCCAAAAAAGCCCTTTTTCCTTAAAATGTCTTTGATGAAGCCATAGAAATTAACAAGTTTATTAAATCACACTCTCTGAGTACATTTTTTTAAAAAATATTCCGTGTAACAAAAGGAGAACTGTTTGATGGCAAAGTGCCCCAAAATAGTACTGTGTTGACATATTGATTACTTTGAATTAAAGTTCCATAAGAAACAGCTGATGCAAGAAGGATGCTCTGAGTGTCCTTTGTCTCTCTGAAAGCAGAAAATAAATCTCCTTGTGAATGGTCCCCTCTCTGTGGCAGGAGGAAAAGAGCCATCCTTATCACCAGAGATTGGGAGTTCAAGGCCAAGAGGCTCTATAAACAAACCTTGTTACTTCTTTACTAAGTTTCTACCCTAAGCCCAAACTTCTTTCCTTGTCAATTCTTTACACATCTATTGTTTCTTTGTCTAAAAGGTATAAAAGCTGCCTGCTTTTGTCACTTCTTTGGGTCTCATATCTTTGGGGCCTTCATACACACAAAATTAAGTTAAATTAGTTTTTCTCTCGTTAGTCTCTCTTTTATTACAGGGGGTTTCTCAGCCAAGAACCTAGAGGGTAGGGGGAAATTTATTTTCTCTCCCCTCGATACCTATAAAGGCTTCTTCTGCAGATGGAAGTGTGCGTGAACCTTGTCTCTTTGCAAACCACATCTGCTGTTGTTGGAGTTGCTAGACGAACTGGCTGCTTTATTCATAGAATATCATTTTCAGTTGAAAGAGTAACTAAGAAACAAACCCTGGTTATTTAGACTTGGGTATTTAGCAGACAGCTTCTTGAAGAATATTTGTTGTTAATGATAAAATTTGAATATTCAAGTAAAAATTCCCTTTTGGAAAACCTGTATCTGTTATAGTGAGGTTGACAGTTTCCCAGTACCTGAAGGCTTTTTTTGGTGACACGGGCAGTGACATTAACAAATTTGCTTTTTTGATATCGAATAATGCAATGTGTTAACATTTGGAAGATCTGTGTAACCTGGGACCCCTCCATTTTCCAAATGACCAATGCATGATGTGGGAAAATCATATGTGGGAAGAGATCCGTTAATAGAAAATAGACCAGGGATGTTAATGTAGGAGACAGAGTACAAAAGTTCGTTGATGTGGTTTCAGATTTCACACTGCAACTGACTTTCAAGTTGCTTGACAACTATCTGTTGTCAAGTTTTGCATGTCATCAAAAATAATACCTACAGTTATCTTTCTAAAACTATGAAAATAATCTTCCTTTTTCTGATGACACATCTGTGTGATGCTAGATTTTGTGTAGATACTTCACCTAAAAAAACATTGCCACAGATCAAATGTGGAAGACGTGGCAATCCAGTAGTCTGTCAAACCAGCCATTAAAGAAGTATCCAAAATGTAAAATAATGCCATGCTTCTTATTAATTTGGGGGGGGGGAATGTATTTTTCATAAAAATCTTACATAGGTTAACATGTAATGCATTTACTATTTTTATTTTTAAATGAATTACATATTTTAAACATTTCTCAGTTATCTCAAATACAGTAAACATCAATAGTTATACCCCATAAACAAAAGCTCTTTGGAATCCTCAATGTTTTTTTTTTTAATTATTATTATTTTTTTTTTGATGTAGTGTTCCATGATTCATTGTTTGTGTATAACACCCAGCTCCATTCAATACGTGCCCTCTTTAATACCCATCGCCAGGCTAAACCATCCCCCCAACCCCTCCCTTCTAGAACCCTCAGTTTGTTTCTCAGAGTCCATAGTCTCTCATGGTTCGTCTCCCACTCCGATTTCCCCCCCTTCATTTCCCCCTTCCTACTATCTTTTTTTTTTTTTTTTAAACATATAATGTATTATTTGTTTCAGAGGTACAGGTCTG
>NC_138376.1:114021298-114042079 GCF_054177405.1 Leptonychotes weddellii
GTTGATCTTTTGCTTAGATGATCTGTCCATTTCAGTGAGGGAAGTGTTAAAGTCCCCCACTATTATTGTATTGTTGTCAATGTGTTTCTTTGCTTTTGTTATTAATTGCCTTATATAATTGGCTGCTCCCATGTTAGGGGCATAGATATTTACAATTTTTAGATCTTTTTGTTGGATAGAACCTTTAAGTAGGAGATAGTGTCCTTCCTCATCTCTTATTATAGTCTTTGGTTTAAAATCTAATTTGTCTGATAAAAGGATTGCCACTCCAGCTTTCTTTTGGTGTCCATTAGCATGGTAAATGGTTTTCCACTACCTCACTTTCAATCTGGGGGTGTCTTTGGGTCTAAAATGAGTCTCTTGCAGACAGCATATTGATGGGTCTTGTTTTTTTATCCAGTCTGATACCTTGTGTCTTTTGATTGGGGCATTTAGCCCATTTACATTCAGGGTAACTATTGAAAGATATGAATTTAGTGCCATTGTATTGCCTGTAAGGTGACTGTTACTGTATATTGTTTCTGTTCCTTTCTGGTCTATGTTACTTTTAGGCTCTCTCTTTGCTTAGAGGACCCCTTTCAATATTTCTTGTAGGACTGGTTTCGTGTTTACAAATTCCTTTAGTTTTTGTTTGTCCTGGAAGCTTTTTATCTCTCTTTCTCTTTTCAATGACAGCCTAGCTGGATATAGTATTCTTGGCTGCTTGTTTAGTGCTCTGAATATATCATGCCAGTCCTTTCTGGCCTGCCAGGTCTCTGTGGATAGGTCTGTTGCCAATCTAATATTTCTACCATTGTAGGTCAAAGATCTCTTCTCCCATGCTGCTTTCAGGATTTTCTCTTTGTCTCTGAGACTCGTAAGTTTTACTATTAGATGTCGGGGTATTGACCTATTTTTATTGATTTTGAGGGGGGTCTCTGTGCCTCCTGGATTTTGATGCCTGTTTCCTTCCCCAAATTAGGGAAGTTCTCTGCTATAATTTGCTCCAATATACCTTCTGACCCTCTCTCTCTTTCTTCTTCTTCTGGGATCCCAATTATTCTAATATTGTTTCTAATATATTGTTTCATCTTATGGTATCACTTATCTCTCGAAGTCTGCCCTTGTGATCCAGTAGTTGTTTATCTCTTTTTCTCAGCTTCTTTATGGAAGACCATCATTTGGTCTTCTATGTCACTAATTCTCTCTTCTGCCTCATTTATCCTAGCAGTTAGAGCCTCCATTTTTGATTGCACCTCATTAATAGCCTTTTTGATTTCGACTTGGTTAGATTTTAGTTCTTTTATTTCTCCAGAAAGGGTTTCTCTAATATCTTCCATGCTTCTTTCAAGCCCAGCTAGTATCTTTAAAATTGTCATTCTGAACTCTAGTTCTGACATCTTACTAATGTCTGTATTGATTAGGTCCCTGGCAGTCGGTACTGCCTCTTGTTCTTTTTTTTTGAGGTGATTTTTTCCGTCTTGTCATTTTGTCCAGAGGAGAATAGATGAATCAGAGAACAAAATGCTAACAGGGTAACAATGACCCCAGAAAAATATACACTAAACAAATCAGAAGAGACCCGAAACTGGGGGAGAAGAAAGAGAAAGAAAGAAAAAAGAAAAGAAAAAAGAAAAAAAAGGATATGATCAATGTGATCAGGCTGGTGAATAGATCAGTGCCACACACTAGATTTTGGGCATATTTTGGTCTGTTAGAAGAAAGTGCCTCCCAAAATTTTAAAGAAAGAAAAGCTTATATATGTACAAAAATAAGGGTAAATATGATGAAGGGATGGAATATGACTGTAAAGATCAAAGATGAAAATTATAAAAGATTTTATAAAAGGAATTGATAAGAAGTTGGTTGAAAAAAGAAAGAAGAGAAATTAAAAAAAAAAAGAGAGAGAGAATGTGATAAGGCAGGAGACTAGAACAAAGCCACACCCTAGAGATTTAGGGTATATTTTGGTAAGTTATAAGAAACTCTATCCCAAAATTTTAAAGAGGGAACAACTTATATATATACCAAAAATAAGGTTAACTACAATGAAGGGATAGAATATGACTCTTCCAGAAAGTGGTCACTTTTCTGTTCAGAGAGTTGCTGCTATTCTTTTCTTTGATCTCCTGTTGAGTTCGTAGGTGTTTAGAATGGTTTGATCCCTATCTAGCTGAATTCCTGGGACCAGACGAAATTTAGGTCTCCTACTTCGCCGCCATCTTGCTCTCCTCCTCCTCAATGGTTTTTTAAATTGCAAATGGATCCTAGAACCAAATGTTCTGAGAACTGCTAATATAGAATATTGTAGTGTTTTCCAGCTAAAGAGTTCTGAGCTGTCAGAGGAGTCAAAAGTCTTGTAGGTTAGGAATAGTGATTGTTTCATCATATATCTTTAAATGTATTGATGAGGGGCACCTGGGGGGCTCAGTCGGTTAACTGTCCGCCTTTGGCTCAGGTCATAATCCTGGGGCCCTGGGATTGAGCCCCACATCGGGCTCCACGCTTGGCGGGAAGCCTGCTTCTCCCTCTCCCTCTCTCTCTGCTTGTATTCCCTCTCTCACTATGTCTCTCTCTGTAAAATAAATAAAATCTTTAAAAAAAATGTATTGATGAAAATTATTTAACTATCTTTCCCTTTAAATGAAAACCTCGTAGAGATCAAATATGCTTACCTTGCACATTAAATTCTCATTCATCAATAACTGATATCAAAACAGAAAAACATGGGCAATTATATTCAATTTGAACTTACTAGAATTACAAATATCCACATACATAGTGTGTAATTAGTAGAGAAATGGTTGCAAATAGCCACTGAAACCTTCTCTTGTCCTGTAATTTAAAGCAAATCATAAATATTCAAATAAATAATAAAAAAGTCTTGGACATTAAGCAAAAGGAAAGCAACCATTTCAAATTCTGATTATTTTCTATTTTTGATGCTGTAGCAAACAATGGTTAAATCTCAGTCTGCTCTTTAATATATACGGAGTCCATGTATAAACACGGTGTATAGTTTTTAATGTATTTTTTGTAAGTCCTATTTTTCTTACATAATTAATTTAAATACTTTGCATCATTTATTTAACATGAAGAAGTAAAATTTTCCTTATATATTATGAATGACATTAAATATAACATCTAAGTAAGCAATCTGCACAGCGTTTAATATTCTGAATAAAAATACCTTTTGCCTAAAGTCACATTTGCATGTAATGCCAAAAACAATGAAGTGATTAAGAATATTCCTGAGAACATTTGAGAAATTATGTATTTCTGCAAAAGGGTTCTCTATTAGTTTCTGAGAACTGCTTTGAAGTGCCAGAAACAGAGTGGCTTAAATCAACAGAAGTTTATTCTCTCATTGTTCTGGAGTCCAGAAGAATGACATCAAGGTCATGGTGGGGCCATGCTCCCTGCAAAGCCTCTAGGAGAGAATCCGTCCTCACCCTTTCTGGCTTCAGGTGGCTCCTGGCATGACTTGGTTTATGGCTGCGGAAGTCTGTTCTCTGCCTCTATCTTCACATGAGCTTCTCCTCTGATGTCACTCTGTGTACTATCCTCATCTTAAAAGGACACAGTGACTGGATGTAGGGTCCACCTTAAATCCAGGATGATTATATCTTGCGAGCCTGAACTTTCTGTAGAGGCCATATTTCTCAGTTCATGGTCTGAGTGATGTGAACTTTGGGGAACACTATTCATTTATTACACATTCCTAATCAAAAGTGATGGGGAGTTCGGACATACTTTGATAAGGGGAGGCTTTGCTGTTGGACAGACCCCATCTGCCACCAATGAGCCTTTTGACCCTGCCAGGTTATCTACACTTTAAAGCCTCAGATTCCTCATCTATAAAACTGGGTCCATGTTAGGCATCACATTGGCTTATGATGAGAAGTAATGGAGATCATGCCTAATGTTCTCAGCACAGTGCCTGGCACGGAGGAAAGTCACTTAATAAATATTAGTAGTTGCTCACTGTTGCCAGGACAGGAAGGTAATAATAATCATAGTATTTACTATAAACATACTGTTAAGGGCAACTATATTGGTGTTAATTGTAAAAGGGTTAGCAGATTATAGCTAATGGTGTCTTCAAAGACCATCAGTACATAATCATGGATGATTTTACTGTGACATGGTAGATGAGAGAGAGAGAGAGAGACAGGAGAGAGAGACAGAGAGATGAGAACCCTTAAAAGAGCAGCTCTTGAATTTGGTTAGAGACAGATATTACTGTAGACTGAATATGTTCTCCAAAATTCCTGTGCTGAAACCTAATAACCAGTATGATGGTATTTGGAGGTGGGGCCTTTGGGAGGTCGTTGGGTGATGAGGGTAAAGCACCTATGATGGGATGGGTGCCTTTATAAAAGGTCCCCCATAAAGTTCCCTCACCCCTTCTGCCATGTGAGGCCATGGCAAGAAGATGGTGTCTGTGAACCAAGAAGAGGGACTTCACCAGATACTGAATCTGTGGACGCCTTGCTCTTGCACTTTCTAGCCTCCAGAAGTGTGAGAAATTTCTTTTGTTTATGAACTACCCAGTCTCTGGTATTCTGTCCTATCGGCCCACTCGGACTGAAACAGTCATCAACAGGACTTTCATCAAGAGACCCACCAAAGGGGCGACTGGGTGACTTAGTCAGCTAAGCGTCTGCTTTCAGCTCAGGTCATGATCCTGGGGTCCTGGAATCCAGGCCCGCTTCGGGCTCCCTGCTCAGCGGGGAGCCTGCTTCTCCTTCTTCCTCTGCCTGCCGCTCCCCCTGCTTGTGTTCTCCCCCCCTTTCTCTCTCTCTGTCAAATAAATAAATAAAATCTAAAAAAAAAAGACCCACCAAATGTGTTTGGAAGGGCTGCACTGGAGGACAGAACGCTGATATTCAGCACATTCTAGCATTTATCCTTATTTCTGTTCTGGATTTGTATCACTCATTTCTAGGCCTGTGTCTTGATCACTATTTGGGGTGATATTTGGAGACTTTGAAGCATAAACAGAAAAATTCTAAAAGCCTGTTTTACTCTAATTCCATATATAGTCCAATCCCGCTGAGCCTGCCCTCCTGCAGCTATCATGCTGACCCTGGTGGCTGTCTCCGACTTCTCCCCTCTCCTTACAGCCCTACCCTTGCCCCCTCACCCCTTGCTCCTCAGATAGCCTTGGCTTGGTCCTTCCTGAGAACTAGTAGTCCATCTGCACGTGAGCGCCTTCCCTTGCTGTCCTTCCCATCAGAATGTACTGGCATCTTTGCCCATCTGTTCTTTCCCTCTATTTCTTTTTTTTTTTTTTTTTTTAAAGATTTTATTTATTTATTTGAGACAGAGAATGAGATAGAGCATGAGAGGGTCAGAGGGAGAAGCAGACTCCCTGCCGAGCAGGGAGCCCGATGTGGGACTCGATCCCGGGACTCCAGGATCATGACCTGAGCCGAAGGCAGTCGCTTAACCAACTGAGCCACCCAGGCGCCCCCTTTCCCTCTATTTCTGATGAGTGACCCCTCTCCCCTCTAAGACTAATCCCTCCCCTGGGTATCTACTCTTATCCCAAGTAATAATTTTGATCCATAATTATCCTTTTGTTTTCGGGCATTTGGTCTCTCTCCATGGAATCCTTCTACTCAGTCTGTAAATATGCCTAAGCTCCCTCTTTGTTCTTAAAAACACTGTCCCCTCCAGCCACCATTTCTCCTTCTTTAACTGTACTAGTCAACCTCTTCAAAGTGCAGTGACCTAGCCCCAGCTGCATGTTGTGATAGCTGTTAATGATTATAAAATTATTGAAAGAACAATACAGAACTCCCAATAGTTTAATCTTGATAATTTCTTCCTGGTAGAGATAAGATGTGGCTCCATCTCTAAGCAGTGAGGAGGTCTAGAGCCTCTGCACTTCGTCTCTGGGGCATGCTACCACCCTGCAGACCACAACCCTGGGGGTTGTTCTCAGTGTGGGAATTTAGCATATTCAGAATATTCAGTGATGAGTCTCACAAAGTGCTTTTAAGAAATTGGGAATTTGGGCACCTGGGTGGCTCAGATGGTTAAGCATCTGCCTTCGGCTCAGGTCATGATCCCGGGGTCCTGGGATCGAGTCCCGCATCGGGCTCTCTGCTCCTTGGGAGCCTGCTTCTCCCTCTGCCTCTCTCTCTCTCTCTGTCTCTCATGAATAAATAAATAAAAATCTTTAAAAAAAAAAAAAAGAAAGAAATTGGGAATTTACGTAGCTGTTCTGTTGGAAAAATTATAAAATCGGTAATGCCCTGAGGATAGGATAAACAAAGACACTTTTGTGTTTTAACCTCTGAATTTGTTCCTGAGAGTTTGCTGACTAATAAGCAGGTAAGAAAATTTCAAGCCTCTCTGGCATACTTCCCATTTGCTGAAAACCTGCGGATAAGTCCTGAGTGAAGTTTAGAACCCATGTGGGTCCAGTGGAGGAAGTGAGAAGCATGCTTCTGCAGTTTATTGTATCCCACGGAATTTTTTCCAGGGGCTAGATGGTAAATCGGTTCTTCGCAAGGACACACCACAGATGAAGACAGACAGGAGAACTGTACAGAAGAGTTTATATAGCATTTGGGTGTTGGTGTTTAAAGTCAAAAAAAGAAAATATACGTAGATCATTTTCGAGTAGGTCAAACATTTTTTTCGTCTTGGACAAAAGTCCCTGGGAAATCTGCCCTTTAAGACTCCTTTAGCAGAAAAAGGACATGGATGGCAGCTAATTTTATAACATCAGAGTGCATCCTCTAGCTTATTGGGGTCTGGGAGGCAGCCTTGGCCTTCCCTAAGGGACCCTCAGAAGCCTTTTGAGGAACTGAAAGGTGACCGTTAAGATTCATACTGGTAGAGTGGATATATATTGAAAAGTTTTTCTCTGTTGGATAGGCAAAGGAAAATATACTCCCAGCTGACTTGCTAGACTAATATTTTCCAATAGGAACTTATTTTACTGAGAAATTATATGTAAAAATTATACTGTGGATGATTCCATCAATCAGCAGTAGTAGTGTATGCAACTATGTGTGTGTGTGTGTGTATGTGCATGTGTGTGTGTGTGTGTGTGTGTGTATTCCCACTGGAGATACAAAGAAGTATGAAATGTGGTTTCTGCCCTTGGAGAAGTTTACAGTTAAAATGAGGCTGAATTTAAGCCCCCTCTCTCTAAAGGAAATTCTAACCTCTCTCTAAAGCAAATTCTAACCATTCCATAATGAGAGACAATGTGATGTGGCTGAATGTTGGTAAGCTTAGCTTGAGAAAGTCATGACCTAAAAAACCCTTTTTATCTTGTCACCAGACCACGCATAGATTCAGCTTCGTGCCCCTTGTGTCATCCGGAAGGAGAGAAGGTAGTATTTGTACCATGAAGAGATGTGGCTTTTCCCTATAAGACAGTTGTCTGCACCCCCACCCCCCATTTTAAGGAATTATGTGGGCTATTAATGTACACTCATTAGTTCTGTGTGTTTATCCCAGCAACCAAATGTAGAGATTTTCTGTCTCTTGATTCTATATCTGCAATGGAGCTATATCCTTTAGAATAATAACACAACAGAGAAATAATTTTTATATGGGGTAGCTTCCATATAACTCTGATTGTCTTTAATTAGGGGGGGAAATCACAAGCTAAAAAGAGTAACAGACTTGAAATCAGTTAAAACTCAGAATAATCAACTGAGAAAAAAATGTAATCTCATAAATCTTCATTTTTAACCACAGGACAAGAGTCTCTTTATTCATTCAATAACTTTTGCTGCCCCTCTCTGTTTCTCAGATTGGAACTGTAACATAGATGAGAATTGCCAAATATCTGTGAAATGACAAACTTTCCCCCTACCCTTCCCATTCCCCATAAGAGCCTAAAACAAATAAAACTGAGAAAGTCACAGTTCAGTTCAAGAATTAGATTTATGTGGCTCTAATGTAAGAACTCTGATTGAGACTGGTCTTGATCAAAGGCAGGTAGGGCGAGAATTAGGCCAACTAAGACACCTTTTTTTGGTTTGTTTCAGCAGTGTTTCCCTAGAAATAGGGAGATATAATTTGGCACATTACAAACAAATGACTGGCTTTCATTTTTCACATAGTAATAGCAAAACTCCAGGAGCATTAATAGAAACAAAAATATAACCTGCTATTTATTGTACCCGAGGTTGGCTTTCATGATTTTTGAGAAAGGACCAGAGTTGAGACAATGCCATGCATGATTTTTTTGTCAACCTAGCCCTGTCTCCAAAGAAGCCGATAGACACATATAAGCAGATTATTCTTTTTCTTGGTGTAGTGAAGAAAGAGTAGGCATATGCCAGATAATTTAGGGGGGAAGGGAAATACGAAAAAAGCGTGGTGGGGGGAGAGCAGCTCTGCGAAATGAGGCCAGACGGTGATGCCTGTGTGCTGTCCTCATCTTAAAAGGATACAGTGACTGGATGTAGGCGTTACAGCCGCTTTCTCCTTAAAGCTGGCCAGAACTTTAAAAGTCTGTTCATTTCTATTTGACACGAGGAGTGGGATCTCTCAGCAGGAGCAGGGATGCCACGATGCATGTCATCTGCCGGAGCAGGAAGCCGCGTTTGTAACGGGGAGCTCAGCGATGTTCCCTTGCGAGCGTGAAGGCACCCGTGTTGGGCTAAGCCTGGCTCTCCGTGACGGCTCTCGCGTCGGGAAACTCTCCGCGACCCAGCGGCGGCAATCCCGTTTGTCTGCCTCCTAGCTTCTCCCCCAAAGAACGGAAAATAGCAAACTGCAAGGCTGGGCTTGTTTAATGAATGTGATTTGTTTTTGTTGAACCAAAGGCACAGGAGGTTTCGGAGGCTGTCAGCGTGATGCTAGATTTGTGAATGATTCCGTGCTCCACATCTTGGAGGCGTTTAGTACGGAGGGTGCCTGAGCTTGCAGGTGATAACCTGTCCAAAGGCATTTTCTTTACTTTCAGAGGTTCCTTGAATAAAAATGACCTTTAAAAGGTAGGTGAGGCCATCTCTCTGACTTGCAGAGCTGTATCTAGCATGGGCAGGCATGTGAGAATCTTCCGTTCTAATAAGAATGTCCTCACGATGCGGCCTCCTCCTTCCCTCTGTGACTCTTCCTTGAGCCTGGCTGTGGTCCGCCCACCATCTCAGAAACCTGTAACGCTGTAACCTGAGGCACTTTCTGCTTTTTCAGTTTGAAATGCATTCTCTTGCACTATATAGTCAATATAGTTTTTGGTGGAATGCCTTTTCATTCATTCACCTGTTTCAGCATTAGAAACCAAACTGTCTTGGGGTGCTTGGGTGGCTCAGTGGGTGAAACCTCTGACTCTTGATTTTGGCTCAGGTCATGATCTCAGGGGTGTGGGATTGAGTACTGCATCAGGCTCTGCACTCAGTGTGGAGTCTCTCTCTCTCTCTCTCTCCCCCTCTTCCTCTGCCCCTCCCCTTGCTTGTATGCCCTTTCTGTTTCTCTCAAATAAATAAATAAATAGATAGATAAATAAATAAATCGTAAAAAAATAGTCTTACCTTCTTTATATTAGCGTGACTTCCCTCCTCTACAAACTTACCCACCAAAAAAGTTAGTTTGTCAAAACAGATTGAACATTACTTTTCCACAGTTTGTAACAGAAGGCGATTTTAATAGAGGCATTGGCTTAGATATGAGTTTATTCGAGGGACTATTTGCATTTAATAATTAGTGGTACAATATTATTATTTAGTAATATAGAAAAAAAAAAGGCCCAGAAAGAGCTTGATTCCCTGGAGAAAGAAACTTCCTGAACATGGATAGTAACACTTTTTCTCCATTTAGATGTAATTGTTGGATGATATTATCCAAACTAATTAATAGTGACACATTAGTTAACATATTGCCATCAGCAGGTGGCTATTTGAGCAGGGATGAAAATGGCATGTGCTAAAACAAATTGTTGTACCCTAGAGAAATGTGCAGAATTATTTTTTAAAAGAGTCTTTTAATGATGTGTGCAACATGATTTTTTTTTTTTTTTACTTAACACAGCTTTGAGAGATGAAACTGGGGGTAAGGCTGGAGAGATAGAGACTGAGAAAAACAAAATAAAAGACAACAAAATTGATTCAACCTTTACCAAAAGCTTTTTGAATTGATAAACAAAACAAAACAAGTCAACAGTTGAATCCAAGTGGCACAGTCGGTCTGTCAGATCAGAAATCACACAGAAGACTCGGGGGCCCTCCTTCTTCCTTTGCGCTGTCTCTCTTTCTTCCTCCCCTCTGTCTATTGTAGATCTGTCAGGGGATTTGGGGCAGACGGCGACGTATGGGCAGGAAACTGTAATCTGTAGCTGGCTTTCAGTTTCGGAGGCATCACTGTGACAACGAAGGGGTTAAAACTGTCAACACCTATCAGAGCTCGGCGATAATTAGTGTAATAGCAGTCCCAGAACATTGGCACAGATGACCACACCACAGTAGATGAATTCTACTGGGGTCCTGCTTCGTAGAGAATCCTTCATCTCTTCCAGCTCAGGCACAGCTATGTTTTTTAAATGCCTATGTGAAGAAAGCTACTGTTTGTGCATACGGGTGATTCTGGGTAAAGATGATTGTGAATCTTTTTTATTTCAGAAAGCGCTTTTTGAATTAGCACTTGCAGATACAAGTTGCATAGATCTGTACCCTCTGAGCACCAGATGGGTGGCCTGTAGAATGTCTCCAAGTGTGTTGACTGTTACTCTGTTATGAAGGATGCTCAAGGGTGGTAGGGAGTGGTGTGATTTAGGGAGACAAACTGTTGCAAGATATATTTTCATTAATTTTTTTTTTTTTTTACTTGTTCTTACAAGAAACTAAAAGGAAAAACAGAACGTTTTTAAACAAGACAGGCTGGAGAAGAATAAAATACATTTTCATTTAGTAGCTTCAAGGAAAAAATGGATAGATAAAAAGCAGAGACTTAAAGGTATTTTTTCAGGGACACCTGGGTGACTCAGTCGGTTAAACCTTCAGCTCAGGTCATGATCTCAGGGTCCTGGGATCGAGCCCCGCATCAGGCTCCTTCCTCAGCGGGGAGCCTGCTTCTCCCTCTGCCTGCCGCTCCCCCTGCTTGTTCTCTCTCTCTCTCTGACAAATAAATAAATAAAATCTTTTAAAAAGATATTTTTTTCAGAAGTCCATGTGGTAACCAGAAAAGGAAAATTGTGACTTAAAAATAGGAGCAGCAGTTGGTAGAGCATGTGACTCTTGATCTCAGGGTCGTGAATTCGAGCCCCACATTGGGAGTCGCGTTTACTTAAAAAAAAAAATAGGAGCAGGAATCCATGATGGACTAGGGGAAGAATGGGTAAAGGAGAACCTCAATAACCCCGATATGTTCAAATCCACAGGTCCCAATGGCTGGCATCCTAGAGTACTTAATGAATTGGCCGAAGTCATCACAGAACCGCTAGATATCATTTTTGAGAACTCGTGGAGGACTCATGAGGTGCCTGAAGACTGGAAATGGGCATATTTAGAACCTTCTTTCACAAAGGGAAATGGATGATGACCCTGGAAATACTCATCAGCTTAACTTTTTTCTTGGAAAAATTCTGGAATAATCAACTTAGTACACTGGGTAACTAACTTATAATAGCTAGAAATGAGGCAGTGAAACATCATACATAAAGAAGTACTGAGTCTGGTTTTGAGATCAGGTCTCATGCCTATTTTGGGGATCCTCCCCTCCATTCTCTGAATTCTTGATGAAAATAAATGAGGTTGGCTGAGGCATTTGGGTGATAACTAATTTTAAGTGTAATACAAGACAAAAAGCGGGTTTCTGGCATTAGCTCATCATTACATCATTTCCATATGAGCCTTTAACTTGAGAATTAGGAGCTTTAATTTAATATTTTAGGATACATCTTTTTTTTTTTTTTCACTTCATATGGGACCATGTTTTTATGGGCTGAGATATTTTATATAATTCTCTATAGAATAGTTTGGTGATGGAATTTCCTTATTTTAAGGTGCTTTCATAGTTATTTTGTATACGGGTAGGATCATAAAGCTGATGAATTTGAGGAACATCAGCAAGGGGAGAGAGTTTTTTCTAATTTCTCATGTTTAATTTAACCTGGCTGAAGTGTAGTGTTAGCACCAGGAAGGGTGTCTTGCTCTCACTGACAACTGAGCAAGATCTGCTGTGTAACTTGATCTCTAGTTTTTCTCACTCCCTGGGGACCGTCTTGGCCAGTGCTGTGCCGGATCCCACCTCCCCCCCCCCCCGCCAAGATTCTGATGTCAGGCCCGTGGGAGCAGGGAAGTTGGCAGTGGCACCGACCATTACAAACCTTACATAACCACAGCCCAAAAGGAGAGTAGGATAGAGTGGGGGAAGGAAATCAAGACACATCTGGAGTCTTTCTAATTCTTACTGTTCTTGCCTTTGGCTGCGGGTAGTTTTATTTCCTGCTTAGAAAATACAACCAAGTTGATGGGACCAAACACTTAACTGAAAGGAAATTATCAAAGAAGCTCCAAGTCTGCCACAGGCTTCGGGGGCAGGCAGCTTCTGAGAGCCCATGAGCCGTCAGTCCTGTTACAGAATCTTTTCTGCACTACTTGGAAGTACACAGGATCTGCTAAAGTTTGCCTCAGCATTGTGATGCTCAAGAGTAGGAAACTCTCAAAGGAAAAGCAGTTTACGTGCATTTTCTTCCTGGTGCATGCTGGTCCCCAGGTGAGCAGTTAAGGTCTCCAAGGGCAATTTTATTACAATACTGCTTTAAAAATCTAAGGTTTACATAGTTTATCTACTTCTAGAGATTAATTTCGATACTGTAAAATCAGTCTCATTCTTAAACGCAAATGCAAGGAAATTAAGCTTGTGAGCATGTATAAATTGTCCTTTAAACTATATGTAGCTTGCAGATAAGTAAGGATTAGACTCCAATCAACCTTTCATCATTTTTTTTTCCCCAAGTGAACCAGAGTCTTTCGAATTTCCAAGCTAGATTTTTCTTAAGGAGTGGGGGGTCTGGATAGATTACAGATCGAATTTATTGTGATAATAAATGGCTTCCTGTTCAAGACCTCATTTCCAGATGCAGCATCTGAGGCAGATTTATTTCACAGATGTGCATTTCCATGCATTTGTTGAACTGTTGCTAGAAAGAACCCAATGTCTGAAAAATCTATTATTTTCACCATTGACATTATAATGTAATCTACTGCAACCAAAAAAAAGGGACTCTGGTCATTTCAAGTTTTATTTTCTACTTGTGTAATGTCTAACTTCAGTTAGCTTGCTGAATTTAAATTTCTTGGTGTCTGCTATTGGAATTTGAAAATAATGATATCCTACTTAAGTTAAGAGTCACAATCTAGAATAGTGAGAAAGCCAAAGGACTTGAAAGACTTCTTACCTAAAGCCAGAGAGAGAAAGCTTTAAGCAGAGAGGTATTAAAGGAACCCCTAATTCTTTTGCATTAAATCAAGGTCAGGTAAGAGCTTAGAATATAAGAGAAAGGAAGTAGTCTTACCATGAATTGTATCTGAAGACAGTTACTCTTAGGATGAGTAGTTTTTTTATAGTATTCTAAAATTTTATCTAACATTCATAATATCCTTAATAGGTAAAGGTAAAGGAAGTAGCTAAGGAACAAGTATGTTATCAGAACTAGAGGAGTATCTTGATTTGTATTTCCTAGAACTTCAAGAGACATTAAGTAGAGACTTTTACTTCGTAACACTGAGGAATTTGGAGGAGTATAGCAAAATTTTTCTTCAGTTCGTCTTTTAACAAAATTTTGGGGGTGAGGAAAGAAAGATTTTCTTTACATAAAATATTTCTTGGATCAGGCAATGCAAGGGCTCCTTCCCACCAAGGGAATTGAAGCAAATCAGAATAGCTGTACTCAAGCAGTTTCTCAGTCCCAAGAAATTTACAGCATCTTGGTGGTGTGAAATCAATGACAAAAACAGTAAGCCTTGAGTCCTGGCTTCCGGATCTAAGTCCAAATTTTGGAATCATGTCGATTGCCTCTTCAGGTAGTGAATCTGTTTAGAACATAAGCTATAATGTAGCATGGGGAATGGTCTTGAACAGTTGTTGAACTCATCAAAAGCTTTTTATCCTTGCCCATGAAACGGGGAAAATGAATACTTCCTATAGTTCTGCATCAAACTACATCAAACAGCCACAGAGTTCTTGGCCTGGTGCTTGACACATAGTAGTGCCGCGCGCCTTCCTCCCTTCCCTTCTTTACCATGACCTTCTTTCTTTCCTCCTACATGAAAGAGATTACCTTAAAACTGACTAGAAAACTCAAGCATAAATTGACGTGTCTTTATTGCTGCCTTAAACCCACTAAATAAAGCCCCTTTGCTTTCTTTTAGAAAGGACAGAAAGGTTACAGTGGCCACTTTCAGCAGGAGTTGGCTAAATGTTTATTGGAAGGCAGCTATGCTCACCACTATACCAACGCTCTAAATGTTTATTGATTGAATGAAAGGAATGTGATTTTTAAAAACAATGAGCAAATGTGTAAAGCCAGCACTTTTCAAGGCTGGGGAAATAGTCGCATAGATACATATGAAGGTATTTCTTCAACTTTCTTCTTTCTTACAGCTTTAGATTGATAAAACTTGGTGTACAAATTAGTGAGTAGCATATGTGCATTTTCATCGGATTTTATGACTGTGATTTACAAATTAGGAGTGCAAGTCGGCATTCCCGCATAGGTTCTTCTGCAATAAATCCAGCCAAGATACCAAGCGGATGATGGTGGATCAGCAAACTTTTCTATGTGAAGAGAAACCAGATGTACCAGTGACTAGGAAGCACCTGCCAGAAAACTGAGATGAGCATATCTGGATTGTTCTCTGTGAAGAGTCGAGCACCGTAAACAGGTTCCTTGCGTGGGCATTGAAGAATAACAAAAAGAGAGGTTAAAGAGAATTACATTTTTAGACAAAATATTTGATTCATAAAACTTTTTACATGTAATATTAAATTAGGTATCAAAACACCATGTTCAGGCAGGTAGAAGATTTCTGAATTTCAAGTAAATAAAGGATAAAGAATAGAATAATATGTCCAGAGACATATACAAGACATGAGCAAGAATCTGACGAAATTGCCAGTTCTCTGTTCAGACCAAGGGCCAAGTTCAGGGGATGCTTAGAAGTCAGCTGACAACTTGTGCTTTGAATAAAGCTATACTAGATGCTATATGAAACAAAGTAAGTTGTGCAGAGCAAAGCAAATCAGCTAGGTTTTCTCTTCTAGAATCTTCTAACTTTACTCTTAGCAGTCTCTGTGGTCATCAGTTAGATATTCCTACATCATATGTTTTACACTATTAGATTCTTTGGAAAATACTCTTTAGCTTCATATTATTAATCTCTAAGAATATAAAATCAAATTTCTACTCCAGGATCACTGTTTTAGATATGTCCGTGAAAGGCAAACAAAACAAAGCAAAACAAAACAAAACAAAAAACCCACAGTAGTTCAGAAAAATGAATAACATAACTTTCTTTCTTTTTGCTTACCAACACAGAAATTTTCCTTTAAGTTGTTTAAATGCCTGCAATGACGTTTTGTTTTTTTTATTGTTGCTGTTAAAAGATAACTTTTAGAGGAAAATGGGAGGTTAAATTCCACATTAAGAGCTGGGTGGTATTTTTTTTTGACAATTTGGCCAGCATTTCTTCCATTGGAACAAAAGAAAGTCAACTTTTCAGCATTAAGATGAGATGTGTCTTTTATAGAAGCATTCTGTATCATGCCCTTTGTCTGATGAATTTTCCTTTATTGCTCCAAAAATAAAATGCTGAATTGAATATCTTGAGGGCAAAGTGGTATAGTAATTGGGGCAAATGGTAGAAATTCTATTGCAGTTGTTTCCCTGTTCTCTAAGCTTGAGACTATTCTGAGATACTCTTTGGGTTCCTAAAGTCATCATTAATGGAAAAGTTCTGCCTCACAGAGACATGTGCATAGGTCCAAATAATTAACATGTGTACATCTAAGTAGCCGAGCACAGATTCATTCTAAATAAAAGCTGCAGTTTGGTTTTTTGTAAATGTAATTGCAACTGACACCTTTCTCCCTCCCCTTTCATTAATTGTTTTTAAAAGGGACTATATGAGAAGGCTCTATTAAAAGCTTACTTGGAACAGCATTACGAACATCGTACTCCCATGCAGCGCTGTGATTTGCAAACATATGTCCACTCTTCAATAAATGTTACGGCTTTCACAGCGGTTCCACCTTGGCCTCTTTTGTGATCGTTTTCCATTCCGATGAATGGCATAGAGTATGTGTGTTGTTTAAATTGACGATGTATAAATGTTTATAGTAATGGAGCATTATGGTTAACATGGGAAATCAGAGTTCCAACTTGAAAGAAAGGAGAAGGCAAGGCTCCCCACACTCCATGCAAAATGCAAATAAATCATTACGATGTGTGCTTGGATGCTTTCATGTGATTGTTACATGTGTATGTTGTGGCTTTCTCCTCTCCAGCCCACCCCACTTCTGACTAAAAAGTCCTCCCGAGGGTGATAGGCTGTAATTTTGTGCCAGTAATTGCTGCTCGCCAGAGCGGGAGGTGGGGGTGGTGAGATATATTAGGTGATAGGCGGGGTCACATGTGGAGTTTCTGCCGTGGCTCCCACAGCCTTGAATATCCATCACTCAAATGTGGTTGTGATTTGTCTACAGATAAGCGGCATCTCAGGGGTCACTAGATCTGGAATCTACTGGATTCACATGCTGGCCTCACCGCTTTCTGGCTTCTGGACCGTGAGCAAAGGGAATAAATAAATATTGACCTTAGCACAATAATTAGCCCAGGCTAATCAGCCCCCCAAAATTAATTCAAAACAGTTTTGTAGTAATGTTGCGGGTTCTGCATAACTGGCATCTCGTATGATATGTTTGGTGATGACGAAAGGTTGTTTTTACTCTCACCGAATTCAAGGTGAGCAGAACATAAATTTAAAGCAAGAAAGATGTAGAGTAAATATTAGGAAAAAATATGTACAAATGAGGATTTTAGAAGTAAAAAGGTACCCTGGGAAACATAATCTGATTCAGAAATTGTGTAGTTAAGACACTGAGCGGCCAAGAGTTTGTGGCATGCCCACAATCACACGCTGGATTGTGACAGACTCTCTAAATCCCGGCTTTTTGTCTCAGATTCTAGAAAGTATACCGAACGGGATTTGTGGCATTTTTCAAAAGAGACCCATCTTTCTGGTCCGGCCTTAATTTCAACTTAGATCCATGGTTTTCGAGTCACAGCCTCAGAAGGCTGATTCATACCCTGAAACTCCAAGCAGCCCCGGGGGCTCTGCACGAGCCCACAGACACGATGAAAACCTCAGCTTTCAGCCTGGAGATCTGATGCTTCAAGTCTTCCTTGATCTATCAAGCATATTTAGAAAAGTCAATGATATTGGCAGGCAGCACTAAAATGTATTTTTTAAAATGGGGAGTTGCATGCATGAAGTAGAGAAAGGAGTATTTGATAAGGAATGGGATGGTTTATATCATTAATAAAATCACTTCACATAAGGCAGCTTTTAAAGTCTTTCATCTGAATCTGGAAAATGAATACCTTCCAGTCTCATTCCAGACCATATGCTGCTCCACTGAGGATTTTTTAATTTTAAAAGAGGACTCTTGAACAATTTTAAATGAAAAACTTAACCTTTTCCCCCTCCTAGAGTTACCCTGAGGACAGAGTGTATTCGTGTAATTATGGACACTTTTTTGGCCAACCTCCTCCACTTTAAAATATCTCCATGTACCATTAACAAGATGTCTGCATAATGTCATCTATTTCCCTGTTGAATAATGAGCACCGATTGCGAACTGTATATAGTCAGAGTGCATTCTTTCACATCCGTTGAGCTCCATCAATTTAACTTCAACTTTGGAAATTAATCAATCTACATAACCACCTTTATAAAAATAGCCATTCTGAGTGAAGAGTATACATTTAATTTTTTTTTTTTTTTTAGTATACATTTAATTTTTTCTAAAGTCTGACCTATAAATCAGAAGCCCTCAAGGCAGGCTCGGCTTTTCTGGTGAGTAGCTGTCTGGTCATGCACTTTTACACCTTCGGGGCTGTCCTGTTTGTGAATGTGACCAGTGCACAGCATTGTCTAGACACACCCGGGAAAGGCTTGGGCAACCAAATCTGAGTAACTTCACCTTCTCCAGAAGAAAATCACAGAGTGCTACGGTCTGGTTTTTACTGTGACTCACACGAGGCCCTGAGCCCATGTGGTTTGCCCCCACTCATTTGGTTCCCCACTTAGTCCTTCCCTAATTCCTGGTGCATTTTCTGACACATTGCAGGCACTCTGTAATATTGTCGAATGAGTGAAGGACTAAGTGAACTTTCTCACATGCCTGAGGAAGCCGAACCCTGAAGTTGTGTGAGTTGGTTCTAGCAGGGCATTTCCTGGTTTCAGAGAACCCGGAGGAATGCTGTGGCCTTTCTGTTTGTGCTTTTCATCTCAAAACCCTGCCAACCAGGTTTCTCTTGATCAGAATATCACCTTGGGACATGGTTGTGTTGTTAGTCAGGTCCTCTGACTTTTCTGTTGTCTTTCGTATAAAACTATAAATGCAAATAATTTATAAAATAAAAGTTTACATACTCATGTAGGTTTTCTTTTACAGGATTGTGTTAAATGTAATTTGTGAAGGCACATGAAAATACTAAAATGATACACTTATTTGAATTACAATTTTCTTTTGGCCATATTTTCCTCATCTGAATTGTGAGAGGGATTTCATCTATTCCTGCAATTAAAGCTAATAAAATAGCAATCCGTTCCTGTAATTAAAACTAATCAAACTATGATTAATGTATTTAAGGCATACATGCTGGCAGATGGTAATGCTGCCTGACAAAATACAAACATATTTGGATACACTCCCTACACAAACATTAACTTCTCTCTTTGATTGCATTTTAGACACACTCCCTTTTAGATATTTTTAATATAAATATATGAACCCGTGATCTTGTCCCTGGAGGTACTTATTTCTTCTTAAAGAAATAATTCCACTTTCTAACCAAAGCAATGGCAAAAAAAGAGTGGAGAAATGAAGAAATGTCTGTCCAAGGTGTTCAGACCTGGGTTGGAATCCCACAGGGCTGCTGAGTGTTGCCATGATGGCTTGACATGAGGAAACTGGCAAGCGTGTGGTGATTACATGCCTTGTCTTTCTTTAGTTCTGCTGATATGCATGCCTTATCCGAACTCCCAGAATCTGGAATGCAAATCTCAACCCCCACCACCTGGCATAGTGACCTTAGACAGGTTACTAAATCCTTTCCAGTCTGTTTCACCACCAGAAAAGTGAGGTTGATAACACCCCCTCGAAGAAGTCTTGTGGAAGTTGAACACACTAACAAGTAAGATAACCCAGAGGGTCTTATATAAGTTGGAGCAACAGGAGTTCTTCCCACATATCAGCTAGGCAATATGGGCAGGTTGGAAGGGGAGGGATGGGGCAGAGGGGACAGGTTTGGGACTCATGAGCTTGATTTGTTTTCAAGATATGTTAGAAAAAAAGCTGACCTTCCTGAATGGATTACAAAACAACAATATTAAAAAGTAGAGTTGCCAATGCTTAAAAAGACATTTAATGTGTGCCCGGGGCTGTTTAAGATACTTTACATGTATTTTTCTCATTTAATCTTCAAAATAACCCTGTGAGGGAGAGGCCATCATTCTTTCCATTCTACAGATGAGGAAACTGAGGTGAAAATGGGTTTTGTTGATTGACCCAAGGCCATGCAGCCATTAATCAGGGAAGCTGGAACTTGAATCTCAACAGTATAACTTTAAGACTATCCTCTTTCTTTTTTTTAAAGATGTTGTTTATTTGAGAGAGAAGGAAAGAGAGAGAGAGCAGGAGCGGGAGGAGGGGTAAGGGCGAGGGAGAAGCAGACTCCCCACTGAGCAGGGCGCCCATTGTGGGATTCCATCCCAGGACCCTGAGGTCACGGACCTGAGGCAAAGGCAGATGCTTAACCCACTGAGCCACCCAGGTGCCCCAAGCCTGTTCTCTTAACATGTATTTCCGTTTTATGGGGCCAAATACAATATGGGACCAAACATAAGGATCACAAATTAAGAAGTAGGAGAGGGCACTAGAAGTCCTAGCCTCAGCAATCAGACAACAAAAAGAAGTAAAAGGCATCCAAATCGGCAAAGAAGTCAAACTCTCACTCTTTGCAGATGATAGGATACTTTATGTGGAATACCCAAAAGACTCCACCCCAAAACTGCTAGAACTCATACAGGAATTCAGCAAAGTGGCAGGATATAAAATCAATGCACAGAAATCAGTTGCATTTCTATACACCAACAACAAGATAGAAGAAAGAGAAATTAAAGAGTCGATCCCATTTACAGTTGCACCCAAAACCATAAGATACCTAGGAATAAATTAACCAAAGAGGCAAAGAATCTGTACTCAGAAAACTATAAAATACTCATGAAAGAAATTGAGGAAGACACAAAGAAATGGAAAAACGTTCCATGCTCAAGGATTGGAGGAACAAATATTGTGAAGATGTCAATGCTACCTAGAGCAATCTACACATTTAATGCAATCCCTATCAAAATACCATCCACTTTTTTCAAAGAAATGGAACAAATAATCCTAAAATTTGTATGGAACCAGAAAAGCCAGAGGAATGTTGAAAAAGAAAAGCAAAGCTGGTGGAATCACAATTCCGAACTTCAAGCTCTATTACAAAGCTATAATCATCAAGACAGTATGGTACTGGCACAAAAACAGACACATAGATCAATG
>NC_138376.1:114042579-114081550 GCF_054177405.1 Leptonychotes weddellii
GAGGGAGACAAACCATAAGAGACTCTTAATCTCAGGAAACAAACTGAGGGTTGCCGGAGCAGAGGTGGGGTGGGAGGGATGAGGTGGCTGGGTGATGGACATTGGGGAGGGTATGTGCTATGGTGAGCACTGATAAATTGTGTAAGACTGATGAATCACAGACCTGTACCCCTGAAACAAATAATACATTATTTGTTAATAAAGAAAAAAAATAAGTAAAAAAAATTAAATAAAAATTTTAAAAAAAGAAGTAGGAGAGGACAGATTGACAAGGGTAGGGTTTGTCCTAAAAGAGGGCTTGAGAGGTCAGCAGAGCATGAAATATATTCCATTCCATCAAGTCTAAGAGACCCTAGAGGGCAAAACCACCAGTGAGCATGAAGAATGCTTCCAATTCAACTCTTATACAACATGGTTTTCAATTAGGATTCTTGTTTTCAACTTCTCGAAAGAACTATCTTAGATGTATTTATATACAGGTGTTTATGATTTATCACTCAGACATACATAAAAATAAAAGAACACTAAGTAAACGTGAGGTAATCCTATGATTTGTTTTAGGCAGAGTCTTCTGAATCACTTTCGACTCCAGTCCCTCTCATCCCTGCTCCTGTGGTCCCCAAGGTGTCACCATCTGGCCAGCAGGAGCACTGCTAATGCAGTGGTCCCAGAGCACCTCCTCATCTCTGGATCTCATCCAAACCATTCTGTGAGTTTGGATGCTGGCGTTTTCCGGGTCTTACCTGAAGTTGTCTGCAGGTTTTCAGGCAGGAACTCATTCTTTCTTCAAATGGTCGTGACGTGGTTTGTTAGCTGCAATGTTGTGGGCTTGCAGCTCAGCCGTCCTGCCACCAGGAATGGCAGCCACATTTGCCACCATAATGGCAGCCACATTTGCCACCATAATGGCAGCCACATTTGCACACATGCATGCATGGTAACAACCTCACTGGCTGTCAGTCAAATGCAACTATATTTCTCCATCTCTTGTTCTCCACCCTGGTTTCACATGTGTTTAGATGTAAAAATGTGTGCATTCAAATCCATGAAATATGCTTGCCTGTCAAGTTACAAGGAGGTTGGGGCCACCCATCTCATTTTACCTTCTGTCCTTCTACCTTGTTGATAATTATGTAGTAGTAATTTTGTCTCCAACCACCTTGGACTCAGAATAAGAATTTGTTTTGTTTCTTTTTGTGGGTGAGTTTGTGCAAGCATTATCCTCCAGTGGGTCTCTGACATGATTTATCCCTTAGACACATATTACGTATTGGTAATACTTGGCTCACTGTATTCTGTCTTTCATGGAGATCCCTGGCTTGTGGAGAGTCTTTAAACAATGATTTAAATATTATTTTATAGAATTTAGCCCCTTGCCCCAGCAAATGATAATAATTTATTTTGGTATTTTAATTAAAAAAAATTATATTTGAGTATAGTGGACACACGGTGTTACATTAGTTTCAGGTGATTCAACATAGTGATTCAATTTCTCTATATGTATGCAATGCTCAGCACAAGTGTAGCTACCATCTGTCACCATACAATGGTTTTCTAATATCATTGGCTATCTTCCTTATGCTGTGCCTTTATTCCTGTGACTTATTCATTCCATAATTGGAAGCCTGTATCTTTCAGTCTCCTCCAACCGTTTTGCCCATTACTTAACCCCTTCCCTCTGGCAATTGTCAGTTTGTTCTCTGTGCTTTATAGGCTTGATTCTGCTTTTTATTTGTTTATTCATTTGTTTTTTAGATTCTACCTATGAGTGAAATCATATGGTATTCATCTTTCTCAGTATGACTTATTTCATTTAGCATAATACCCTCTAAGTCTATCCATATTTTTGTAAATGTCAAGATCTCATTTTTATGGCTGTGTAATATTCCTGTGTGTGTATGTGTGTGTGTGTGCACGCTCACGCATGCACGCATGCATGCATGTGTTAGGTATTTTAATTTTTAATAATGATGCCTGATCACAGAGCACCAGTATACCTGCCCAGTGTTGGAAGCAGGAATTAATTGTCACTAGTGCTTTAGGGTAAGAGAAACTCTATAATGTAATTAGAATTCCAAGGGACAGCTAAAAATTTATTATTTGGCCTTTAAATATTGGAATCCTTGTTAAGGTATTTGAAGTTTCTAAATGTCTTCAGGAGTGAGGCTCCCATTCCTTGTGCTCAGAGTATGTGTGGTATAGTGGAAAGAGGGTGGGCCCTTGAGACCAGTAAGAAAGAAATTCTATACTCCTCACTACTAGGTGGCCTTGGTAAAAAAAAAAAAAAAAATACTAAGTACATTCACAAGTCAGAGCAAGTTCTATACAAATTTTATGTATTACTGTTACTACTTCATTTTACAGGTAAGGAACTAAGGCTCAAAGTATAAATCCCGTATAAGTTGACTTCACCTCTGTTATACTAGGTGTCTTTATAATTGTAAGAGGTAGACTTGCCATGGGTATCAGCAATATTATAGATATAGCATATTGCATAGATCAGGTGCTAGAAATGGAAACCAATTTTTATCACACTGATTTTAAATTACTTTTTCTTCTTCCCTTCTCTAATGAGTATTAAATTGCCATTTGAAATTGCCTTATAGATTCCAAGAGGAAAATTAACATTTTGGAATTTTTGAAAACCCCCCACCCGCAATCAATATCTGTTACACAAATTGAATCTGCCTGTTTTGTCTTAAATGATTGATAATGTTTAAAAGTTGTTTTTTTTTTTTTCATGGAACACTACATCAAAAACTAATGATGTAATATATGGTGATTAACATAACATAATAAAAAAAAACAAGTAATGAAAGAGAAAAAAAATTAAAGTTTTTTTTTTTTTTTTTTTAATTAGAAAAACCAGTAGGCAGATTCATACCAATGCCTAACACTTCCTACTGCCTGGAAATATTCTCCATGATGACTAAACTGAAGGAATTTAGTGGCCAAATATTTTTTAGTGGACCTCTGAGTGAGACAACCTAATATATTCTGTACTTTTAAAAATCATAATCATCCAGTTGGATACATAACAAACCATAACTTCTAATAGTCTGATCTGAATAGAATCCCAGTGTCTGCATTAGACATATTCCCTTTGGAAGATTATTACATTGCCTTCACTAAATACAAAATAGGGTAATACTTATATATGTATTAAGACAAAGAAGTTCATTCAATAATTTGATGGATATAATTGATGAAGGTAGAGTTTTGAGAAACATTAGAATTGCTGCCTCAAACTATGGAGCCCTTCCTCACTCCCTCCCTCCCTCTCTCCTTTTCTTCCTTCCTTCCTTCCTTCCTTTTTTTTTTTCCTCTTTCTTTCTTGGAACTGACAAGAAAATGAATTAACTATATCTCTTTTAGCCCACAAGTCCTATTCATCTGCTTTTATTTTTCCATGCTTTAATCTCCTTCCAAGTACATTCCAAGAATAATTAAATATATTTTCTGAAAATCTTGGCAATTTCCTGGATTCAAGAGGTGTGAGGAAAGGTTTGGCACAAAAGTGATTTTTGAATGAAAAATTAAAGCCACACTTACATTTAAAATCCCCAGAGACAGCATTGATATAAACCAAAGTAGCCATTTTCAGTAAAGAAAATAGCCAGGTTGTATGTAATTTTGATGAATGAGTTAGAAAACAGGTGTAACAGCTGAATGTGTATGTAAATCTAATGGTTAGTGTTTTTATTATCATAAACCACAGTGTAATCTCAACTAATAATTAGAAAAAAATGAACCAATGAGGGCTATAGTCTAGCATTGACTGCACTATTACAGAAGGCCAATCTACCAGAATAATAGATCTATTAAATGCAGTGTTAGGAATAAGGCAAAGCCTTTGACCGTGTCACATACAATTGGGTGAAGTTGAAGCACTGTACAAAGCCTGTTCCATGGAGTAAATTTATGTACAAACCAGAGAATAAGAAAGGACAAGAAAGAGCCGTGCCTGTCAGGCATCTATTACCCTATTGCTTCATAAGATTTTATTTTATTTTTTTTAAGATTTTATTTATTTGACAGAGAGAGACACAGCAAGAGAGGGAACACAAGCAGGGGGAGTGGGAGAGGGAGAAGCTGACTTCCTGCTGAACAGGGAGCCCGATGCGAGGCTCGATCCCAGGATCCTGGGATCATGACCTGAGCCAAAGGCAGATGCTTAACAGACTGAGCCACCCAGGTGCCCCAAGATTTTATTTTATTTCATTTTATTTTTTATTTTTTTAAATATTTTATTTATTTATTTGACAGAGAGAGACACAGCGAGAGAGGGAACACAAGCAGGGGGAGTGGGAGAGGGAGAAGCAGGCTTCCCGCCAAGCAGGGAGTCCGATGCGGGGCTCGATCCCAGGACCCTGGGATCATGACCTGAGCCGAAGGCAGATGCTTAATGACTGAGGCATCCGAACGCCCCCCTAGATTTTATTTTTAAGTAATCTTTACACCCAGTATGGAACTCAAACTTACAACCCTGAGATCGAGAGTCTCATGCTCTACTGACTGAGACAGCCAGGCACCCCAAGTTTTTAAAATTTTTCCTTTGAATCTTTTGAAGATTTTATTTATTTATTTGACAGAGAGAGAGAGAGAGCGCGCGTGTGCAGGGGGAGGGGCAGACTCCCCCACTGAGTAGGAAGCTTGACATGGGGTTCAATCCCAGGACCCTGGGACCTTTGGATCTTTTGACTCAAGTTAATAGTTGCTTAAGGTTTAATTTTTTTTAAGAGAGAAAGAGAGAGTGTGAGTGGGGTCGGGGAGGGGCAGAGGGAGAAAGAGAATCCCAAGCAGCCTCCACACCTACGTGGAATCGGACACGGTGCTTGATCTCACCACTCTGAGATCATTACCTGAGTGGAAATCAATAGATGTTTAACCAACTGAGCCACCCAGGTGCCCCACAGTTTAATTATCTTGATACTATGCAGCTTAGTTGTGTTGTTAGCATAATGTTTTGGGTCTATTTATACATAATTTATGTGGCTTCAAAAATAGTAAATAATACTGAGCAACAAATATACTGTACACATTTCCATTCCCAGTTTCCCAAAGAATGCTTTTAAGTTAGGAGGGTAACTTGCTCTGGGCAATATTCCTCTTTGCTCACCTTGGACAGGCTGAGAGAGCTTTTAAAGCATATCAGTTATAAAAAAATTATATGAGAATAAATGTCTGTATAATAAAGGATGAGTTTATTCTTTGCATGATTCAAAAATAATTCTGAAGCATTATCTAGTTATAGAAAAAAATCTAGTTTAATCTTTCCCTTGATGGTAAAATTGGTTATAGTACACATGGCAAATGATAAAATATTAACAGGTTGTAGCCCACATTTTGTAGTAAAAATGCTTCCAAAAATTTGGGAGTTAATAATCATAGGAAAACATATGGCAGAGATTGAAAGTTATTTGTGGGTAATAATCATTCATATCTTATACATAGCATCAAGAATAATGTTTGCAAAATGAAAACAAATAAACTAGTCTATACTTACTACAGATGATAACACAGTGCATCAGTGGAAAGGAAGGAGTTGGATATGGGTTTGAATTGCTTTCTGCCACCTGAATCATGGGGACTTGGGCAAGTTACCTCACCTATCTGAGGCTTATATGAACTATTTGTGTAGTGCTTTGCATACAGTAGATGCCCAATAAATGGTTGCATTTGTTATCATAATTCATTTTCATATTTCATGCTATTAAGACTATGTGATGGACCAAGGCCCAACGAACTTCTAAATGATCCAGTTTGAGAAGAAATTATTGGGCAGTGTGCCCTGCTGGTACCGTACTGGTCTCCAAGGGCACCCAAGGAGGAATGAACAAAAAATTTACCATGTGTAGGAGGAGACAGATGTGCAGAGAACTCAAGCTCTATCAAAACACAATGACGCTAGTGCCAACCAAATCCCTAGTACTCACGGCAGAAGTAAAGAGAAGATGCATAGAATGTTGGTGAACAGTCTTCCAAGATGGGTGGATTGTGATTATGGGGGCTGGGAGTGGACTGAAGGAGGGAGGGATTCCTAGATAGGGGAACCGCATGGGCAAAGGCCTCAGGGATAGAATTGCATGGTGTTTTGTGGCAGAAGGGACATGGGCCAGGGGCTCTGGAGTCTATGATAAGTAGGTGAATAAAAGGGAAGATACATTTCTCATAGCTTGGAAACAGGCCTCCGATTCTTTAATTATACTAAGAGGACATACTTAATTTTATAGGCTGGGCATTATTAAACTTTTTTTTTCTTGAGGTATAGGACTGATGGCATTCTCATGCCCAAAGTATTTTCATGTGACAGATATGTATAGAGACCTACTTGCGCCAGACACTGTTCTGAGTGCTAGGAAAAACTAGACCTCAATCCTGCCATCGTGGAGATTGCATTTCTAATGACATATAGATGTGGGCCACTTAGTGCTGGCTACTACTTTCTCTTTCACTCAAGAAGACACATCAGGATGCAAATCCATGATAGTCTGGTTATGATAGAAGAGCTGAATGCATAAAATTGCCAATCACACACACTCTGCCTCCTTAGGTATACTTGTCAGCAGATTATCCATACACTCAAAAGTACTACATATGTGACTACTGAGCATTTAGAATGTGGCTAGTGCAACTGCAGAATGCAATTTTAAATTGCATTTAATTAAATTAATTTTAATCTAAATAGATTTGTTTTTAAAGATTTTATTTATTTATTTAAGAGAGAGAGTCAGAGATAATGACCGAGAGCACGAGTGGGGAGGAGAGGGAGAAGCAGACTCCTGGCTGAGCAGGGAGCTCGACTCGGGGCTCTATCCCAGGACCCTGGGATCATGACCTGAGCTGAAGGCAGACACTCAACCGACTGAGCTACCCAGGTACCCCAATTTAAACAGATTTTTGCAGCTAGTGGTAACATATTAGCACAGATCTAAATGTTCATAAAAAATACCCAATTTTGTATTCTTTTTTTCCTTGCAATCATCTATCTGGCAAATTCTTACATTTAATTTTTCTACTTTTTAAAGTATCTGGCTTTTTTTTTTTTTTTGCAACAAACCTATGATTTTTTTTTTTAAATTCTCACCTAAATCTAGGAGCAAGAAAGTGGCAAACTGATTACCCTTGGTCTCCATATGGCTTTCTAATCATAGCAGCAGGGAGGAAAGAGATGCCATCGTGGGGGTAAAACTCCACTGTGGCTTTTTATTTTAATCTACCTCTTGCCATTCTCTAGTCAGGGAAAAGAACAGTTTCTTTTCCCTCTCTCTCCAAACAGGCTGCCTGAGGATAAGAACTGCGAGAGAGAAGAGGTAGCTCTGTTTAGACGGAAGTGTACCCTGAAAAGTAATATGGCTCCCCATCACTGACTCCAGGTCGTTAATGGATGTGGGGTGAAGGAGAGGGAGGGGTCATCTATGACCTGGCAGTCAGCTCCGTGAATGGTGCGTTCGTTCATGAATGGTGCACAGGAGAAGGAATCTGTTTGCCAGGAAAGGGAGGTGATGAGCTCCATTTTGGCCACATTGAGTGTGAGGTCCTCATGGTGAGAAGTGTGGTTAGAAGTGGGCTATATGTCTCCACCTTTGGAGAATGATCTGTTCCGGAGATAAATATTTGGGGGTAATTGGCATGTGCAAATTCAAGCTGCAGGAATGGATAAGATGGTTCGGGGATGGTGTGCAGAGAGGAAAGAGGAAAGGATGAGTGACACAACATAGCCATCGCATCAACGTTTATGTGATGGGTGAGGAATAGGAGCTTTGAACAGGGAGGAAAAATCCAAGAGAAGATATTCATCAAAAACAGAAGAAAAGACAATCCTATGAAGAAGAATATTGGATGGTGTCACGTGCAGCAGAAAGGTGAAGGGAAGATAAGAAATGAAGAATATCCAGTAGATTAAGCTCCGTGACATGGAAAGCACAGACTCTGGGGAGAAGAGGTGACATGGCTTTGAGGGCTGGGAGGTCGGTGAGGAAAAGAGACATTAAGTAGAGTCAACCTCTTAGAAAATGTTGGCTGTGGAGGGGAGGGAGTTGGAGTAGCCACAGCTGGAGAAGGCGAGAGACAGGTGGAGAGGTTTGTGGATTTTGTTTTGAAGGCAGGTTAGATTTGGATCAAGTTGAGGAGTCCACAGAGAGTGGTGGAAGATCCAATGCAAGAAAGAGAGTGAGGAGATCGTCCAGAGATGGCTCCTGAGAAGGGGTGGTTGGGGTCCAAGAACAGGTGGAGGGGAGACATGGACCTTGGGCAGAGGGAGGGATGCCTTTCAGTTTAAGGTGCAAAGGACTAGTGTGCCTGCAGGTTAAGTTAATGGGCTCAGCAGATGGTGGCTGAGGGGCAGAGACAGGTGCTCCTTGCTGGCTTTGCCAAACCTAGTTTTATCTCGAAAATCCTACATCTTTCTTAAGTGACCTTTATGTGAGGATAGAGCTAATATAAATATGCTCATAAAAAGGGCCATGGTGCAAATCAGCTGTGCTTCCGAAGTTGGTACTGGGCTTTGGGGAAGTTGGTACTGGGCTTTGGGAAAGTTGCCCTGTCCCCCCCATCCCCGGCATGACTTTCAGCAGCAGAGCAGTTTCAAAGCTCTAGAACAGAGAGGAGCTTTAGGTGTCCCTCTTGACTAAATTAAGAGCAGGAAGCAAGCACAGTAATCATTTTGGCTTTTCCTCTCTGCAGTTTACATTGCAAGCGTGTGGTTTTAATTTTTAAAAATCTATGAAAACACCTCCTTGCATTTCTAAGGTGCAGAAGCCCTACCCTGGGAGTGAGGCTGCAGGTTGGATCAGCACTGCGTCCAGAGGCGAAGCGTTAGCAGCACCTGTTTGGGCGAAAAGGGTCCACAGTCCCTGCCTGCCTGCCCTCGTATGCAACGGAAACACAGTCTTTGCAGGTGCTAGAAAACACACTGGCTTCCGGCCTTTGGGCTGTGTTGTGTTGGGATCTGGGTGGCATTGGCCCCTGAGAAAATTTTGTTATGCAAAAGGAATGTAGGACTAAACAATAAAATACCTAATGATTTCTTAAAGTAACATAGCCCTTCATTAAATAGGACCAGGATGTATAAAATCCATATCGAGTTTCAAACATCAACCTTTCATTGCACGACTGTTCCTCCAATATGAAACTGAACAGCTGCTTCTCCAGATGCCACAGCAGGGCTCTGAGGGAATAGTTGCTAAATCCAATACCATAGTCAGCTAGATATTGAAAGAAATACTGCAAGGTGTCTCTGGTCTAATCAGCAAGCCTCAGTGAACTAAAATTTAAACATGTGGCATGGAATTAATGTGAGAATTCGGATTATAATCTCAACAAGGGAAATGTAATTGCTATGCTTTGGAGCTTACCACGTTCTAATTTTTATTATTTAAAACCTATTAAGGATCCATGACAAGAAACTCTTTGTTTGTCCTACAATCAGTTGTCATCGTGACAGCCAATTGTTTTGAGAGAGAAAGTACAACATTATTATTTATGAGAAAGAGCTGACACACGCAATCCATATATTTAGATGACTTTAATATGCCTGGGCCAGCATATTAAATCATATGCATAACTACTTGAAAGATAGATCCAGAAGGTTATAGGTAATTTTTATGCAGGAACCATCAGCCGTATACTGAAATGAAAAAGTGTTCATAAACTAGTCCATAACCTATTGCCGTTCCGCATCATAGAGTGGTAAAAGGAAGAGCAGGAGAAATTTATGGAAGGTTCTCTTGCTCTAGAATGAATTACTTGATAATTATGTTAAGAAGTAGAATTAAAACACACACACACACACACACATACTCATTTACCTAGAAGAAATATATATATTAGGGGGAAAAAAACCCACTTGATTCTTTTGACAAATGAAAAATAAGTCTCTTAAATACTCTTCTAAAAGTCTTTACTCAAAAATACTTCAAAGAGTATATAATTTTAGTAAAAATATATATGTAGTCTGTACATGTAGGAACATACTGGAAGGTCAAATGGCCATATGTTAACATTTCTAATCTCTGATTGGTATGGTTATGGGCATTTTTATTATTTTTCTTTTATTGATGATTAACAGCACTGAGGATGTATTGCTTCATGATCACTAAAACACAACACACCAAAAAACCCCTCAGTGTTTCAAACCCATTTATGGAGTGTTCATAACCATCATTCAGACATTAACAAAGGATTTCCTTTTATTTCTCAAAGAACTGTCCTTTGTCTTTACATTATATTAATAAAGGAATTCTTTAATCTCTCTTATTTGATCTACCGTTTCTTTAATTCTCTGCCATCATGTTCCTCATCTTAGGATGCCAAAGACCCTAGCGCTAGTCCTGGACAGTGCTCACTTAGACCAGAACTGCCCTGAGCCCATGTCCTCCACCTGCATTTGCAGCCCAGCCAAGGCTGCTCTCCTCTGGCCCATTCCTGGCCTACATCTTTCTGCTTATTTCTGGATAATGAGGCACAGGGATCAGGCCAGGCAGTGTGGGAACATGGCTTTGGGTGGCATTCGCCCCCCTGATCCTACATAACATCTTATCATTGATGAATTAATATATACATTGTAGTTATATACATGATTTTTTAGTGGAATATATACCCTCTTGGAACAAGTGAATGAGGACACATAATTTGCTTTAGAGGGTTTCAGGCTGCTAATTAAATTAGCTCTGCAAGTGCCTAGCAAAATGTAACTTGGGTGTTTTCCTTGGCAGACTTTATATCAGCTATAAATCCTTTATTAGAAAACATGATCTAGGGGCACCTGGGTCGCTCAGTCGGTTAAGCGACCAACTCTGGATTTCAGCTCAGGTCAGGTTCTCAGGGTCGTGGGATTAGGCCGTGATGGGCTCCACATCAGCAGAGAGTCTGAGATTCTCTCTTCCTCTCCCTCTGCCCCTCCCACCCCCTCATGCTCTCTCTCTCTCTCTCTCTCAAATAAACAAATCTTCAAAAAAAGAAAAGAAAGAAAACGTGACAGAAAGAAGGAGCTTGAGACAAAATCGTTGTTGATTTCACAAAAGTGGCTGTTGGTAAAAGTAGATATAACCAGTCAGTGGTTTTTAATATATCAAGGATACATAAATGTATGGTTCTATTACATCAGTGGTTTTTAATATATCAAGGATACATAAATGTCTGATTCTATTACAAGTATTTGGGGGATTTAGGAGCTTCTCCAAATTGCTCCTGTCCGTGTTCACTCTATATGCTTCGCTCCCAACCTCTGATGCCCCAGCCACTTGAACGAGCCATGCTTATTTATGGGAGGTGCAGACAAAAGGTTGAGGACCATTGATGGTGATATAAGAATCTGGAGAATGTCATGGCAACTAGATGGAGGACCTATTAATGGAGAGGGATGGAAGCCAGTAGAGGATTTTTAAACATTGACGGTTTCAAATGAAAAGCTCTAGAGATAACTCCAAATGCCGCTGTAAATATTATCAGAGGGAACAGAGGCGGGAGGGGGAAGGCTGATGGAGTTATAGCATGAACATTTTCCCAGTGATTGTTAAGTCAGAAAACATGCCCCCAAAGTCAATAATTAATCTCACCAAAGAGAATAAGATTTTGCTCTTAAGGGCTGTGATGGGCTCACCACTGCCTCTTAGAAACTTTATGCAACTGGCAAGAACTGTGAAATGAGGAGGCAGCGAGGTACTCCTATTCAGTGGGTGCATTAAGTCTCTCAGGCCACTAGGAATTCATTTAATAAATTACTACTCTAGCATAAGAAATCGCTCTCTAATGGCCTGAAAAAAATATTCCAAAAGAGTAGCAATTTACTCCCGTCTTTGCAGGGAGAACCGGCCCCACGTACAGTTTTAAGAACATGCCATTTCTTTGTCATTTGAAGGATTCTTATTTGGGGGCTTTATGAATTTCTAAAGGACTTTGATTTTCTTAAGTCCTAATGCCATCTCAGGTTGAGAGAGAAAATATATACATATGTTCACACCATGAATGCTAAAAACAGCTAGGGAGAAAGTAAAAAATTCAGTGTTGACATAAATCCTGTTGGAAAGACTGCAAAAAGATAAGGGTTGTAATTTAAATCAAATTTTCTTGGTGTCTCAGTTCAGAACAACATGGTCATGACAAAAAGAAATGGGTCACATCAAAGAATGGGGTGGGAAGTGAATATTAGCTCAGAGCCGAAATAGCGGTCGTCCTTAAGGATGGTCATCACATGGCGCCATGATTAATTAAGGTATCTGCCAGTCATATGGGCTTGAATCATTGCTTTAGAAAGGGCAGAAAGCCGCTCTATTTACACAGGGATCATCCGCTCATATTCAGAACGCTGTCGCTACTTCTCTTGGCAGCCTCTGACTTGTTGGCAAAATGTCTTCAATTATGGGCAAACTGCCTAGTCTCGTGTCATCACAAACCAATTTGTCAGGATGTGTGTATTTGGAAAGCTTTGGAAACAAATATTTTACTTATTTTTAAAGGGTGGGGGGAAACCCTGTGTACATACAGTCAAAAATACCAAATTTTATGAAATTTCACTCTCAGATATTTAATAAAAATGCTTATGCCTTCCACAAGGCAAACAAACTAGAGAAGAAATATCTGTGTTAATGTTGATGTTAAATAGCTCTGTGGGTGTTTACAGAGGGATTGTGGAATGGAGAGACTAAAATATTTCTGCCTGAACCCCACATTGAAATTCATCAACATTACCATGGTCTTTCTTTGAGCACTGCCTCGGTGTCTTTTTTAAAAATCATTGTTTCCAGGTGCCTGGGTGGCTCAGTCATTAAGCGTCTGCCTTCGGCTCAGGTCATGATCCCAGGGTCCTGGGATCGAGCCCCGCGTCGGGCTCCCTGCTCCACGGGAAGCCTGCTTCTCCCTCTCCCTCTCCCCCTGCTTGTGTTCCCTCTCTCTCTGTGTCTCTCTCTGTCAAATAAATAAATAAAATCTTTAAGAAAAATAAAAATAAAAATCATTGTTTCCTCCCTACTTTGTGATAATAAGGGGGGGTTAAAGTGTTAGCTAAGATAATTTCTATTACGATAATATAAAGGTATAAATGATGTAAAGGTAAATATAACCATACAGGGAGTGTGGAAAAGAACCTACGGCAGCAAAAATAAAACAAAGGCCAATTAATGAAATAAAAGCTGAAATGAAGAAATACATTAACATTCTTCCGTTTTTCTTGCTCCTCGCCTTTCTCTTTCCCTGATATGCTCTAAGAAAAATTCTCGAGTTATGGGAACCAGTAAATAATTATTAGTACATAAATTATGTTGACGTTAATTCTGTTGCTCCTCCTCTATGGTTTTATATGTTATTTTAAGCTTTGAAGAAAACAGCTGCTTTCCTGTAAAGTTGATTGTAAAGTGAATGCCAATAAAACAAATGTGATTTTCCTATTAGATTTGGTCATGGAGTTTTAGAGTATTTGTCTGTTTGTGTGTTTACTTGTTTAATCCTTGTCTTCCCTGCTAGATTGTGACCTTCAAAAGGGTAAGGCCCATGACCTTTTCACTGCTATATTCCCAGCACTTGCAATAACAGTAAAATTCTTTTTTTTTTTTTTTTAAGATTTATTTATTTATTTGAGAGAGAGAGAGAGCAAAAGCAGGGGGAGGGGCAGAGGGAGAAAATCTCAAGCAGACTCTGTGCTGAGTGTGGAGCCTGACGCAGGGCTCAATCCCACGATCCCGAGACCATGACCTGAGCTGAAACCAAGAGTCAGCCGCTTACCGACTGAGCCACCAGGCACCCCAATGACTGTAAAATTCTTAAAATATTCTAAAAATATATTTTCAGTGACTCTTTAAGACCTGCTATTCAGAAAAAGTATCATCCAGTATAACACGTCTAACACTTTATAAAATATTTATTTAAGAGATCTATACTCACGTCATAATGAATATATTAGTATACCAACAGGGATCCACCTGCAGGCCACTGAATTTGCCATCAAGTTATACTTTTCCTTTTGCAGCATTTCAGGAGATGGTAGGACTTCTCCAGTTCTGGGCTGTCCCTTCCACTGTCTGACAGTTTGCCTTTCCCAGTCTGCTGTAGCGATTACTTTTTGTGCTCTTTAAGCTCCTAGAATGTATCCCCCCTCCTCTGTTTCATCTCTAAGTTTTTAATAACAAATAGAGCTGGATTGTGAGGATTCATTTCCTCGAAGGACATTCTACAACCTGGAAACTTCCCATGTTTGAAGCTTTTCATTTTTCAAAGCGAATGTGGATCTGCTGTTTCTACTCTTTGAATTTAAACCTCCTAGATAGACTTCTTACAATGAGAGATACTTACTCTTACATGGGTTTACAAAACGGAAGCAAAGAAATTAAGATGAAATAAGCAATAATGTGGGGCGCTAGAGGCAGAAGGATGAGGAGCAAAGACCAGGATAGAGTTGCTTTAAATTTCCCTCATTTTTATTCTTAAGAGGAATCACTGTATACTAATTAACAAATCTTGGTAGGAGCCTGAAAACATAGATATGTCTCTAATTTGTTTCAAGCATTTTGGATAAATATACAATATGAATAATATTGCCTGGTTTCACACAATCATTTCAGTTCCCCAAATAAAATGTTTCTTGCTCTGTGATGTGAATTTGAATAGATTTCATAGGATTCCTAAAACCTAGCTTTTTCAAGGTAATATTATTAATATTTCAAGGTAATATTATACTTTTGTTTGATAAGGATCATTTAACTTAAAGAAAATGGTGTATATTTTTCCCCCATGTGTCTTTTTATTCATTTCAACTATTAAGTCAACTCACAGACATATAGGCATGATTTTCTCAGAGCCCTGTTGCATGACCATACCTCCTGTTCTGTGCTTGTTTCCCGGCATTATTATTTTTTTATTATTTTCAGTTAGCCACTGTATAATACATAATTTGTTTTTGATGTAGTGTTCAATGATTCATTAGTTAAGTATAACACCCAGTGTTCATCATAGCTCGTGCCCTCCTCGATATGCATCACCCTGTTCCTCCTCCCCTCTGAAACCCCCAGATTGTTTCTCAGGGTCCATAGTCTCTCATGGTTCATCTCCCTCTCTGATTTCTTCCCCTTTGGATTTCCCTCCCTTCCCCTATTGTCCTCCATGCTATTGCTTATGTTCCACATATGAGTGAAATCATATGATAATTGTCTTTCTCTGCTTGACTTACTTCACTTAACATAATCCCCTCCAGTTCCATCCATGTCAATGCAAATGGTGGGTATTCATCGTTTCTGATGGCTGAGTAATATTCCATTGTATATATGAACCACATCTTTATCCCTTCATCTGTTGAAGGGCATCTCAGCTCCTTCCACAGTTTGGCTGTTGTGGACATTGCTGCTATGAACATTGGAGTGCATATGGCCCTTCTTTCCACTACATCTGTGTCTTTGGGGTAAATACCCAGTAGTGCAATTGCTAGGTCATAGGGTAGCCCTATTCTTAACGTCTTGAGGAACCTCCATACTGTTCTCCAGAGTGGCTGCACCAGCTTGCATTCCCACCAACAGTGTAAGAGGGTTCCCATTTCTCCACATCCTCGCCAACACCTGTTGTTTTCTGTCTTGTCAATTTTTGCCATTCTAACTGGTGTAAAGTGGTATCTCATTGTGTCCTGGCATTATTAATGGTGCCCATTTCACTTTGAAAAGTTTGGATGGTAACTTATATGGTCAGTTGATCTAGAAGGACTTTCAGAGCACCCGCCTCATACTTTGAACATTTCCCACTTTTCCCCACCTCTGCTTCTCAAACACCAAGCTTTCCTTTCTCATATATGCCACAGACACCAATATAGCGTGGCCATTATATCGTGAGACATAAAGGACTGGGAGCTCGAGCCAGACATCCTGGGTCCAAATCCACTTTGGCCACTTGCTGGCTCTGTGAGCCTCTCCACTGACTGTGTCAGTGTTCCCATCTCTACCTGGGCTATCAATAACTCTTCTTAAAAAGGCAGTAAAGTGTAGCAGTTCCAAGTCTGGACTTCGATGCCCAGCCGCCTGGGTGTGAGTCCCAGCTCTGCCACAACTTGGGGCCATCGGCGCTTTAAATAAGCTGACACGTAAAAAAGTTCTTCAAATAAAAGCCTGGCATGTGGAGAATTGGAAGGGATATGAGGGGAACTGTTGAGGTGATGATAATGTATATATTTCTAAAAATGTTTATTACTGAAGTGTAGTTGACATATGTTAGTTTCAGGTGCACAACATAGTGATTCAACAATTCCATACATAATAAATAAATGAAAGCCTGGCACATGGAAAGTGCTCAGTAAGTGTTCGTAACTGTTATTAGTGCTCTGAGAATTAAACATGATATCAATGCAAGTGTCAGACCTAACACACAGTCAGCGCTCAACAAATGAGATCTCATTATATTATTTGGTACTGGCCTGGCATGTCTCTGGTTTCTCTCTGTGCCTAACGCCAGCACTAATATATGCATCATAGATATTCTAAATATGTGTATACATGTGTATGTGTATATGGGCCCAGAATTAGACACTCTGAGCAGATATTGCTTTATATCTGCAAATAGATGGTTCAGAGCTGCCGAACTGCAGTTAAAACATCTAGCAAAATGCCAGCACATTTTGAATAAGATGCAAATATGAAATTCACTTGCTCTTAGGGGTGTATAAAGGCTTTGCTAAAATAGAAATGCAGAGAAGGGAGGTTTTATTTATCCTGTTTATTTGAAGTCAGAGCCAGAATCGTGATGGTTTAATGGTCCTAAATATTTCGCTGGGTTTTTCCAGGAGAGAGCGATTGCATTTATTTCTTGAACAGCCCATAGCTGTTTCCACGCATGAACTGGGAGAAATGTTATTTCTTTAGCATTCCTCGAGGATGGTGTAACTCCAGTGGAATATAAGCTCCTTCGGGGAATGAAGGACCAGACGGGCCTGTGACCCTCCTGTGCCTGGCGTAGGTCCTGCACCTGTCAGTGCTAGTGAGTGTTTGCTGAATTGAAGGGGGTCGCACCCCACCAGAGGGGGTCAGTCACTGCTGGATTTCAGTTTCCTTTCTTTCCATTTCTTGTTTACTAGGGACAAAGTTTAGTAATAAGTTTTCTTGGGGTGCCTGGGTGGCCCAGTTGGTTGAGCCGACTCATGATTTTAGCTCAGATCATGATCTCGGGGTCCTGGGATCGAGCCCCGTGTCAGGCTCTGTCTGCTTGAGGATTTGCTCTCGCCTCTCCCTCTGCTCCCCCGCCAACAAATAAATAAATCTTAAAAAAAGAAGTTTTCTTGACCTCACTAGGTGACACTTTAAGCAAAGTTTTCAACTTTTCTTTGTGCCAGCTTACATTTTATGGCTTGTAACATAAGGATCAATATTCTAGCACACATTGACTTCAGTCATATACCATGTGCCGCTCAATTTTCCTTTGAAATGGGGATTTTCCATTAACTTAGAAATAGGAGATCGTCACTAATTTGGCTTACGGTACTTAGAATAAAGTTATAAAGATTGCTGTGACATTTTTGGAAAATGACAAGCTGTGACAAGCATTAGCACCCACATTTATGGGTCCCCTCTTCTTCCTGGGGCAGCACATGCTCCAGAACTCTGAGAAGGGGGTCTTCTGTCTACAAGGTCCCTTTGATATCTCCCTGCCCCGTGGAAGTCAGCCTTAGGGCCATTGGGAAAAGCAGGTCAGACGTTGGACTGAGGAGTAGTAGTCCTTTCTCTTTACGTCCTGGAGAGCCTCACCTGTTCTGTTCAAGGAGATGTCCAAGATGTCCAGATATTTCCTAAACAAAGCCCAACCTTGGCTAATACAAATATGTCCTCTCCTCCAGTTTCTGTGTTTTGCTCTTGTTTAAAGACAAAAATACTTTCCTCCCCCTGCCCCCCCCGTACAAATGCAGAAGCATTGACAATAGGGTAGGGTCAGGCATAGGAAGGAGTGGGTCCCGGCTGCATGGGAATGCAAGAGAGGCCCCTGGCATGGTCTCAGGCATTCAGGGAAGGCTCCCAGAGGAGGCAGCATGCAGGTTAAATTGTCAGCATCTCCAGAACCAGGAGATTGGTTCCTGGTGATTTAACGAATGAAGTCCAGATACTCAAAGCTCCACTCAATCCATTCCCCATCCATATTTCTAGACCTTTTTCTTACTCTGCCCCCATCCAACCTTCCATGCCTATCACCATTCCCCTTGGTCTCCAAACACTTTGGGTCCTATCGATGTCTGCCTTCTTCTTCTCTGACTCATAAAGTCCTCGCCCTCGCTCAGGTCCAAGATTGCCAATCTACAATGCGTAGAGCAAACACAGGTTACCACTTCCGTTCTCTTTTTTCAAATCGACTTGAAGTTCCTGGAAGACCGGATCCATGTGTTAATAATACCCAGCACCATGGGTACAAAGTGATTGATGATGATGAACTTGAGTTAGCTGCTAAGCACTGGGCAAAATGTTTAACTTTTCTACACAGCAGAGTGCTCATTTGGAAAGCAGAGCTAATGATATCCATATTGAAAGGTTCCTTGAGGAACAAGAGAGAGAACGTGTGGCAGGTACCCGCCTGGTATGTGGCATTGAGTGGGCATTCGGGGGTGGTTATAATAGCTGTTAGCATGACTGATGTTTCTCATGCTGTATTCGGGATTTGTAACACTGAGCCAGTGTTAAGATCTTGAACCTCCTTCAGGCAGAGGTAGAACCAAAGCCTCCTGAAGCAGGATGAGACCTTCTATATCATGTGGTCTACACAGTTGATTTTTTAAAAAATTATGTAGTAGAGTCCTGGGATTCTATCTGGTGAGTAAGGATTTGGGGTGTTTTGTGTTGGTGTCCACGTGCCAGGGAAAATAAGCTGTGGTCGAGGAGAACGACTTTGCTAGGTCACGCCGGACATTAGTGGCCAGGACTGAATTTAGCACCCATGCATTTGTCATTCATTCATTCATTCACTCACTCATTCATTCATTCATTTTATTGAATATTGACAGCTTACTCGATATCACGTTGAAAAATATCCAGATTTATAGCGGCAAACAAAACAGACCTGGCTCCCCTGCCCTCACAGAGCTTGCAGTCTTGTGGAGAGGCAGATGATATATGAATAAATATTTCTTTTTTTCTTTTTTTAAAAAAGATTTTATTTATTTATTTGACAGAGAGAAAGAGAGAGGAGAGAGAGAGAGAGAACAAACAGGGGGAGTGCCAGGCAGAGGGAGAGGGAGAATCAGACTCCCCACTGAGCAGGGAGTCCAATGCGGGGCTCGATCCCAGGACCCTGAGATCACGACCTGAGCCGAAGGCAGACGCTTAACTGTCTGAGCCACCCAGGCGCCCTACGAATAAATATTTAAATAAATGTATGATCACTACACTGAAGCAAAAGGATAGGAAGACTGAGGAGAAAGGGTGGAGAACCTCCTTTTGACTGAGGGACCAAAAAATCCTTGTATACAAAAAGTAATGATTTAATGGCGTCTATATTAGTACTATAAAATATTTGGTCAATTCATGTGGTATATTCTTCATAGTTAATGTGTTTGACATTAGCTAATAGCTAATGCCCAGCTTTGCACAGATGTGTTGGGTAGCATGCATTTACAGTGGGCTAAATGCAGCATTTTTCAGGCTACTTGTATGTGAAGGTTTTTCACAGACACTGACATGACTTGAACATGGATTTCAAAATAACTGCAAAATCATGCAAATAATGAATCATGGAACACTACATCCAAAAAATAAATAAATAAATAAAAAATCATGCATAGGCATTGGACCCCACTGTGCTCTCTTCTCCGTAAACATCTCTTGCATTTACTTTCCTTCTCCAAGACTGAAGTCCGAGAGAACGCATCCATTGTAGGAGCTCTACTTGGTCTTTATGCAAACGGATTCCCAGGAAAGGAAAGTAAAAAGCAATAGGAGCAAAAGAGTAAAGCGCAAACATGAGCGCTTCCATTTCCTATCCTTAATTAGTCCGTTTGTACATTGTCTCTACACTTTGATCTTTTTTTTCTTCCCTCTCTTGATCATTTTTGCTCATTTTTTTGCTTGTTAAGACTCCATCGGAGGTTAGGTAAGAGCAGAAAGAGGAGAACGCAATAGACTCTTTTCCTTTTTATTAACAGCTCCTATAAAAAATTTGGTGGCCGAGAAGATTGAAGGTAAAATGAGATTATAATGACATTTATGAATAATGCCACTGACTTTAATTATGCCAAGTTCTGAGCAGCAGGGATCATTGAGACTGAGTACATTTGACAAGTTTTCATCTAATCTAGTGTGTTACAAAAGCAGGTTTTGATAAATAGCTATTTCCACTTTAAGGTATATAATTAAATAGATTTTGTAACATTATTATGATGACCAGTTTTTTTTTTAACAGTGAAAGCAGAAAGATACTAGGTGGGAGGATGGGGCAGGGGGGAGTTCTGAGCCCATCCTAACAACAGCCTTATCTCTGAACACATAACTGTAAACAGTCTCCATCAACAATTGGTGAATGGTGAATCAGAAGTGGTCACCAGCTGATGCGTCTCCCAACTTTGGCCACGCAAGGTAAGTTGGGGTTCAGTCCGATGGTGTTCAGATAATTCACAAGCTTGAAACACCATCTGAAGCCTCAGAGGAAAATGGAAATAACTTCAGTGTCCTTTTGTTAAGTATCCGACTGTGCTTTCCTTAGGAGTTGGTGGTGTGTGCACCTTAAATGGGACAGTTCTGTTTACCGGAATATCCACTCAACTGGTACATCCGTTCTCCATCCCCTGCAGGGAAACAGAACTTATTCTGCTTGCCAAAAGCTACAGAAGAAAAGCTTGGTGAAGCTATTAATTTTATATGGTAGAATAATTTTCATGAACTGCCTTAGAACTTGGTCTACCTGTGAAGACCATCGCATAATGTCATCTTGAGAGTTGATCTAGCTCTGAGACTCACTCCATCTTGAGCAGCCCCTTAAAATATTCCCAATATATTTGGAATGCTTACACATATTGTGAAACCTGCTTTTCATAATATGACAGTAATAAGTATTACTATTATTAGCACAGTGCAAAGAGCTTTGTATCCAAGAAACAACTTAATGCTCACATGAGGGAGGTACTATTATTTCCCCCATTTTAACCCTTTGCAGCTTGGAATAACTTTCCCGAGAGTTGGCCAGTGGGGTCCAGTCTCCAAAGCAGGTCTCTAGCGTATCCTTTATTCCCTTGCTGTTCTGACACCCTTAGAATAAATATGCTCTGGGCTAGGTGCTCCCCACTTCCCACCCATCTTTAGTAGTGGTGAGCTTCACTACTAAATCTTAATTTGGGGCGCCTGGGTGGCTCATTTGGTTAAGCGACTGCCTTCGGCTCAGGTCATGATCCTGGAGTCCCGGGATCGAGTCCCGCATCGGGCTCCCTGCTCAGCAGGGAGTCTGCTTCTCCCTCTGACCCTCCCCCTTCTCATGTGCTCTCTCTCATTCTCTCTCTCTCAAATAAATAAATAAAATCTTAAAAAAAAAAATCTTAATTTGTGGGCAATGCATTCGTACTCTTCATGCCTCTGATTTCCTATCCAGAAAGTGACAACTGCCCTTTATATAGCTCAGTATTATTATTTTATCATCATGACACAGATGAATGTGATACAGACTTATAGCAGTATAGATTTTGCTGGCCAGGGATATTGAAGGCAAATATATTTGGACTATATCCGGTGTACATTGTGTGTGCAGCTGTGAGCCCTTCTGTGTTTGCCAGATTCCCAGTTAGGTAAGATACTCAAGGCCATGTAAAAATAACTAAAAGTTATCTAAAGAACCAGATTATTTTAGTATTTCTTGTATCTTCATTAACCTTTTCCTTCTTGCTAGGATTATGTATTTGATTTTTCTCTCGGTATGGTTTCTTTCTTAAGTGGCCCCTCTGCTTTGTCAAACAGTACATGATCACATAGTTGGATTTTATTGATTCGTGACTGTGTCTTTATCTCAGTATATTTGGTACTATAAACTTTTTCTTCTAAAATATTTTCAAGTTTTTATTTATTTATTTATTTATTTATTTATTTATTTATTTATTTATAATATTTATTTGACACAGAGAGAGAGACAACGAGAGAGGGAACATAAGCAGGAGGAGTGGGAGAGGGAGAAGCAGGCTTCCCGCTGAGCAGGGAGCCCAATGCGGGGCTCGATCCCAGGACCCTGGGATCATGACCTGAGCCGAAGGCAGACGCTTAACAACTGAGCCACCCAGGCATCCCTAAAATATTTTCAAGTTTTTAAATCTAATACGCTCTGAAAAAAATTGATTAAAAGGCATATTTTCTGGTTGCATTTTTTTTTAAACTACTGGTATTTAATTGTGGTAATAATTGCTACACTGGCAAAATTTTGGTGTGTGTGTGTGTGCAAATGGTAATTGGAGACTAATGTCCATTTTCTAAACATAAATTTTCCAGAGAAATGGAATTATTATTTGCTGCTAAGAATGTCACTTAAAAATACTATTTGAATAAGGAGTTATCAAATACTCCATTGTTTCTTTCCCCAATTATTAGTGAGCTGCTACCCCAAACTCCTTAAAGTTACAAGAATGATTTATAAACATCATTTAGATTTACTATGATCACTTACATTTCATAAAATAATATTTCTTTACAAATATAATTTTTTTATTTACTTGCCAAACATGCCATTTACTAATATTGGTACATTTCTGCTTTATCTGTTAGGTCCTATGGCAGAAGGGTCTGTCTGCCTTTATTTCATTTTGAAAAATGTCATGCAGACCAGCCATATCAGTTGGTGGTGATCTTTCTTTACGTTTATTAAGAGCCTTATTTCTGGGAAATAACTTACTTTTTGGTGCCACATGCTTCAAGTTTCAAATAAATACCATCTGAAGACTTTCCCATTTGTGCCTTAAGGGCTGGTGGGGCTGGGTTGTGATGGTGGTAGTGAGGGGGTGGAGGTGAGGGGGTGAGAGGTGTGACCCAACCAAAAGATCACCTGGATTCTTGATGTCACTCAGTGTCCTGGATGCCACTGTCTAGTTAGCCGGTAAGTAATGGAGAAGGATATTTATCATACAGATGGTTCTTTACAGAATCAGCATTCTCTCAACTGTAAGGTTGTTGATTTTTAGGATTAATTAGTAGGGTTATTAATCCAAACAATTAAATTCTCTCCTAAGAGTACAGCTGTCTGATTAATTAATCTATTAATTAATCAGTGGCTTCTCCAGATGTCTGTTGAGATACTGTCCCTTGAGCACTGCTGAGATGTGTTTTCAGACCATGAATTAATCCCTTTCACTTATTCAACTTTACAGTAAAAGGAGACTATTTATTAAGAGAGCTTGTTGTGGGTTTGCTGTGAGCAAAAATCTATTTGTAATTATTTCAGGTATCCTTCTCACTCACGTATGTGACACACTTCTGTGTCATGAATTGATAACGTTTGATAAAATCTTAATAGCTTTTCAGATGCATTTCCTCTCACCATTCTGGAAAGTGTACTTACAAATTAAACATTTCAGCTCAAAAGAGAAGAGTCATCACATTCTAAAACATGATTTATTTATTTCAATAAAGCAAGAAAATTATACCAATATTTCTAGTCATATAAATTTCATGACCTGTTCGAGAGCCACTGTTTTTGAAAGGCAGAACTTTGTGTGGCAAATTCTTTCTTCCTGCATCTTGCTTCAAGCTCATGTGGGACTCTAGGTCCCCTGAACAAGTCCTTCTGTGGTGATATTTGGGAACCCCCAGGAAGTCATTGTCTAGTAGGTTAAGAAGTGATTTCCTCCTCTGGGAGGAAATCTGGTCACCTAAATACCGCAGACATAGAACGACCTTCTCTCTCCCCTGCAGGCCACCCAGCACTTCAGCCTTACTTAGCCAGTCCTTCTTTTGATAGCTGTCTTCTTCCTGGAGCCATATTACTTTGGCTGGATTATGCCAAGCTCTTCAGCAGAGCCTCACCACTCCACTGATACAGTAGAGTCCTTGAGGTGACGAAGCTGCAAGGTATTCTTTTGAAAAGTGAGAAGAATGATTCTCTCCCCACTCTTTTTGTGTGTGTGTGTGTGTATGTGCCAATATAATATAGCAGAACACAACATCAATTTTACAATCAGAAAGACCTGAATTTGAATCATTCATCAAGCCAATGTCTACATAGATTAAACAAGAGGATGGTGATGATGATACTGACTTCACAGAGTAGTTCTGAGATACTGCACTTGAAAGACTGAATGTAATCCAGGCTTCTCCTTCAGGAACCCAGCCCTTGGATCTCCCAGCAGAGTTAAGAACACTTCTGTACATCAGATGTATACATTCATTCATTCATTCATTCACTCATCAGTTGGTACTTACTATGCACTCATTATGTGTCCAAGACTGTATTGACTTATGTCTTGAAGGTGTGTTCCAAGCACATAGGATGGAGAAGAAGACAGGAGAGAAGAAAAAGCTCTGGGCAACAGTTGAGGCTATGGACCCATTTGAACTCACCAACATGATTGTGTGCACATTAAAAAGACAAGAGTGGAGCATGAACCTCTGGGGAACAGAAACCATTAAAGGGAGAGCAGAAGGACAGTTGTCAGTACTGAACATGGAGGAGGTGTGATCAGTGGAGTGGGAGGAGAACCAGGAGAGGGAGAAGAGCCACAGTGGGTGGTGTCACAGAAGACAATGGAGGAGTACCCCAAGGAGCAAGTGGACAATTTGACAAGTGGATCTAAGTATCTCTTGGCTTGGGCAAGGCTAAGACATCGGTGACCTTGATGGAGTCATGGCAAAAAATGCCAAATTGCCATTGGTGGGGAGTGAAGAGGAAGGAGAAAATATAGATTTCTTGAAAAAAGCATGGGTTTGAAGGGAAGAAGGCAATAAAGGAGGCAAGAAGTTTTAAGGCAGGTTCACTTTTTAAGATGGAGGAGACTGAACATGTTGTGATATGTTCCAGATAGTTTTACTTGCCAAAACAATTTAAAATTTGCAGTGAAATGAAGTTTCAAAAACTATAAAAATGGAAGTTAATCTGTCACTTCCATTTTAATTATTAAAGTTAGGCATAAATTCTAGTATAATATAGCTCTAGTGTTTGTCAGAAATGGAGGAGAGATGCATTATTTGAATTTTTTTAATGCTCTTTTTTCCAGATTAAACCTGATATTTTGACTAGTGAAATACTTTGGACGAAGAAGAACCAATCCAAACACTTTCTTGTGAACATCTCTGATGCCTCAACATTCAGTTCAGTTGTTTCCTTCCCAAGTAAGCACTCAAAGCAATGAGAACCAGACCCATTGTCAGATCGCATTTCAGTCAGTTTCTCTCATCACAGGAAATTTGTGAAAATGAGCACATCTTTGCCTGACTGCTTGGTAAAACTGAAAATCCCACCACATACATCAAGCTAGGCCTGGACTATTTCTTTCAGTCATTTGTTTAAAGGCCTTATTTCCATGTATTTTACTAGACTGGCCTGACCTGTGAGGCAACAACGGATGATGAACCCAGGGGGCCTCCCGATCCTTCCCCCTGCTTGGGTTTTTTTGAAGTCTTCTATTTTTTGGAGGGAGAGCCACTCCGATTAGCAGAGAGTGGAAGTAAAGTGACAAAGGGATATGGACTCTTCCTCTTCACAGTATGGCTAGAAGTGGTGCTATGGAGTCACCTCTGGGGTCCTTGAGAAGCTCTCTTAAGGCAGGGAGAGCCCGGGGGAATGGCCCCTCTTGGATGCTCCATCTAGCAGTGGACTGTAATGAGTTTTGCAGTGATTCTCCATGATCCCTCCTTTCTAGGTCTCTCTGCTTTCACTCCAACCCTGCTTTGCAGAGTTCATCTATGAGTCAGTGTGTTCCTGCATGGGAATGAACCAAGAGTTTATAGCTGGGGTTGCCAAGCTTTTCTTTCTTTCTTTCTTTTTTTTTTCTTGGATTCAGACAGATTCGCTATTCCTTGATAGATAAAGGAAGTAACAAACTGAGAGATGATTAGCCCCCCATTTCCTTCTTTTTGGGGAGTTTCACTTGGAATTCCTCCACCCCACACCTTCCTCCCCCCACACCTCCCATCTAGCTCAAAGCACTCCCTGCCCTCAGGTTTGTCTCTCTTTCTCTTTAATTTCAACATTAGATGAATAAACATATCTATTCTCGGAGTACATTACTTTTCCCCACTTTCCTTCTCCTCATTTAGAATCCTATGTTTTGACATGATTTATCATGGGTTGTCACCCCTGATGATTAGAAAAGGCACTAATGAGATAGAGCTTGTCAAGACTTGATCACAGGGTCTCTATGTTCTGTGGGATGGTAATAGGACACCTTCGAGAGACTTGGAGAAAACAGAAAGTGTGAGAACAAATTATGGATTCTTGTGGATGAGGGCAGAGGTGAGGTGAGGCTCCTCCAAATCAGAATTCCTTAAGGAAATCAAATACTACCATAGCAGCTCTGTTCTTGACAGAACTGTTCTCTGTAAACAGTTCACCCAGTGATAAAGGTGAAATGCTAAAACTTAAAACAAGCTATTCACAAGACCAGAATTTTCAAAAATAGATGTGGGTGTTTCTTGCTGTGAAGATTGTTTTATTTGTATGATAAACATAACGTGAAAAACCGACAGATCGATCAGTTTTCCATAGGTTTCATGTGGAATGCATGAGCTAACCCCAGACTGATGAGACTGAATTTACGGGCTCCTCTGACAGGATTTCTTGTTTAAGATCCAGCTCTTATTCTGGATCATTGTGGTGTAGCTATCAAGTTGGCAGCAGTTCATTAGGAAATGAGTATCCAAAAATAAACACATCGGGAAATCCATCAGGTTTCTGCCATATGAATTTACAGATTATAGATTTACAATATTGTACATACACTGAATGCCATAAATTGGAAATCTTCTGTTGGTCTGCATGCAACTATTTCGTTCAGATGCTTAGATAATCAGGTTCTTTTTGTATCCAGAACAACTTCTCTAACTCAGGTAAGAACTTACTTTAGTGTAAAGCTTATATTCAACCATAACTTGTAATTTATTATTAAAAAAAATACCATTGGACATGTGTCTGTTTAATACTGTTTTTAGAGAGAACTTCGGTACATCCAAGGACACACTCCAAACCTTCACAATTGAACACACGTCCACATTTTATGAACATAAATTTACCTTAGATTATAATCCTCAATCTTTGTCATAAATCAGAAAACTCATTAGGAAGGTATACAATTTTTTAAATTAAATAATTAAGCTAATGCATTGTTTTTGTCTTGCGTTACTGTTATCCTAGTCTCATACAGTACTAAAGGATTAATCATGGTCTGTTGCTGGTCGACCAGTGGATTTGACACAGCTAACTCCACTGTGAATGTGATTATGCATTTCAGAATTTTCATGAAGAAGCAGCTGCCAGAAGGAACATGTGCTAGGGAGTGTTCATATTTTATGAAAACTATCTTGGTCCATTGCCTCCTTCCCTTGAATTAGCACTCAATTATCCTAAAGGAAGAGGCTGAAGACTCAGCAGAGCTGGAAGATAACCTCCAATCTCGTTAGCCCAGCAGCAGCTGCCCGGATTTGCTCGCACCAAATTGCAGCACCTCGTTTCATTTGTGCTGTCTTACTTTGTAAAAGACACAAATGTATTTTACATTTTTAAAATGTCTTAGCACAGATTGAGTGCTACATAACAGCCTGAAAACTGGTAAAAATCTCTCACTTAGGAAATATCTTTCATACCCATTTGAGATTGGACAGGCTAAAGGCTGCATGCTCTCTCTCTCTCTCTCTTTTTTTCCCTTAACTTCTGGACTGGAAAGGATGACAGTACCATTAGTTCTGTAGTTGTTTTTTAATTATACTAACCTATTTTTTTTTAAATTATGGAGATAGTCAATTAGGTCATATTTGGGAGGTGTGTCTTCCCAATGTTTGAAGGGATTCTTGTGGAAACAAGCATAATCACAAAAAATTGTCACCCAGTAGAATAAGAATAGTTCCAGAATAAGGTAAATTATTAGGTAATTAAAAATAGAGAAAGAGAAGAGAAATATTTGGTCACAGATACTGAAACAAAATGGTGTGGCTGGGGCTGTGGGGGGTTCTGAAATCATGTGATTGAACAGAACTACTGGAAAAGAGGCTACATTATTTGAGGCTGATAAGCATCAACCAGAGTGCATGTAATGGAAATACATTTTCTAAGTATGAAACAAGTTACGGTGCTATAATTTTAAAGTCACATAAATGTAAAGATGAAATTGAAAGATAAGACTGCTTAAGTTCAAGATTCACATTCTTTAAAAAAGAAACTGATCTTATGTTTCTTCCTGGGGAATTACATCAGATATGTTAACCGAAGTGATTTCTAGGTGATTACAACAGAAATTAAATTGAGTTTTAGGGAGGAAAAGATCGTAGGTTGTTAATAAAACAGAGTCTCTTGTCAGCATAATTTTAGGCCCACTGATACATGACCCAGGCAATGTAATATTTTTAGTGCTCTATACAATCATTCTTTTGTGTGTGGAGGTCTATATATAGATGTTAATATAAATTTATATTGACAAACGTAGAGATATTGTTCATTAGGTTTCTGGTTTTAGCCTGTCTTTTTTTTATTAGAGTCAGGAATTCCCCAAAGGCAATCCTGACTTTAAAACTACAGGAATCCAGGGGCGCCTGGGTGGTTCAGTCGGTTTAGCGTCTGCCTTTGGCTCAGGTTGTGATCTCCGGGTCCTGGGATGGAGTTCCCCATCAGGCTCCCTGCTCAGTGGGGAGTCTGCTCTCTCCTTCTGCCTCTCCCCATGTTCTCTCTCTCTCAAATAAATAAATAAATAAATAAATAAATAAAATCTTTAAAAAAATTAAAAAAAAAACTACAGGAATCGAAATCAAGATCTCAAAGATCTGCAACTCCTGTGTTAATTGCCACATTATTCACAATAGCCAAGATATAGAAACAACTTAAGTGTCCATCAGTGGATGAATGGATAAACAAAATGTGGTAGATACATCCAATGGAGTATTATTCAACCTTAAAAAAGGGGGAAATCCTACAGTATGTGACAAAACGGATGAAGCTGGAGGACCTCATGCTAGGTGAACTGGGTGGATCCCAGAAGGTCAAACACTGCACGATTCCACTCATGTATGGTATCTAAGATAGTCTCATACTCATGGAAGCAGAGATTAGAGCCGTGGTTGCTGGAGCTGGACAGAGGGAGAAATGGCAGCCGCTAATCCATGGGTATAAAATTTCAACCGTGCAAAATGAAGAAGTTCTAGATCTGTTGTTCAACATCATAACTATAGTTAAAAATAGTGTATTGTAAACTTAAAACTTTGTTAAAAGGATAGGACTCAAGTTAAATGTTCTTACTACAATAATTAAAAAAAAAAAAACCCTGCAGGAATCAATGTTTCAAATTTGCTCTAGTTAGAAACTGACAATAATATGTAGATTGAGTTGAGGGAATAATGAACGCTCTCATACCCCCATGGCTGAGTGTCTCCGTTGCTGTCTGCTCTTTGGCGCTTTGGGGACCCAGCAGGAGTGTATGACTTACTGTGTCACAAAACTAGTTATGTGGAAAGCCAGGTCTGGGATACAGGTTTCCCAATTCCCTGGCCAATATCTTTCCACTAAGCTGTTGTACAAAGATTTCCGGTAAATGGACACTAGGCGTATTTATGAATGGAGCAAACCCATTTGATATGATAAACTACCTTGCTGGGAGGTGGAGGTTTCGATTTTCCTGTGTTTACAAAGGAATTGAAAGCTGGACAGTAGCTTATGAAGCTGTATGTATATATATCATTAGGCCTTAGTTTTCCATAGTGGCTAGATTAAAATGCACAGGTTTAAATTTAACAGCTTTGGTTCTTAATCTGGGGTATACACTTAATATTAGAAAATAATGTTTTGTTTCTAACATGAAGATGGACAACTGGAGAAATTTTGGTGGCTTAATGAAACCACCAAAGTGACTTATGCCAGACTGACAAAATTGCTTTTTACATAATACGGACCCACTGGTTTTTCACTACATGATGCTTAAATCTCTGCATCTCAACTTAATGCTTGTGATAGTGCTTAGATCATTTTTAATACTGCCCTTAATTTTTCCTACTATAAAGTCCTGGCAGTTCCTGGTGAATAGAGTTTAAAAAGACAACACAAGTGTTCAGCAGTTGGTATGATATTGTGAGGAAATTATGCCCTTTTCCCCCCACCAAGTAAATCTGAGCCAGGAGATAGTTTCCCTGTTAGGTTAAGTGCTATGTAATTACAAAATTATTTTGTATTAAAATTAAAAGAGGGGGGAGAGACAGTTGGCAAATTTGGGGAGTTTTGAAATACAGGAGACTCTACCAGCAGTATTAGATGGGGATCCAATTTCAATTCTGGTTTTCAAGAAGGGAACTAGTTTTGACTCGTCTTGCCTTGAAGTGCCAAGGATCCTTTACTCAGCTTGGTTGGAAGAATTCTTTTGATCCTCTGACACGTTGACTTAATTAAGCTTCAGCGTCATGGAATTTGTGAGCCAAGTTTGGCAGATTAACCGAATGAATTCACCTAGTACATAATTGCCTTAAGGATAGCTTCCCATGTAGGTCTACAATAACTTTTGTCCACGTGTGCTGATGTTAGGAAACATTGGAAGACTGGAGCATGGAGAGTAGGAAAGTTATTTAAGCAAGCAAGCAAACAGATTTATAATGGGGAACTTAAAATGTTTTGCTAGAACTTCTGAAGCTCTAAACTGTGGTCAATGATTTATATCTTGTGTGGGATAAAACAGACCCTTGACTGCTAAAATATGGTCTGGTTGCATTTCCACATTTAAGATTTCTCTGACACTATCTTGCTGTCACTCTCAGGGTTAGGTCAATGTCCTGCTCTTATTGCTGTTTTTAGCAGCATTTTTAATTTTATAAAATGTATTGGTAGGAATGGATGGTGAAGAATCTGTAAATCATCTTTGCACTTTTAATCCTATTCTGGAAACCAAAGAATCATGTAAGCTACTTGAAATAGAAATATTTTGTCAGATTTTTTCTTAATAAAGCAACTTATAGAAAATGGGGTGAACATGAAGGATGTTTTAAAAAATATTAACTCATTTTTAAAAATCTGTTAAAATTCATTAAAATCAACCATTTACCCCTTTATGTTTTCTTAAATTCAACAGAATTTATAATAATTAGATTGCAACATTTTGCAACTTTATCAAGCAATAATCTAAGATGGAATGATGAGTTGAACCCCAAAAATAAAAAAATTAATTAATAAGATTGTATCTGGTTCTGGGCAAACATACTTTAAAAGGAGAAAAATAAATTCTTCTTTTGAACAGAGAAGCCAGAATGGTAAAGGGAAGAAAATTTTTTCCCCATGAGGGATGTTTGAGGCACAAGAATATTTATCATAGAGAAGACTCGAGTCGGTCTAAGGCTATGTCTTCCACATAGTACATACACAGCTAATACTTATTGAATGTCTGAATGAATCACAGGGTTCAAATACTAGGGGTATCATCCTGTGAAAGCGGAATTAGATTCTGTTTGGTCTCATAGATGGAATTATGACCCACTTTGCTGAATACAAGGAAGAACTTTCTACCTCCCAGCTATTTAAAGGAGGATGGACATCCTCTCGGATGGGTCTGCTGCCTGGCATGGACTGGATGGGTCTTTGGTGTGGGTGCTTTGGGGAGGACTCAAGAAATGTATGGAAGGTTGGGTCAGGTGACTTTGGTGGCTCCTTTTGATTCTGACATGCTGTAAAGCAATCTTTTTTGTTTTTCTTGGATTCCTACTCCATATCCTCATTCTGTTATGGGAAATGTTGAGGATTTAATAATGCCCTGGACTTATTAAATCAAGACCAAAAGCCATGAGTGAGAGAAGGCAGGCTTGATGGTTCAAGGTGGGTCTTCCATCACAAAACTCTGCATTTCTGGCACAAGGGGCATATGTTGACCCTGCATTTTAGTTTTTAGAATTATTCTTATTAACTCTGATGGAATTTTGAAATTCCTTTTGAAATAGAAAGCAATTACTTTTTTTCTTTTTTTTAATTTTATTATGTTATGTTAGTCACCATACAATACATCATTAGTTTTGATGTAGTGATCCATGATCCATTGTTTTCATATAATACCCAGTGCTCCATGGAATATGTGCCCTCCTTAATACCCATCACTGGGCTAACCCATCCCCCCACCCCCCTCCCCCCTAAAATCCTGTTTGTTTCTCAGAATCCATAGTCTCTCAGGGTTCATCTCTCCCTCCGATTTCCCTCCCTTCATTTTCCCTTCCTTCCCCTAATGTCCTCCATGCTATTCCTTATGTTCCACAAATAAGTGAAACCATATGATAACTGACTTTCTCTGCTTGACTTATTTCCCTTAGCATAATCTCCTGCAGTCCCATCCATGTTGATGTAAAAGTTAGGTATTCATCGTTTCTGATGGCTGAGTAATATTCCATCATTAGCCATCAGGGAAATTCAAATCAAAACCACATTGAGATATCACCTTACACCAGTTAGAATGGCAAAAATGGACAGGGAAAGAAACAACAAATGTTGGAGAGGTTGTGGAGAAAGGGGAACCCTCTTACACTGTTGGTGGGAATGCAAGTTGGTACAGCCACTTTGGAAAACAGTGTGGAGGTTCCTCAAAAAGTTAAAAATAGAGCTACCCTATGACCCAGCAATTGCACTCCTGGGTATTTACCTCAAAGACACAGATGTAGTGAAAAGAAGGGCCATATGCACCCCAATGTTCATAGCAGCAATGTCTGCAATAGCCAAACTGTGGGAAGAGCCGAGATGCCCCTCAACAGATGAATGGATAAAGAAGATGTGGTCCATATATACAATGGAATATTACTCAGAAAGCAATTACTTTTTAAAGGAAGCTTGTTTTCCTATATCAAACAGGTGAGAGCTATCTTTAACGGCTATTATTTTTTAAAACTCTCATTATGGGTTTCACAATGTTCCCCCAAAATTCATATGCTGAAGTCCTAATCCCTAGTACCTCTGAATGTAACTTATTTGGAAATAGAGGTTTACAGAATGAAGGGTCCTTTGGGTAGGCCCAATCCAATATGACTGGTATCCTTATAAAAAAGGGAAATTTGGAGACAGACACACATACAGGGAGAATGTCACATGAACATGAAGATGGCCATCTACAAGCCAAGGAGAGAGGCCGGGAACAGATCCCTCCCTCACAGTTGCAGAAGGAACCTACCCTGTCAACACCTTGATCTTGGCCTTGTAGCCTCCAGAACTATGAGACAATAAATCTCAGGCCACTCAGTTTGTGCTACTTTGTTATGGCAGCCCTAGCAAACTAATACACTCTTTAAAAGACTTTACATATCTATCGGGTTGCTAAAAGGAGAACATATTTAGTAGATCAGAGGAAACAGTTGCCTCATATAAAACATTTTCTTTGGTGCACATGGGCTTAATTTTCCTAGCAGTCCAGTTCAAGTCCACACAACTTGTGGCTTTTGTTGCTTTCATTAAACAGTTGGGAGATGAGCCATCAACAAAGCATGAAGATCCCACATTATGTTGTATGCTGTGTTCTGTAAATGGTGAACATAATTTTCTCACTTATGAGATACTTTCCATGCTGGGCACATACGTCTTGTTACACATTTTACATTGCACGTGTTCTGGATTTCCATTTCCATTTATATGTGAAAAATATCTGGACTGGCTGCTAAACACACAGGGAAAGGAAGGAAATGGATAATTTACCTGAAGCATTTAGCCCGTTTCAACTTTTATTATTCCGAGCTACCCCATTGGAGTAAAAAGAGGAGAAAAATGTCGCCTTTAAACAGACTTTATTCAAGACATGCCTGGCTTTGGTGCAGTGACTACACTCCTGGGAGTAGTTGTCGTGCTGGGTGATGCTGTGTGTAAGCAGACCTCCAGGGGTATGATTCCTAGCCGTCTCTCTCCCCACCACCATCTGTTGTGCAATATATTTCCTGCAAAATCGTATTCAAGCGTGGAATTGAAATTTGTATCATTACCAGCCAGTAGTTTACTACGAGTAAGACACTTGCCGGACATGTCAAAAGAACATCAGAATAGCTTCTTTGAAATTCAAATCACCTGCTACTCCTTTCGATCAGACCTGTACACACTCTCTTAGAGCATCAGGGTCAGCCTCCGTCTTTAAAGATTGACCGATGTTCTTGAATCAGTGATCTCGGTGAGGGTTTGGCCTTCATATCCCTCACTGTTGCAGAAGGTTTGACCAGGATTTTGGGTTGGGCCCAGAAGGATGATCTGGGATGGGTGACCGATTGGAGAGAGACTGAGTCAGGAAGAACCAGTGGGGGGTCAATTAAAAGCCAGACTTCTTTATAAGAAGGTAAGCCTAGTTCTGGGAATGGCTAGATACATTCTCCTGTATGGGAAGTGAGAGAAGAGAGAGAGAATGGATTAATGTGGAAACTGGTCAGAAATAACCAGGGAGAGTGAGGGGCAACTGCTGTGACTTCCAGTGGGGTTTTCCATAATGCAAAATGGGAAGGGTGCTTTGGACTCTGCTGAAGATTTAGAATTGAGCCAGATAGTCCTCAGCTTTTCTGCTGGTTGAAATCTTTAGTTAAGAGGAACAGACTCCCCTAAGTCACCTGAAGTAGTACAGTCTGATTATAAGGACTCATGGCAGGAATCTCACACAGGTCACCTAGAGCCCTGGGAACAGTCAGACATCTGAGCCCCATGGAGCTGAAAATATCACCTGGGGAAAAGATGCTTATCGTCAGGGCTTTCAGACAGCTGCAACTTCTATCTTCCCAGCGCCTCAGCACAACAGGTACCTGCTAATGCGCTGGCCACTGGTGTCGTTCACCTCTCTCTGATCCTGTTTTCCTACGCCTACCTTTTGGCTTTTACTCCCACCACCAATTTCTTACCTATCGCTGTTTGTCTCAAGTTCAAACTCTCACAAAGCAATGGAAGTATTGGTTTAGTTGGTTGGACCATCGCCTAAGTGCTATAGGGCCGAGCCAGTGACAGGACTCGGCGCTCTTTCCTCTTTTCCCAAGTCATCGCATTTAAAGTCTCAGCTTTTCTTGAAAGTTCATTATGTCCTCTAATCTGCTCCCTACTTCCCTGCATGCCCTAAGGTGGCCAGGAAAGTGCACAGGGAGGGCGTCTAGTTAATGGATCCTGTCCTGTGAATCTACAGCTTTCCTTCCTTATTGAGCTCCCGATTCTCCCATATGCCTTCTTATAAGGCGTAAGTGGGGAGAACAGCTGTGAACCCCCTCCTGGCTAGCCAAGCCCTTGGGCACTTACCTCGTTTCCCACCAGGAATTATTCTTGACCCCTACCAACCCTCTTGGACTGACACACTTGAGTCAGTGATTTTCTCCTCCTGATACCCTGTTCAAGACCACCATCATCCGTTGTCTTGGCAGGAGGATAATGAAATTTATGGGAACTCAGTAGCCTGATATTCCATTAAATGAACATACAAAATAAAGAAAGCAAGGAGAAGGAGACTAAGAGAAACAGGGGGAGCTGGAAGAAATAAGGAAGTGAGGAGGAAGAAGAGCTAGAGGAGGAGGGGGAGGGATGGAGACAACAGAGGAAAAAGAGGTGGCAGAAGAGGAAGGAGGGGAGGAACATCTTGAGAACAGGTCTTGGCCAAATAAACATTTTTCTCAATCAGTCGTCCCTGGCGGCACGCATTTACACTCATCCACTGAGTGCCCATCCATCTTTTCTCCTTTCCTTCTCCTGGCAAATCTCTGCGGAATGGGGGCACCACACCACAGGAAGCAGACTGGGACATGCTTGAGAACAGGAGAGGGACTGCTAATTTTGCCTGGGAAGATCAAGAAACGGGGGCTGGAGGAGATGGCATTGACTGAGGTCCATAAGATGGGTGGGTTGGTTAAGCAAATAGGTGACCCCCGAGCCTGACGGGACAGCCCATAAAATGATACACAGATCAAAGGAGAAACTACTGATTCAGGCAACAATGTGGAATAAGAGCAGGAACACTGTGCTGAGTCCAAGAAGCCAGACACAAGGAGCAGGAGACAGGCTTCCGACCCCGTTTCTATGAAGACGAAGAAGAGGCAAAAAGAATCTATGGTTTTAGAAGCTGAAAAGTGATCACCTAGGATTGGAGGGTAGTTTTGTGTGGGAAGGGACACAAGAGAACTTTGTGGGATGTTGTAAGTTTGTTCTGTGCCAATTTGGAGAGTGAGTAAATGAGAGTGTGCACATGCAAAGACTCATCAAGGTACACACTCACGATTTTTGTACTTTACCATAAAAAAATACCCTGCAATTGAAAAGAAAAAAGCTGGGGTGCCTGGGTGGCTCAGTCAGGTAAGCCACGGACTCCATTTCGGTTCAGGTCATGATCTCAGGGTCCTGAGATCAAGCCCTCTGTTGGGCTCCGTGCTCAGCGGATTGAGGATTTCTCTCTCTCTTTCCCCATCTCTGCTCCTCCCCCAGCTTGTGCGCACTCTCTCTCTCTCTCTCTCCCTTTGCCCCTCCCTCGACTCATGCTTTCTCTTGCTCTCTCCCTCTCTCAAATGAATAAATAAAATCTGTTAAAAAAAAAAAAAGAAAAGGAAAAAGCAAAAGCTAAGTGGAAGAAAGTATATATGCAGAACAGTATATTTAAAATACTAACACAGGCAAACAAAGCCTACTAGACACTAGCCCTGATTTTACAATTTATATTTCTGTTTTTTAAAAGCTTGTTGAAATTTAAAATTAGGCTCTAATAACACCATGTGAATACATTATAGGTCTGATTTTAAGATGAGATTTAATAAATGTGTACCTTTAAATATTTATTAACTTAAAAATAGATCACAGGTAGTTTTTGTCTCATGCCTTTTTGGCATCTATTTGCTATGACTTGGGAAAAAGCATTGATTTTTATTTTTATCAAAAATAAATAAAATTAAGGGGCGCCTGGGTGGCTCAGTTGGTTAAGCGACTGCCTTCAGCTCAGGTCATGATCCTGGAGTCCTGGGATCAAGTCCCACATCGGGCTCCCTGCTCAGCAGGGGGTCTGCTTCTCCCTCTGATCCTCTTCCCTCTTGTGCTCTCTGTCTCTCATTCTCTCTGTCTCAAATAAAAAAAAAAATCTTTAAAAAAATAAAAATAAATAAATAAATAAAAGTAAGAAAAACTGAGATTTTATTTATTTGAGGGGGAAAGTACCCACTATTTTTTTCATGACTGTGAACTTGTTTCTAAAAGCCCTCCAGAAATAGCTGAAGAATTTGCTGTGCATACTCTACTAGCAAAATAAATGTTCAGTTCTTTGAAATATGCCTGAAGTGAGTGTTCATATAAACAGACCTTCCTTAACTGAGTGATATGAAAATATTGGCTGGAATGATTCATACTTTTTTGTGAGCCAAAATGTATGCATGAGTATTGTTTGAATAAATAAATTATGTTAACCACAGTTTGAAATATACCAAAGACATCAAGTTTCTTTACGGTAACTTTGCTATTCTGGACCAGAGGTCATGACTTTCATCTTGGCTTTTATGCTGTTAAGAGAAAATGCTGCAGGGGGCCCAGGAAGTTGGTCATAAGGCGGAGTTAAGTTCAGACGCCACTCTGAGGCTCAGTATCCTCATCTGTAGAAGCCTATCTAGTTGTATCTGCCTCAATGTGTAGCCATGTGGAGTGAGTGATAGGACACTGAAAGCCCAAGGTCTGGCGTATAATAGTTGCCCAATAAGTGCTTCCCTCCTCCTCCCTCTTTTCCTGGGGATTCTCTGGTCGCTGCCATCTTCTGTTAGGTGGGAGCACCTTACAAAGTTCTGTTTACTTGCTAGCTGGTTAATTTGACAATAAGGAAGAAGAGAGGGAGTGATCTTTGGTTCAGATTATTTTTCCCCTTGTTCTGGGTCTTAAGAAATACATTCTAGTTGGACAGAGCAGGTTGAAATTAGGAGATAAAAGTGTCTTGCCTGTGAATTTGAACTAGTAGGATCTGCCTGGTTGAGCCTCTTCTCTACCTGTGGATCTCTCTGTTACAGGAGGGGTTTGCCGATAGCCTTTCTCTAGGTGCACCTTATACCTGCTACAAAAGGATGCAATCCTCTGGTCGGGAGATTTGCACAGGCTTATGGAAACCTGAAGGGATATTAAGAAAAATTAATGGTATGTCTTGAGGAGCACGTGGGAAATAGGAGCTTCAGGAAGAACAGGATCTCTTGGGAAGGTTGGGAGGTCCGCCCTGGTCGCCATGCCACTGGGCCCCACAGGACTGCAGAGATGCCCCGGGAAAAGCAACTTTTCTGATTCATTGGCCTTTGGAATTGGTTTGTGACTTATAAACTCAACTTAGAATATAATTATGTCATTTTCCTCTTCACAAATGTGGCATCCTCTCGAATCTAAGCTGCAGGGGTAGCTTTATGAAATGAAATTGCTCCATAGTGCTTTCAATGGAAATTGCTGCATCAGCTACATGGTAGTGTCTATTCTGGAAGCTAATTGAAATTGCTCTGGCAGATGCCGGAAACAAATGCTGGGTAACATTCCCTTATGGGGGTCACTTTCTCCACTGTGTCACGTGTTACACTTGTTACACTGGCCTGTATTCTAAAAAAGAGCACAGGGCTGGGAGAAAGGAGATTTTGCCCCTGCCTTCCCTACAGTCCACACTTACGGGGGCATTCCAGTTCTGTCTGTGATGGGCATGTGCCCAGTACAGATCAATACAGTACTTGTGTCTCTTCACCGCCACCCAGGTTTGTTGACACAAATTCAATGTGAGAGTGTTTAAAAGACAAAACTTACTGGCCAAGTGAGTCATTTAACTTGGAATATTGATTTTGTCATTATATCCATATTTATTTAGTCTCTTATTCAACAAACATTTCATGAGTGCCTGATAATGGTTAAATTTTACTGAATGCTTAGAATATGCCAAAACACTCTTTTTGTGTTTTAACTGATTTAATCCTCA
>NC_138376.1:114082050-114168894 GCF_054177405.1 Leptonychotes weddellii
GACAGGTGCATTACTCCTAAGGAAATAGTTAAGATGCTCCTTGCTACTCCTACAGTCACAAATTAATACAAGAAGAGATCCTTGATTTCTGTCTCTAAATAAATGAATTGGAGGGGGAATTTGTACCATTTATGCTTCACTGTGATTTCTAAGAGTGAGAAGAATTGCCCCTTCAGAAGTTCCTGAGAAACACAGCCAACAGTCGGGAGAAACCTGTTGGCAGCGTCAGGAGGTAGAGGTGCTCTCAAGAGTGTTTGGACCACAGTCATTGTGATCCAGTGCCTCTGGCCTGCCTCCCACAGTGGAGCTAGGCTATCTGACAAAGGAAGATGCCATCTAGTGGTGATTACCCCTAAATGACTGACACCCAGGTCCTTTGGAGTCCGTAAGTCCCTGCAGATGTGCCCAGTAGATCTATTACAGAAGGTCTCTTGGAGTCCTAGGAGACTGAGGGAAGCTTCAGCTGCGTTCTTTGCTGGCTAATGGTCTAGTGATACATTAGTACCATTTGAATTGTTATGGATTCTTTACTAAGTATGTATTTGATCAAAATCCGTGGAATGTTGGTGTTTCGTCCTTGGAACCATGTATAACCCTTACTGCAAAGAGTGAAGACCCTGCTCTTCCTCATCACCAGGCAGCCCTGTGGATCTCATTCCTTCCTTCTTCCACTTCAGCAACTCAGAGCACTAGTCTGCATAGTTCGCTTGTTCCTTCCCTTCTCTGTGACTTTATGGCCCTTCTGCCCGTGATATGCCTCACAAATTCCAGCCTGAGCCTTACCCCTGGAGGACACCTTCACCGCCAACTTTGACCACGTCTCTCCTTAGCTCCACTCTCGGAACAAAGATCACAGTTCACAGCATTTACTGTGCCCCAATTATAGGCAGAGCTTGGGCAGGAATTCCACCTGCAAGGAATTCACGGTATGGGGGAAATGAGACACAGGCGTACTTAATTCAGCTTCAAGACCGAAGTAGTAAATGTCGTAAGAGCTGTAAGATTCTTCCAGCAGGACCTAGAGAGACTCCATGAAGGAGACTGTGTTCCTGCTGCGGGGGCTCTCTTACGGGTGTGCTGGGGATAGGATGCTGCTGAACTAAGCCACCATCCCCTTAGCAGAAAGCCGGCGGGAGGACGGGGCCAGCCAGAGGTCACCTCGCAGGCCCTACAAGTAGCATCGTTTCCCACGTGTGTCCTGATGTGAAGATGGTGAGTATACTTTCTTAAAGACGGGTTAGATTTGGACGTTGAGATTGTGTGTGTGAGGGGGAATTCAGGGGGAGACAAGGTTGGAAGAAGGAACCATGTACATTTTTTTTTTTTATTTATCTGAGAGAGAGAATGGGAGACAGAGAGCACGAGAGGGAAGAGGGTCAGAGGGAGAAGCAGACTCCCTGCTGAGCAGGGAGCCCGATGCGGGACTCGATCCCGGGACTCCAGGATCATGACCTGAGCCGAAGGCAGTCGCTTAACCAACTGAGCCACCCAGGCGCCCCTACATTTCTATGTTTGTATGTGTTTGTGGGTGCGTGTGTGTTGGGGAGAGCCCATGGGCAATAAGGCTGAAAAATGGATCGGAGAGCCGTCACACGGGGTCTTATATGCCAGGCTACTGACCTTGAATTTTCTTCTGGAATCTGGGTGGTTGGTGAAGGTTCATGTGTAGCAGAGTAATACAACGTGAGTGAGGCTTCTTATGTACTTCTATGTACTTCTTGGGTTAAAAAAGGGAGAGAGGCTGGGAAAGGAAATTCTAGGGAAAGATCTAGAATTGTTAAATTCTAAATTGTTAAATTGTGAATTGTTAAAGGCACCAGGAATGTTTTTCTGTCTCTCCTCTTGGTGTAGACTGGCTTTCTTCACTTCATAGGCCATATAGCAGGAAGGTGACTCAGCAACACCTCTTGTTCAGGAGACCAACCAGAAATGAGTACAGTCGTTTGGTCACAATCTCACATTCCTGGGTAGATTGTCTGCCCTGGTTTAATTAGCTGCCCAGGATTGTGAGATTCTGGTTTACAAGCATGGCAGCTGTGCGTGTGCGGATGTGGGGAGAGGGGGCAGGGGGCAATCAAGAGAGGTCATTATGAGCTGCGTAGACTCCTCAGAACATGCCTACTACTCTTACTGCTTATTTAGCTATTATTTCCAGTAAATCCTCACACACAATAGGATTAATGAATAGTTAGCCACATAGGACAAATGTTAAAAATCATTCGCATACTGAGAGACTTTGACACGAGAACCGTATGTCCGGTTTTGAGGACCTCTGCTATGCTATTGAACTGTAGCTAATATTAAATTAGCCTTATAAGAGGTGGAATAGGGTAGATGGAGTAATCTGATATTACCTTTGCCATTTCCATGATATATTTTCCCATTAGAACATTTTCATTGAAGAAAATAATATAACTCAGCAGCTACTTGCAACAGTTCTTCCCCAAGACCGAATATATTGTGAAAAAATAAGCTTTTGCTCATCGTAACTCTGAGTTATGCCTAGTGTATCTGAAAACTTAAGATCTCAAAGGGCCATTAAATTTAAGTAAGATTGAACACATCAGAGAAATGAAGAATTGGCAAATGGTGAATGCCAGTTAAGATGTTTCAATTAGACTGAAATTTAACCAAGGGCCTTATACATTTGTTTTTTATTGTATTTATTTCCTGGGTACATTTATTTTACATTCCAAATTTCTGTAATTCTAAAATCAAAGGGAGAAAATCTAACCCCTCCAGTTAAAGCTCATAAGGAACCTAAAATTGAAGCTTGGCCAGCAGGCCTAGCAGTGGGTCCTGGCTGGGCCACGCACGCCTCCCCACCCCCCAGGATGTGTGGGGGTTCTCCAGAAACACAGGCTCATCTCCCTGGAGCATCAGTTTTGCTTAATGTGAAGTAATTAAAAACATTATTTTCATGTTAAAGCAAACAGAGGAAGATTATGGAAAGAATTCAAGAAGAGCTTGATTTCTTTAGTTTTTTGTTTTGTTTTGTTTTTGTTTTTGTTTTATTAAAAACTGCCTGTTTAGGGCAGTTCTCCTCTGGCTGGGCATCTAATCATTGTGGGGAAGGGGGCGGGGTGTTGTTGGAAGACAGAGTGAAGATCAAGTCCGGAGACCAAGAGAAGTGAGTAACTTCTTTCCAGACCAGTCATTCCATTGGCAAGGGTTTTAGGTGGGGGCTGGGGTGTCCATGTGACTGTCAGTGACCATCCCTTGCCTGCCAAGGGCTCAGGGTCTCCTGGGACTATAGGCTCAATTGCTAATATTCTGTGGTTAAGAGGGATGCAGTGCACCCATTGTTTGGGCTTTTAGTCATTGTGAGAAATGCTGTTTTCCTGTTTTATGTTTTCCCGATGTTCGAATCACTCAGTATTAGAGCTGGAAAGGGCTTGTGGCTCAGCAAGTCGACCTTTCTTTCCCTCTGTAGAATTCAGCCTGGCTGAAAGAACTAAATTTAATAGGGGAGTTACTGAAATGACTTTCCTCAGTTATTAATTCACACATTTATTATTTATTCAGCTAGGAATCTGGTTTTCCAAACTCCCATTCTTCTTTTGAGAAAATAAAACTATAGAGGGAAATGTTAAGACTCAGAACAGCCTTAGCTCCTTCATATCCCAAACCTCTGGCAAACTACAGCCCTCCTCAAAGCTGACTTTTAGACAGCTCAGGGGCTAAGAATTTTTTAGGGGTCATTAAAACAAAAACAAAGATGAATAGGTGACAAAGATTATATGTGGCCTTCAAAGTCTGAAATATTTACTCTTTGGTTCTTTACCGAAAAAGTTTGCAGATCCCTAAGGCACAGTGGCCAACCAAAGGAACTCCAAATCCAGTCCCAGCTTGCTCATGGAACTCCACTTCAGTTCCAGGCAGCAGGGTGCTCGGCTCCAGGCGGTCACAAATGATCAAACCAGTCACCACAATCCTGTTTGTATTTCCTAACCTATTTAGGAATTAAAAGTAGCCATGTGACTTAGTTCTGACCTATGAGACCTGGAAGTCTTCTGATTGGGAAAAAGGTAGTGGTTTCAGGAAAGCTTTTGCTTTTCTGACATATTCGATAGCACCTATTTCACTTCTTTGACTGTGATGTGATGGCTGGAGTTGCAGCAGCTCTCTTATTACCACAAGGAGATGGCCAAGAGGACTGCAGTGTCATTGGCCTAAACATTGAACCAATACCAACAACCAACCATCTCAAGACGTCTTGCTGCATTTAAGAAAATTAAACCCATGTTTACTGAAGCCACTGCAATTGTTTTGTTACTTGCAGTCAAATATCTTCCTATTGATAGAGGTATTAGCCAGCCTCAAAAATGTCAATTGCTTCCAGTTTTTATTCTAGGAAATATTTTCTAGTCAACCAAGAGTTACTGGAGGTCTTCTATATTTTCATTTGTAATTGTCTCACCTCATTACTTACTCTGATATAGATTTAGCTTTTGTAATTAGTATTGCTTTTATGCATTTTAGATAAACTACATAACCTTGGAAAATTGCCCTTTTAGTTTCCAGATTTTTAGAACGGGAATAATAATAGTACCTACCTCATAAGGTGCTTTTGGGGAATAAAAAAATAATGTTTGCACTTAGCACTTAGCAGAGGGCTTGGTACATAATTTGTGCTAATAGATGTGAGTCGTTGTTGCTGTTGTTTTGTTGTTGTAATTCTGCTTGTCTTCCTCTTCCTCTTTCTCTTTCTTCTGGGTTTCTGGTAAAGGTTATATATGGAACTCCATCCCTTTACTAATGGCACAAAAGCAATAGCCTTGGAACTATCAGGAAATATTTACCTAAGAGGAGAGACTTTAACTTGAAATTCAGTGTTGGAAATAACCTGAAGAATTCTCATTCGTGGATGTAATTTTAATTTGCATATCAATATTGGAGCGATTTGGAGTACAAAAGATAACAGAAGCGTTTTCTTTCAGCTTTCCAAAGTTACCTGGATAAACTGGATAACAATATTGAGAGATGCACCTCATGACCGACTGAAGGCTCTTGCTTATGTTTAACACAGTTTGATGATTTGAAAGGCTCCATGTTCTATGTCACCCGAGTGATATACATTTTATGTAGGAATTTTTTATCATACCAATTTATATTTCTCATAAAGAATCCTTGGGGTTTTGACAGGGAAGAGAATCTATTTAGTAAAATTAGGGACAGGGGAAAAAAAGTACCTCTTTTTTAAATGATGCTTCAAAAGGAGGAATATCTCTATTGCAATAAATTATTTTTTGATTGCCTCTATACCTCTCCCTGCTCCATATCCCCATTCTGAATGGCATCATTAAACAGTGCCCGATGTGAATATTAATGTGAGTCAGGAAAAGGCTGCCAGCCACACACAATGCATTCAAATGTTGGCTTTACATAATTATCCTTCCTTTTTCCTGTGTTCTTTATGATGCCCGGTCTAGATTTTGCAGTGCTATCTAGTAAATCTGCACGAAAATTTCTTTGTATTTGGATGACAGCCTGAAGTATTGCCAGCCTTGTACCTAAATGAAATTTGGCTCAAACAAAAGCAAGCTACTGGCAAGAATGAAATTTTACTAGAGTTTTAAAGACACTATTCACATTCATCTGTTTTACTTCTTTTCTCTACAGATGTCCCTTGGCACTAGGTCATTGTTCTACATCTTTGAAAAGTGCAGAAGGATTAATAATCATGGCCACCCTATCTTAATGCCTCAGATTTGTTCAAAATAGTTACTGAATACTGAAGGAGAAGCCTAGAAAAAAATGTCTTTAGTCTGGGAAAACATATGGTTCTTCACAAAGGCAAATATTATTGAGGACCAGTAGATATTGTTGATAGATTTGCTTGTTGCTTGTTTCCTGAATGTTATGAAGTTTCTTGAATCTACTCACAAGCTTTAGGTAAGGGAGAATAAGGTCCCAAATAGAAGTTTAGAAGAGAGCTTTCGGTTTCTTTAAATGACTCCAACCCCTTGGTATGAATTATACTCTAACATACAGAACAAATGTAAATCCTATATATAGACTATTACTGATCATTTCTAAGGATTGTGGGGAAAAATGATCATTTCTCAAATTCTGTCATTTGGCAAGTGTGGCCCTAATTTTCAAAAATAATAAACTTAGTGCTCATTCCAGCCCAGTATAAGAGAGTTTCTTAAACATATTTTGAGAATTAAAAAATAAATAAAAGGAGAAGCAGTGGATGACTAGGAGCCAACATGGATTTGCTAAGATTATTTGCTTTTATGGTAGGATTACAGGAGTACTAGTGAGGGAAGGTCAGTACAGTCTCACTGAATTTCAAAAGATGTTTGTCAAAGGATCTCATGATGTACTCATAGGAAATAGAGAAATTTGGTCTAAATCACTGGTTTTCAAAGGTTCATTTGAACACAGATTTTTTTTTTCCAAACAGAAGATCATGATAAAAGCAATATGTGAGAAAAACAGTTGGCTTAGGGAGAGGGGAGAGCACCCTCTCTCTGCTCTTTGACCCCCTGTAGCCCATAGAACTCACAACTCTCTTTGGAGAACAGGTGGAAAACTACTGACTAATTTTATAACATCTTTGTTTGGGTTCATTAATTGATTGAATGACCATACTCAACAGTGCTCCTTGTTCTATTGATGACATTCTAGAATGCATTCTCCAGTGGAATGTTGCAGAGCTTCCTCCTCTGTTTCTCATGTTTTTCATTTTCTAAATGTCTTGGGTGAAGATAAAGATATCGGTGCTGATCATATTCCTGAATATGAAACTAGGGAAAATATTAATGTGATGAAAAGCAAAATCAGGCTCTAATTGGGTCTCCATGGGGTAGAATGACAAGGAAGTCCAATAGGATGAAATTTAATGGGAATAGATGAAAAGCCTTGCATTTAGGTTATTAAAACCAGTCATATATGTACGAAACAGAGGATATAATTTAGCAGCAGGTATGAGAAGGGCTTGAGGGTTCCAGTTGATTTTAAAGCAAATAGTAGGGAAGAAGAGTAAAAGGCTATGTAGGACAGGGCAACATATCTCCTATTTTTGATGGTCAGAGCCAATGTGAGCTGTGGTATTCATTATGGTAATAACAGTTTTTAAGCACTTGCTCTGTGTCATGGCGTTATCTACTTTTACTTTGTGTGTGGACTGTTATCCCTGTTTCTGACTACATGGTTTCTTCTTGTGGGGGTACATCAAGAATCTCCTCCCTGTGCCACCTCTCCTCCATTTTAACCATCAGCAGTGATGTGCTCTGAAATATCTAAGTCCAACTCCTATCCACTAGAGAGTTTTTAATGAGTCATGATCCTTGGGTTTTCTTAAGAACCAAACTGCCCAATTTTCCACCTATTCATTACACAAGAGGAACCCAAGGGTCGGGAGGATTCAGACCACAGGCTTGGTGAGTGTCCTGTGACAACAGACTGTCTTGGGCTATTTGTTCACTTCTAACCTAGTACCGAGTGATAAAATTCGCAAGTGTCTGTAAATGGCTAATGTGCTTTTAAAAATAATAGACCTAGAAATAATATTCTTTGCAAATTGATGCTATGACAGATATTAGATTAGTTCCCCTATTTGAGCATCATGACTTAAAATTTTAACAGCGTGTTTAATACTAATTAAAATGTCCTATAGTTAATATAAGTTCTTCCTTCCTCCCTCCTTTCCACATTCTTTCCTTCTCGCCATCTTAACCTTCCTCCTCCTTCCTTCTTTCAATACATATTAAGTACTTTCTATGCCACAGGTACTGTGGAAGGAAAAGACTAAAACACAATGTTCCTATGTAACCCTTAGATGAAGGGGGAAGTTGAATGAAGTGACAGAAGTGGCATTCCTGGTTTGGGGATGCTCTCTTAAAAGAGACCACCTCGGGATGCCTGGGTGGCTCAGTTGGTAAGCGTCGGACTCTTGGCTTCGGCTCGGGTCATGATCTCGGGGTGGTGGGTAAGCCCTGAGTCTGGCTCCATGCTCAGCATGGAGTCTGCTTGAGATGCTCTCCCTCTCCCTCTGCCCCTCCCCCCACTCAGCTCGTTTGCTCTCTCTCTCTAAATAATCTTTAAAAAAAATAAGAGACCATCTTATTCAACATCTAAGGCTTCATGAAGTTTCTCCCAAAATGTACCAAATACAGCATTTTTGAGGCAAAGTGCCTAATTGCTTACTTTAAAACTGTAGTAATTATTATAGATAAACTTTCACCAGAGTTACATGCTACTTGGTTCAAAAAGATGAGAAATTCCAGGTGGCACCTTCCACTGTCACCTCTCTGTAAGGTTTCCTGACCCGAGGCCTACAGTTTCTTATTCCTCTGTCACCAGGGGCAGAATAGCCTGTGACATTATTAGCTTTGGTGGTTGCTGAATGGAGTGGGAGTGACTGGGGACATCTTCTGCTCACACAGTGCAATCTGGCATTTTGTGGAGATAGCCTTAGGGAAGAAGCATATACCCCCAAAGGCTGACAACTGCTATTTTTCCAAGTAAAGGAAAGTACTGGTATTGGTGTGGAAATAATTTCCTCTGGAGGCCAACATACACTGCCTCTATGCAAAGCAATGAACTTGATCTGGCAATTTATATATAATTTAAAAATTTCAGAAAATGAGTTTTTATAGCACTACGATAAGCTCAGCTTTTTCTTCTAATTCCTCCTTTTTTTCATGAATTCTCTCTTGTGTGCGTGTGCAAAAAACTGTATCCATGTTCCTCTTTAAGAAAATAGTTTGAGTTGTACTCCATACCATACAAATCACACAAAGTATACAGTTCAATGATTTTTAGTATGTTCAGAATTGTGTAACCACCACCACAATCAATTTTAGCACATTTTTATCACCTCATAAATAAACCCTGTATCCATTAGTAGTCACCCCCCGTTTCTCCCCAACTCCCATCCCTGCCAGCGCTCGGCAACTAGTAATTTACTTTCTCTCTAGAAGATTTGCCTATTCTGGACATTGACTGTAAAGGGAATCATAAATATGGTCTTTTAGATCAATATATGGTCTTTTATGATGGGTTTCTTTCACTTGGCCTAATGGTATCAAGGTCTATCCATGTTGTAGCATGTATCAGTATTTCATTCCTTTATATAGCTGAATAATATTCCATTGTGTGGATATACCACATTTCCATTCTTTCATTTTCTGGAGGCATTGAAGTTTTATCTCGTCCATTGGATTATAAGGTTTTTTTTGTGTTTTTTGTGTTTGTTTGTTTTTTTTTTTGTGAGAGGGGGAGAGGGAGAGGGAAAGAATCTCAACCTGAGCCAAAATCAAGAGTCAGACACTTAACCCAGGCGCCCCTTGGGTTAAGTGTATTTTAAGGAGAAGGATTTTTTTTCCTTACTAGACTTAGGTCTTCTGCAATATAATACAAATATATTGTTTAATTGATGCTAAATAGAAGTAAATGTAGAAAAAAATAAGTTTGGCATCTTTTTAGCTTTGCCAGAGGGGAGATATGAAAGGGAAAGTTAGAGAAATGGTTAGGCATAATAAATGGAATGAGTATGAAATAAAAAAGGATAAAATAAAGAAGAGGAGCTAAGCCCCCACAGTGGGACACAGAGGACCTTGGAAAGAAGAAGGCTCAGATAGAGTTGGAGTAGCCAAATGGAGACACACAGGATACACAGAACCATTTTAGGAGCCAAAATTTTACAGTAATCACCACATATTACATTGAGAATTTTGGCAGAGACAACCATGTATGTAGTTATGATTGGTTGGTTTGTATAAATATCCTTAAATTGTTGAAATTTACATTTAAAACCAGTTCATTGATGAATAACTGAAATTTTTTGTGACTTGTCACCATCCTCCTCCTCATCATCCCTATTATCACCACCCCCACCATCATCATCATCTGGACATTTATTTATTTATTTTTGAAAGATTTTATTTTTATTTATTTGAGAGAGAGAGAGAGCACAAGCAAGGGGAGCGGCAGGCAGAGGGAGAAGCAGGCTCCCCACTGAGCAAGGAGCCCAATGTGGGGCTCGATCCCAGGACCCTGGGATCATGACCTGAGCCAAAGGCAGTTCCTTAACCAACTGAGCCACCCAGGCACCCCTGGACATTTATTGGATGCATGTTAAGATGTACCCCAAATGGGTAAAACATTTTACATGGATTATTTTATTAGTCTTCCTAACAATTTTATGAGGTAGGACCTATTCATATCCTCAGTGTTACATATGAGAAAAGTGGGGTATGAGGTTGGGATTTGAACTAGGATTGATCTACTCTGATGTCCTTATATTCTTTTAAAGTCATTTCTAATTGCGGGTCCCAAACATTTAGTCTTAATTCTGCCTTGATTTTATAGTTGTGATGGTTTAGATTATTAACAAATAAACCCACCTGACCTCCCCACCCCCACCCCAGCTGCTCTCCTGTGGGTGGCATGTGCTTCCCGCCCCATTAATTTGGGCTGATGTGACTGGCTTTAGCCAGTGAAATATTAAGAGACCTAATGTAAGCAGAGGACTTAAATGTGCTTGTACTCCTTGACTTGCCTTTCATGGACCAATGATCCACCACGAAAAGAGGATGTCCACATAGCCACTGCCCCTTCAGTCTGGGACTTAGAATGAATACATATGGAGCAGACGAGAGCCAACCTGCCTGGGGCCAAGCCCAGCTGACCTGCAACCTTGAAGCCCACTCAGATCTACTCAACTATGCAGATCTGTGAGCACGAGAATAAACATTTGACCTTGCAATCCACTGGGTTGGGGTCCTTTGTTATATAAACTGATTTCTGGCAATATTTTTACAGTAGAATCTGTGTGCTTTCACTCAGTTAGTAATTAGTTCAACCAAGACTAATTTGATTGTCTACCATGTACCGGCCACTGTAGTAGGCGCTGGGCATACAGAGATGCATTGAGTAAATGAGTAAAGTCTTTGTTGTCTTAAGTTTGGGGTTTAGTCAGGAAAAATGATACGTCCATACATTATTAGAAGACAGGATGAAATCTGGCAAGGTGCCCAGCAGGTGGCTGCATCTGTGCTCTGGGAGTTCCGAGAAGAGCATAGCGTGGATGACTGGTGTATCTGGAAAGGCCGAGGGGCTATGAGAATGCAAGGAAATGTATGTAATATATAGGAGGACTTAATTCCTCTGAACCCCAAGAAATGGCTCTTTCCAGGAGGTTTTCGGTCATGTTTTAAGCAAATAGAAATGACACCCTTATCAAGAGTTGAGAAATTAGACATCTACCACCAAAAATTGAGAAATTAGAGTATCTCCTGAGTAATTCATTGCTATGAGCATGTGGTCAAAATGCGTGAAACTATATAGGAATGAAATTACAAAATCCCTTCATTTTCTTTTTATGTCAGCTGGCCTGGATTATAAAAAATTAGATACCTTGTCACGATATTCCTGTGTCTGTGAAGAAAACACACACACACAGCAACAACAACACTGTCTTGGATAAATAGAGAGATATATCTTAGAATTACTCATCCCAGGCAGTAATATTCCAGCCATGTGAAGACAGCAAAGAGAGAGAAGTGGTTGACAATCAGGTTGAAAGCGGGTGCTAGAAACCCATGGAGAACTGTTCAGCTAGCACAGAGCAACACAAACCTGGCAGCCACCATTTTCTGGGGCCGCAAGAGACTCCAGGCAACAAGGCTCCAACTGCCAGGCCCTCCTCCTCTTAAACAGAAGGGAAATCCCACAGCCACAACAGAGGGAGTCCAGGAAGGGTGAGGGGTATTCAGACCCTGAGAGTCAAGGACAGAGTAAAATTATTTCAGCTCCAGATCCCTGTTGAACGTGTATCATCACAGGCAGGTAATGACTTTATGTCTTAAGCCACAGCTTTTCTGTCTATACAGTGGATGATACCTCCCTACCTCCCTTGGGGTCACTTCAGGGATAGAATGAAATGCCGCTGGGGTGCCTGGGTGGCTTAGTCGGTTAAGTGTCTGCCTTCGACTCAGGTCATGATCCCTGGGGCCTGGGATCGAGCCCCGTGTTGGGCTCCCTGCTCAGCGGGGAGTCTGCTTCTCCCTCTCCCTGTCGTTCCCCCTGCTTGTGCGCTCTCTCTCTTTCTGTCGAATAAATAAATCTCAAAAAAGGAAAGAAAGAAACACTGCCTGCAAGCATACTTAAATCCTAATGTGTTTGTTAGATGTAAGGGATGAAGGACTAGAAGGTGGCTGCCATCTTGAAACTCCCCAAAGTGTCCAGGTATTAACATCTTAGCAGAACTGGTTTTCTCATTGGTTGTCTTCTCAAATAGAAATGCAGTCTAACTGAAAACCACTCAGCTTTGTATACCTTTTCATTTTGAAAAAACAAAGACAAACCCTAAATCTCATCAATGTTTTTAGCTCACCTTTATTTATCCTAGTGGGGAAAAAAAAAAATAAAAATGATGAGGACATGAGGCCTTCTTGGTTTGTTATCACTCTTTGGCAGAGCAGCTGTTTCAGAAAAATGAATGGTGGCTCGTCATCAGAAGGCTTTCCTGCGGATGATTTAAGTGTCTTCCTTTTCATAGGCAAGTTCCGCTTTTTTTTTTCTTAAGCCAGTTTAATACTTTTGTTCAGTATCAGCCATTATTAATTTCTTTCATGCACATATTTTAAATTCCTCACATGACAGTTTTGAGAAACTAATGAAAATTAGAGTGTGTTAGCATATCACATTCCTACAGAGACCTGCTAATACATTCAATTACATTTAGTAATGGTAATGGGGGCTACAGAGGAAAGCATTACCATTTATACCTGCCTGCTCCTGTGCTGTCTCTCTCTCTTTCCACCAAATATTTGGGGGAAAAATATAGTGTAAAGCAAAGAAAAAAATTGTTTTTGATGCTATTTTTAAAAAATGACTTTCTGAAAATGCTTTGCTTCTTGATAAGAAATAGGATGGTTGGGGCACCTGGGTGGCTCAGTTGGTTAAGCGACTGCCTTCGGCTCAGGTCATGATCCGGGAGTCCCGGGATCGAGTCCCGCATCGGGCTCCCTGCTTCTCCCTCTGACCCTCCCCCCTCTCATGTGCTTGCTCTCTCTCATTCTCTCTCTCTCAAATAAATAAATAAAATCTTTAAAAAAACAAAAAACAACAAAAAAAAACTTACCAAAAAAAAAAAAAAAAGAAATAGGATGGTTATGGCACATGTAACTTACTTATTATATGTCAGTTAGGAACATTAGTCCATTTATCTACACTACTGTAATTTTTCCATTTGTTCACCAAAGGCTTCAAAGGAATTACATCAAGATATTTTTCTGCCTAGACCTGTACTTTGGCAATTTGATTTTGTTTTAAAGTAGCATAATTACATTTTCTTCATCCATTCTATGAATCACAGCCAAAGGGAATTGCTTTGAAAAACTTGATTAGGAATGTGAGACATGAGTGTCTGGTATGTGCTGGTGTTGATGTTCACCTGTCTCCCAAATTGCTTTAAAATTCAGCTCTGCCCAGCAGGGCTTACCTTAGGCTGTGTGGCACTATTTTGTGACATGTGGGCCCAGGTGACTGTGTGTGCCGTGACCAGCAGGCTGGCCAAGTCATCCTTGGGCAAATAAATATGGGGTGCTTCAGTCCTTGATACCAGACATTTTTATGGCCTATTACGGAGTAAATTATGTGCACATTTATTCTTCATGAGTCTGTCAACTTGAGTATGTCCTGTTGTAGATGGTGACCTTTCAGAACTCAGGGATAGTGCTGTTAAATTTATTTTGTGTTACTCGTATATGCATTTTGATAGAAAGCAAATATATTAGTAAATTTTTTATCTGATGATTTGATAGGCCAATGTGTTGAAATATGTTTATTAATTGGTGTCAGACCAAATGCTGCCTGATTTTTCCCAGTAGGATAGCATAGTTAGCACAAATATATAAACATCAGTTGACCTGGACAAGTTCTGTGCATGCAGGGTGTTATGTATTCTGGTTGTAAAGATAGATGAGACAAAGTTAATTATTTAAGCTGTAAATTGCAAGTGCTTGGCAAATGAAAGTTACTCAGTTTCTAACCTTTTTTGAATTTTTATAGTCTTGGAATCCACGCCAGGAAGCCAGAATTGCTAACTAGAAGGTGGTTACGATTCTAAGTATCATACTGTAGTTATATGAATTATTAACAGAATACGAAAGCGCAATTAATGAAGTTTTTAATTTTAAAAATGCTGAACATTATCCAGTATTTGGGTCTATGAAAACTCATGTATTTTCAAGATAAGGATATTAAAGTTTTATTCCATATAGCCAATGTATATATGTAGGAGTGTGAATGGCACTTTTAGTAAGACATGTCTCTCCTTAAGCTTCCTGTAGTTCAAAGCCATGCCCACACTGGTCAGGATGAATGGAACTTCTGCCTGGGGGCCCTGGAGGAGTTATCCATGACTCATCTTCATCTTAGTGGGCTCCTTGAGCAAAGGGGGGCACTACATCCTCTTCCAAAATCTGTTAGCCGGAGGCCTATGGGTATAAGAGTAGAGGTGAGCATAAGGCTTCCATTCCCTCACAGCTGCCTCCTTTCTGACTAAGAAGAGTTGAAAAATGTGCTTGTGAATGTTCTCTTTGCATCTTTCTTTGGATGGACTTATATATGTTCACTCTCGGAACATCATGAGGTAACAGTTACTTACTCGGGTTTATCAATTTGAACATCCATTGTATTTGGGTTGGCAGCCCATATCCTAAAAACTCAAGTATAAGTCATCTTTTTTTTCCCTAACTATAAAAAGTAAATTTTGACACAAAGATATTTGAATTATAGTTTTGATATATCATAATGGCAAAGGAATTAATTTTCTGTGAGTCTATAAGAAAGTGTCCGTATTTTTCATCAAGGCGTGCTAAAGTATACAGGGATAAATACAATGTCAGGAGTTTGCTTTAAGATAGTTCAGGAGGGAAGAAATAGGTGAAGCAAGTATGTTAACATCTACAAAGTGTTGATTCTGGATGGCGAGTATATAGTATTCATTATACTATTCTATTTTGTGTATATTTGAATATTTTTACAATAAGAAATATTTAAAGAGGCAAGTGAATATCTTCTTCCCCTTTTCACAAATGAAAGAAAGTGAAATGACTTGCCCACAGTCATAAAGCTAGAAAATGGTAGGGCCAGAATTAAATCTCAACCTCCTCTCTCTCCTTCCATGTATCCTGTGTCTTCAGAACTGAATGCGCTTCTTATTTGTTTATACATTTATTTTCCAATCTCGGGTGCTTATGATTGCTTTTTTTTTTTTTTTTGCATATGACTGCTTCTTGACCCACTCTCATTGTTCCATTCATTGCTCTTTCTTGTTTTATTGTGATATTAGGTAATCTTTAATAACCATTTAGAAAGAGGGACAACTTCTAATTGAGATAGTTATTTATTGATTTATTTTTATTAGGAAATGTTGCTGCTGATGGTAAAGGCCAAGAATACTGCAGGTTGTTTTGTACGGGTAGAGATGGGGAAAAGAAGAGCTTGTAATCTGAATTGTTCGGTGGAGACCACACATATTACAGCTAAAAAGGCTTACCGGTAAGAGATGATAAACATGAAATGAAGCAGAGCTCTGCAAAATCTAGCCAAGTTTCATGGAGGAACCCTAAAGTATATTTAAAATGCTAAAATCTTCCTCACAAATTAAAGACAAACACATTTTAACTTAAACATTCACCCAAAGAAACCAGTATTATTGTGTTTTTCCCATTTAAAACAGGTTCAATGGGAAGTATCCTTATTAAAAGAAATAAATTTTTAGGATGTCATTTCCTTAATACTGAAATGGAAGAACACCTAGAAAAGTTGCCAAGCCAAATGGCCACTGGCTTTGCAAGATTTCATATCAAAGCTGTGACCTCCAAAGTTAGACCTGGGGACTTTGTCTTTAAGAAGATCACTCAGATGCTTATCTTGTTGCTTAGCAATTAAGTATTTTTTAATTTAATGTTAGCTTCTCTTGTTCTGCTTCCTCAACTCCTCAGATAGCCCTTTGAAGGTTCATTGAACTCTTATAAACTTAAAAATTGCATGTAAGAGTCAATTTGGGCTCCTTAATCCTCTGTAAGCCTGCTTTCACATCCAGTAGACCTTAATAATAGCTGGACAATGATAGATGAGCATTTCTGGATATAGCATCTAGAAGTCCAGATTTTTATTTTCATTTATTTTTAAATTTTATTTATTTATTTGACAGAGAAATAGAGAGCTCAAGTAGGCAGAGCGGCAGGCAGAGGGAGAGGGAGAAGCAGGTTCTCCGTGGAGCAGGGAGCCCGACGTGGGGCTCGATCCCAGGACCCTGGGATCATGACCTGAGCCAAAGGCAGATGCTTAACCAACTGAGCCACCCAGGTGCCCCCAGAAGTCCAGATTTTTAACCTGAACCCTCAAGTTTTCTGCCTGGAACAGCCTGCTCACTGTTCAGCTCTTACAGCTAAGATATTTGGTTCAAAGTTGGAGGTCCAACCTTGGGAGATTTCCCGCAAGAATTTCCTTTCCCCCATTTCTCCATTAAACTGGGCATCAGCAACACATGCTACAATCCCCATTCTAGTTGCTGGGGAGCTCGATTTAGGAGCTGACTCATTGGCTGCAATGTATGTGATCAATGACTGTGATCAAGCAAGTCACCCCCATTTGGAAGGTGGACCTTCTAGACATGGTATAGTGCAGCATTCAGGAGGGAAGCACGAGTTGGAGCATATTTTAGGACTTTTGCATGTCAGGCTTCTTCTCCAACTTGGTTATTGCCTGACGCAAACTCTCCAACACTCTTCCTCCCCCTGCCTTTTGAAATTTTTTTGCTCAAAAATTTAATGGTCGGATGATTAGACTCTCATCATAAAATTTCAAAATGTCTATAAAGAGTGTGTGTGTTTTAAAATGATGATTCAGATCCTAAATTTTTAAGAGTTTTGTACATGATTAACATCCAGCTGTCTCAAAACCCTGCTGTGAGCTTTCTTTGGTATTCTGCCCTGCATGCTGTTGCAAGACTTTTGTGGTTACATTTATAGTGTTTGATGGGAGGCGTGCAATACAGAATCTGTTCACCTTACCCATTAACTTTGAATAAGTTTTAGAGTTTTGCAGTGAAATTCTAGTTTGTTTCACTGGAGTTTGAATTCATGATGTGTTTACTAAAATGATTTTTCGCTTAATTCAGTTATAAGATGCCTTGAAGAAAATCACATTCTTAGGGTACTTGTCTTTTGTTATAATGACAGTCTAACATGAAGATGTTTGATTTATTTTCCTATGTCATTGTTCTGTTTTAATTCGTACGGATTCGGAAATAATGAATTATACCTTTTGTTAAAACTTCCCTTTTTGTTTCCTGTAAAGTGAACAATGAGGTTATTATATACACATCGCACAATGTTTTTTTCCTTTTCTTTGTAGGAAAATAATGAGCTAGACTGCAGCCCACTGTAAGAATGCATGCAGCACTTGTAATTATTTCTTAGTCAAAAAAAAAATCCATTTGTTTTTAAACCTTCTCACTTTAAAGAGCTTTTAAAAAGATTTTAGTTTCTAGGTTTTCTCATGCTTCTCATTGTCCTTCTTAGTGCATTTAATTCTATATACGAGCTGTGAAAAAGGCCCTGAATAAAGGCTCCATTAGTAGAAATGTCACCACTCTGGGCCTCAGATTCCTCAGCTGTGAAATGGAAGACTTACCCTCGATATTCCAAAAGTCTTTGAGAGTCCAAGTTAGATGACACTGTGATCATGGCAATGCTCAAGGTTAATAAGTCATTTATTCAGTGGCTGAATGACCTTCCTCATGCCCTGCATTTTTTAAGATGTGACCTTTACATTCAAGCTGCAAGGTCCTCATTTGCATGTTCCCTGAAAGACCTTCTTTCTGAGAGAAGTCAACCAGCACTGAGGGCCACGGGCCTGTAGCCCCACCCTTTCATTTTACAGATCAGGAAAACAAAGCAGTGTTTTATTGAAACATCAATGTGAGAGCAAATAAACTGACTTTTTGTTTTCTTTCTAATAGCTATGCAACCCCAGGCTTACTATAAATAATCCCAAACTGAGGCTGCAAAACCTCAAAGCTAATTCTGTAAAACATGCCTATTGAAGGTCGAAACCTACCCATCTCCTCCAGGGCCCACCCCTCCTGGCCATTTGGGTGTGGAGGAGCTCAGTGCTGATGTGAAGGGCATCCCAGTGGCTAGCTGGCGCCATCTGCACCTTTGCCATCCCAGAATAAAGTCACCGAAGAGAAACAGAAAGCACGGACCGCTGAGGTGTGCCTAACCCTACAAAGACATTGATTACTTCCCCAGATACAAGAAATTTAGCAAGTAAACGCATCATGATGTAATAACAAATGTATTCATTATTCTGTGAGGAACACTTAGCTGCCTCCTATCTATTTCATGCTCTCTGCTTTGACATTCTATTTAATATTGCAAATCCCTGTGGCGATGGACATGTGAATAATTATTTACTCACCTTTTTGAAGAGACTGAGATATTTAGTGCTGGCATTTTGCACCTGCAAGAGATTGATATTTTGCGCTAAGGGCTCTGTGCTTCACCCCGGGATAAGCTCAAGGATACATGGGAAGGAAAGAATTGCTTGGCAGAGAGAAATGAAAGCATGATGGGGGAAGTCTGGCCAGAGATCAGAGTGCAGGGAAGGGGTCAGAGTTCTGTCACTCAGCTTTCTTTCGGAGACCTTCACTTTACACCAGTGAGTGCAACTCTGCCAACTCAGGACACTGATCATGGAAGCAGGTTTTCATTGATAGCACTAGTTTTGTCCGTGGAGTTGACTTTCCTTTCAGAACCTAGATCAGCAGGGAGGACCCTGAAGTGAGTTGGGCAAGTGGCGGACCTTTCCTCCTAAACCCAGAACTCAATCCTGACGAGTTTTATTTTTTTTTTTTTAAGATTTTTATTTATTTATTTGAGAGAGAGTGAGCACGAGAGGGGGGAGGGTCAGAGGGAGAAGAAGACTCTCTGCTGAGCAGAGAGCCCGATGCGGGACTCAATCCTGGGACTCCAGGATCATAACCTGAGCCGAAGGCAGTTGCTTAACCCAGGCGTCCCCCTGACGAGTTTTATTCAGATTCCAGAGATATTCCCAGTCTCCTAGATCCCTCCAGCTAGGATGGGAAAAACATAAAATCTTCCCACCATCATAGCATACCATTTTCCTACCATGTCCAATATATCCTACCATTTTATTTGATGGTGTTTACCCAGAGCCTTTGCATCTGAAGTACAATGTTGCTGCCAAACATGCAGCAACCTGAAATTGCTTAAATGGTCTTTTGCAATGGGACCTGTGTGGAATTTCAGGATGACATCAAACAGCACAACGCCTATTATGACCAGGCTTGCCCTGAATTGAAGGCTCAATTTTGTTATGTGTCCGGGGAGAGAGGTCTGCTCAGACTCATACCTTTGAGAAAAGGGTTTTCTTAGATACTCATGTATCTGTTGTTTTTTAGAAGCTGTTAAAAGAGAGAACAATGTAGCCGGACGAAAGAAAAGATCTTAGGTTTCATGAAGGGACAAATGAAAGCATGCCGTTACCTCTCGATAATTAGCTATACCAAATCTGTGGTTTACTGAGAAATAGCTTGAGGTTGTGAGTCTACAAACCTTGCCACCACTGGTGCCACATGAGCCACAGCCAGTCTGTGGGCTTTGTTACACAGACTCAGGACCGATGGAAAATTCTACCCATTAAGTAGAGCCTGGGAATGGGGAAAGACAAGAGTGTAATAACTCATGCAGTGTTCATGAGTAAACGGTATGTATTCAGTAAAAAATATCCATATGCTTCTACAGCAGCAGATCACAGTTTTCTGTTCTGACAGAACCAGGACATAAAAATATAAAACCAGGGAATTTAAATAGGGCCACAGGGGCTGGAGGGAAGATGCATAATCAAATGACCAGAAAACACCTTTATAAAAAGTATGGAATAGGAGCATCTTAAGTGAAAGGTGCTCATGAAGGGTATTCAGCAAAATGACTGAATCAAATGACATGATTATACTTGAGGAGTATAGACAACAGAGCCTGAGTAATAGTTTAAATTGTAATACACTGAGAGCACCTGAAAAATTATTGGTAAGTTGAAAAGACTGTTTCATTCCATTTGTTAATGCTCCTTTTAAAAATTAAGAATGTATTTTTTATTTATCGTTAACTCAAGTATATCCTCTATGTTTGACGTTTTAATATATGTTCTATACTTTACATATACACTATATTTTTCCTCTATACTTGATATATTTTATCTAAATATATTTTTATGGGCTTCAGCATTCCATCAGTTTTTTAAAAGGAATTCAATATTTGCTTAGTAATTAGATGAATCTTTTACAGTCCTTTTAATTTTGTAGATAGATGTTGTTTCTTAATTATCTAAGGTGATGGGGACGAGATCAACTAAAAAGCACAGTAAAGAAGCTAATTTTAGCCAACTATGTAGTAGTTATTCCAATCCTTCATTTGACATTGATATAGTTTTAAAAAGACCACTTGTCTGATCTGAATTTTACTTCTCTTCCCCTGGGGAAACATACAGAGGGAAGAGAATAAAATCTCCAACTGAAAAATCATCCCAAATTCATTAGACTTGTAACTTATCTACCAATAAGAAGCAATTTTAAGTTGTGTTTTTCTGCTTGGGGGGAAGTATATACTCTGAAGTATTTTGTCACACAGAATTGGGTATACTTTTTCGGCAAGCTTTGCTAAAAGGAAAGAGAAAAAGATTGTGAGTGCCTGACGTATTAGCAAGGGTTTGTTTGGGATCTTAACTTGCCTGGGGTTAACTAGTGTTGTAGGTCCAAAGTAGCTTGGTTTAAATGTCACATATAATGACAGGTAGGAAAATCTGGACGTTATTTGCATGTGAATGGGCATAAAGGTGACTGGATGTTGATTCATTGCGTGATGAATGTTTGCCCTTGGTGAAATGTTTTACCTTCCGTGAAATTATAAACAATATTTCTTATTGACTGTAAAATGTAGACACCAAGCCCAGAAGTCTTTGTTCCTGAAATGCTGCTCCTATTAGAAAACTGTTTTGTTTTGTTTTTTTAAATCCAGAGGAGACCAGGAGACTTGGAATTCTGCCCTTTTGAGATTAAGACTTCCCTTAATGTGTCTTTGTTTGGGAGCCATGAGAGGGGAATTGGGTACTCTATTCCAAGAAGCATTAGAGATTAGTGGACACAGACCTTTTACTTGCATTCCTTAGGAAATATTTTTGAAGTCTTTAGAATAAATTAGATTCATTCTTATTTTGTTATTAACTTTTTTATTGATCTAATGTGCTTTATTTATAAAGTTAATACTTTCGTGGGAATAAACACAACCTCAACTATGAGACTGAAGGAGCAAATTTTTTCTAGATAGCATCAGAATCTCTTCATGACTTACAGAGTCTTAGAACTTGGTCAGAACAATAAATACATTTCTTAATATTTTTGTGGAAATATTATCAAATACATCCATTGGTTTTATCAAGACCACTATGCTTCCTAGTCCTTACATTCAACTAGATTATAGTTAAAGCATGATTTTATAATGTGTGCACTTATAAACCCTCTTCTGTGCATATATATTTGTATGTGAATCACATATTTTAACTCAGGAATTGTCCAAAAAATCAAAGAGAGATGGGATTCATAAAAGCCCCTTGATTAGCCCTTGGTCAAATCATAAATTAGGATCAGAGTAAGAATTAGCATTGACCAGCAACCCTGAATTCTGAGCTTGTTACTGAAGCATGCTGGGTGTAGTTTGATCTGCAGAGAAGCTGAGATCAGGCTGCTCACACAGGTTTCTGTACTCTGTGAAGAGACACAACAAAACCAAACATCAGAGACCACATGGGAAGCCCCCTTTATATGGTATGGAACACCAGCATCCCAGGACTTTAAGAAGGAGATGCCGGAATCAGAGGCTCTGTGGGCTGCGAGGCTGGGGCACCCCTCACTCCCCCCACCCCGCACAACAGGATGCCTGGATGATTTGAAGAAATGCCACTAGCAGCTGATGGCAAGTGCAAGGAGGAACACTGATCTCCCCCTTGGGGCTCACTGGCCTGACATCTTTCTTTTAAGAAATTGAGCAAAGGCCAGCTCCCCTGGGCTATGTAAGGTCAGCGTGCCAGTCAGCACCACCTGTGGAAGCTGGTTTGGAAATTGTTTTCAAAGAAGCACTCTCCAGGTTCATTTCTCCTAAGTTCATACAGTCTGCTTCTAAAACAAAAGGAACATTGTCCCTTCCTCTGCTTGAGGTGATAATGCTGACCCCCGGGTTAGAATCATAGAATTTTTCGATAGCTGAAAATATTTATAAATTTACTGCAGCTTAAACATGTGGACCATCTGGAGAAAGAGAGCCAGTTACATTGAATTCCAGTGTAGTAGGTATAATCTTCTACATGTGTGCTAGTATTTTTCATCTCAGAGGGTCTTCCATAATTTTGTACCAGCGAAGGTCTTATGCACAGATGGTCTAAAGCTGAGAAACAGGTCAGGTATAAGATCATAAGGAATAGTGAGGCCTGTGGCAAACTGAACTCTGTGTTTTGTTCAGGAAGGGTTGATGTTATTGGCTCTGGCTGAATATCACATGAGAAATACAGACCCAGGGCTGTCCGCTCTTAGCCTCGTGTCCTAATAAAGTAAAACCTCAAGTTTTTATATGAAACCATTCAAAGTTAAATAACAGTCTGAGCTCAACAAAATACATCTAACAGGCCAGAACTGACCCTTGGGTCATCGGTTTGTAGAACAATAGGATCATTATCAATGTCAAGCTCTGTGCCAAGAGTGCTGTATGTGTGAGCTCTTTAACCTTCAGCATAACCTCGTGAGATAGGTATTATTATCCTGTTTTACTAAAAGGATACTGGAGTTCAGTGTAGTTAGGTAACTCGCATAGGATTTAATAGCTATCGTATAGGAGGAAAAGGATCCAAAGCTCAGGCTTTGAGTTCATGAACATTTATTGAATACATAATGTTTTCCAGGGACTTGCTAGGCCCTGGGAACCCAATAGGGAGTGAGACAAATGTGGAAGGCATATAGTCTATGTAAATTAAAATACAAAAGATGAGGGTAGGGATAAGATGCTTTTGGAGTACAGAAGAGGAGGAAGCTTCCAGGAAGTAATGTGATCTGGGGCTTAAGGGATGAGTAGGAGCTGACCAAGTGAAGATGATGGAATATATGGCCCAGAAGTGAGGGAGGACAAGAAACCTATGAAGTGATAGATGTTTTGTGTACCTGAGGATAGAACTCAAGACAGAGATGTGAAGGGCAAGAGAGAAAACTAGACAGATAAGGCTGGGGGCACAGAGTTTATTTTTTTCCGGCTTTATTGAGGTTTGACCGACAAATAAAAATTGTATATATTTAGGGAAAAAAAGAGTTAAGCAAACCATGAGACTCTAAATGATAGAAAACAAACTGAGGGGGCGCCTGGGTGGCTCAGTTGGTTAAGCGACTGCCTTCGGCTCAGGTCATGATCCTGGAGTCCCTAGATCGAGTCCCGCATCGGGCTCCCGGCTCGGCAGGGAGTCTGCTTCTCCCTCTGACCCTCCTCCCTCTCATGCTCTCTGTCTCTCATTCTTTCTGTCTCAAATAAATAAATAAAATCTTTAAAAAAAAACAAAAAACAAACTGAGGGTTAATGGAGGGGAGGTTTGTGGGGGATGAGCTAGAAGGGGGATGGGTATCAAGGAAGACACTTGTTAAGATGAGCATTGGGTGTTATATGTAAGTAATGAATCACGCAATTCTACTCCTGAAACCAATATTATACTATATGTTAATTAACTAGAATTTAAATAAAAATTAAAAAGGAAAAAAATTGTATATGTTTAGGTGGTACAATGTGATTTTTTTAAAGTTGTAGAACATGATTTAATATATGTATACATTGTAAAATTATTACCATAATCAAGTCAATTAACACATCTATCACCTTGCATAGTTACCTTTTTTGTATGTATGTGATAAGAACACTTAAGATCTACTCTCAGAAAATTTCAAATATATAATATAGTATTATGCACTTTAATTCTTATCCTACACATTAGATCCAAGAATTTATTCATTTTGTAACTCAAAGTTTGTACCATTTGGGCAACATTTCCCCATCTTCACCCTCCCATCCCAGTTCCTGACAAGCACTATTGTTTTCTTTGGTTCTATGAGTTTGACTTCTTTAGATTCCACATATAAGTGAGATCATACATTATTTGTCTCTCTGTGTTTGGCTTATTTCACCTAACATAATGTCCTCTAGGTTTATCCACATTTTGGCAAATAACAAGATTTCCTTCCTTTTTATGAGTGAATAATATTCCTGTGTGTGTGTGTGCCACACTTTCTTTATCCTGTCATCCATTACAGAAGGGTGGTTTTCTTATCTTGGCTGTTGTGAACAATACTGCAGTGAGCATGGGAGCGCAGGCACCCCTTCAAGATATGGATTCATTTCCTTTGTCTGTATACCCGGAAATGGGATTGCTGGATCATATGGTGACTCCATTTTTAAGTTTTTGAGAATCTCCATACTGTTTTTTATAATGGCTGTACCAATTTACATTCCTACCAACCATACACTAGGGTTCCCTTGTCTCCATATCCTCATTAACATTTGTTATCTCTTGTCTTTTTGATAATAATCATTCTAGCATGTGAGGTGATATCTCACTGTGGTTTTGATTTGCATTTCCTTGATGATTAATGACATTGAGCACTTTTTCATATACTTGTGGACCATTTATATATCTTCTTTGGAGAAATGTCCATTCCAGTCCTTTGCTCATTTTTTTTTTCTTTGCTCATTTTTAAGATTGGGTTATTTGGGTTTGTGTTTTTTGTTTTGTTTTGGGTTTTTTTGTTTTGTTTTGTTTTGTTTGCTATGAGTTGTATGGTTCCTTATATACTTTGAATATTAACCCCCTTTTTGGCTATTTGGTTTGCAAATATTGTCTCCCACTCAGTAGGTTGCCTTTTCATATTGTTGATTATTTCCTTTGCGGTGTAGAAGCTTTTTAGTTTGATGGAGTCCCACTTGTTTATTTTTGCTTTTGTTGCCTGAGCTTCTGATACTGTATCCAAAAAATAATTGTCAAGGAGCTTTTTCCCTATGTTTTCTTCTAGGAGTTTTGGTTTCAGGTCTTACATTTAAGCCTTTAATCCATTTCGAGTTCATTTTGCACAGAAAGTTTTAAACTGGGGAATGGCTTGATAATTTGAGTGTTAGTGTGGTCACTCTGCCCACAATATGGCGAGATCAGATTGAGGAGGTCACTGGTTATGGAGGTGATGAAAGAGGCAAGGAGACCTTTAGGAAGCTAATTGGATAAGAGGGGATGGTGACTCAAAACAGGGGAGTGGCATGGAATTGACATTAGTTGATGCAAGAAACATTTAGGAGGTAGTATTAGATAAATTAGATATATAAGATAAACCAAAAATGATAACTATGTAGGTGCAGGCAGGGTGAGATAGGATAATCAAAGACGAGGTAAAGATTTATGGCTTTGTTAATTGTGCACATGGTAAAACCATTCACAAAGATTCAGAGTTGGAAAGAACTGACTTTGAGGTGGGGGTTGCAGATTAAGCCATCTGATTTAGATGGGTTGAGTCTGAAGTTCTAGTGGGATATTCAAGTGGAAATTCCCAGAAGTCAGTTGGTGATATCAATTTGACACTCCACGGAGCACTCTGTGCTGGACAAAAAGATTGTAAGTGTGGAGAATGTGATGAAAAGTATGGAAGAGGGCAAATATTGAGAAGAAGCATCATCTGTCTCAGATATTAGTTCCAGACATTATGATTCACTGAAGATAGCTCTCATCAGGGCTTCTGGAACCCTGGCAGGATGTCACTCTGAGCAGGTGGAATATCACTGCCATCAAGCAAAATTCATCTCCCAAGAGGAAATTTAGGTGAAAATGTATTGTTTGAGTTTATCTCAGATATAATGCTCTATAATTTAGGTGACAGACTGTTGATTTCACCCAAACCCTATGTTCTTTAGGAACTCTTTAAGAGATTGAAGTAAATTGATAAAGGTTATGTGACAGAATTTAAACACATATTTCTGGAACTTCACATTACTGTATCATCAGTTAGCTAGCTTGATTCTGGTTAGTGGGGAGACTTCTATCTCTGAGGCCAGCTTTGTATCTGTTTTAGAAAAGTAAATTATGGAGAGCATTGCTACATTTCCCAGTCCACTGCCAATAAAGGTCAAAGCCTTTGGCAGAGCAAGATGTACTCCACCATCATCCCCCTTCTCGTTGATGTACAAGACCTACTAACCATTCCTCTGCTAGAAATTGTCAACTCTGGAAGGGATATAAGCAACAGTTTCAACTTTGGATCTACAAAGCTGGAGGTGATTTCTTAAATATCTCTGTTTAGGCAGAACAAATGGGCTTGTAGTATTCTTTTTTCAATGCATCTGCAAGTCAGCTAGAAAATAGAAGATAACTAAAAGTAATTGGTCTGAAACGTTCTTTGGAATTGTAACCAGATCAAAAATTTATTATTAGCATATATTTAAGTACCAGTTAAAAGTTCTTGACCAATGATGCTTTGCCATATATGTTTGATGACTATAACAACTTGATAGGAAATATGATTACCTTTCTCTCAGACTAACATTCCATTAAGCTTTAGCTGTTTGAACTGATAAAAGCCATTGTCCTGCAAAATAGAATTGATCGTGGAAGCATATTCACACACGAGGATGTTTTTTAGATTACCTCTGTTGGATTCTGATTAGCAATGTTTATGTTCCATTTAATGTTTTCCATATGCTGTTACTCTTTGAAAGTTTGGTCTGTGCATTTGTTCTCATCACCAGCTGTGGAAGTCAACCCTGCGCAGCAGCTTCCAACCAAATGTCTGGATATTCTGGCATCCTGACCACCAGAACTGTTTATTTTAGTTTTGTTTCGTTTCATTTTTCTTGGAATGAGGGTTTGGATGACGTATTTGTGAATATAATCCCAAACTTCAGATGTCCTTTATCTTTATGATGGGACCATTTTGTCATATGCTTAGTTGACTTAAAATTCAGAGAATCTTGGCATTTTCCATAGCTGTAAAGATAAAGCTGAATATTCTTTAAAAATCCACATGAAATAAATTATATGATGGGCTTTTTCAAAGTAGATTTATTTTTGTGACTGCGATGCATATGCAAGGAATGAAAGGAAATTCAATTAATAAAAACAAAAAGGAGGGAAAAAGTCACCTGAAATTTTAGCACCTGGGCAAGAACATAGTTCAGTGGTCGTCCTTCCCAGATTTCTCCCTATGTATGTATTGATAAGTCTCTTAAATGCTATTGGTAATTAATAAGGCTAGAAGTGTACCTTGTATTGTGACAGACAGTGACCTTATAATTTATTGTCCACATGTGGATACTTTTGTGAGTGAATAATTAGGCTGGGACAGCAGGGATGTACCTGAACTGTCTCAGGTACCTTGGGCTGGGATTACCCACCTCCTAGACCCGTTGCCACGTACAAATTTGTTCAATACATTTATTGAACATTTATTCCTATGCCAAGAATTAATCGATAACATAAATAAAACACACCCTCTGCTCTTCTGGCCTCGCAGTCCAATAGTGATTAAATGCCCTGCAGTGAAGACTGTGGTAGAAGGATGCCTATCATATTATGGGAAGATAGATGGTCAGTCCATGAAGGCTGAGGCTGAGCAGTAGAAAGGCTGAGTTGAGTTTCAAAGGATTAGTGGGGTTAGCCTGGCAGGGAAGGGAGCAAAGGATGTTCCCACTAAAAAGGGATGATATATGCAAAGACTGTAAGAAAGGAAAAAGCATATGGGATATTAGGAACTTGCCAAAGGCTCAGGAGGATGAGAACTTTTGGTGGGAAAGTCATCAGACTTGCACTTTAGAATGCTGGATTAAGGTGCAACTCGTAGGGAAGATTAGATTGTTTGGGATGCAGTTAGGAGCTTGAATCAACAGTGTTTGGGGCAATGGAGAGGAGAGCGTCATGGAGCCAAACTCAGGCACCAGGCTGGATTGTGGAAACACTCACAGAAACAAAAAAACACTGAAGGAGGAGCTGGTTTGGGAGGGAGGGAAGCCCGTGGTGGCTATATTTGTGCAGTTTGAGAGTCCAGTAGGGCATCCAGGTGGAGAGGTCTGTGTGCTTTTGGTTGGAACTCTGTAGTGAGATCTAGGCTGGGGAGAGAAATTGAGGAATTGGTAGTTTATAGTCATATTTGAAGCCATGGGAACTTGAGGCCAGTTTGATTTTTATTATGTATCATGAATTTCTATTAACTCTGGTTCAAGGTTATTGAATTTGTAATAGAGTAGAATAAATGGTAGCTTAAATGATGACATTTTGAAATTCATTCATCCCCACCCATTTTCATGAAAGAAACATTTGTCTGAGAGATATAAAACACCACTATTCAGAATTTATTGGCCAAAGGAATTGGCAAAGAGACTTTCAGCCAAAAATCAAATTTAGAAAAGTCAATCTTCTTTCTGTTTTATAATAAAGAGGGTAATTACAGCTCTCTGGTTAAACACTATAAATAATTACAGTCCAGCATGCATCCTGGGGACAGGGAGCCTTTGGATCCTTGAAATCCACACACAGTCTTGACATGCTGTGGCCACTACAACCTTCTCTCTTGCTAATCATTAATATCTCTCCTCTGAGAGTTGCTTGTCTTTTGAGAATTCAATATTCACATGAAGAACACAAATACGAAGGAGAGAATAATGGAAGAATAAGGGAGCTCTGAGAAGCTTTAGAGATTCTTGATTCAACTGTGTCAGTGTTTTAGAGGAGGAAGCTGAAGACCAAAGTGTTTCTCCCGCCCCAGTTCACCCAGGGCCCATGGGTGAACAGGGGTCAAAGTGCTGTAGCTCAATCATTCCCATCCCAGCCTAGCACCCCCTGGCATTGAATGAACAATCTCCTCGTTATTTAATAAATACAAATTTGATTTTACTTTTTGCCATTTAGTAGCCACTGCTGTCTCAAAATAGTGATAAATAAAAGTGTGTAATAACTACATCTTAATTGGCCGACACGTAGGAACAGAAAGAGAAAGGAGACCTAGGGGCATTTCTTATTCAGTTGCTTTGTATTTTTCTCCTTAATTGCAAATATACAGAGTGTGTTATCTCTCCAGTTACATGTCCTTTATTTAATTGCACTGAAAGCCATTTGGTTTCATCATAAGGTCCAAATATTACCTCTGATTTAATAAGCATTCTTATTGCCATATTAGAAATATACCCCTTTATAAGCATTTTATAACCATTGTAGTTCTCTCAATCTAGCAGAAACATACACATAAGAAAGGGCAAAGAAGTAGAGATTCTGATGTCTTCTGCTATTTTCTCCCATTAATTTTCTGCAGTGCTACTGAAGACAAGTTCACTGGGTGAGAGGGTTCTAGGCATTGGATACCGTGTGGCTCAGTGCAAATGGTGAAAAAGGCAGGCACTCTTCAGCCCGTGGCCTTCAGTGGCCTCTCATGGCTCCAATCCCAATTCACTCCTTACTATGGGAGTATTGGGCCAGATTGTTCTTATGCCAGATTGCTCTTTGCAACTCTAACAGTCTATTATCCAACAGTCAGGGCATAAATTTTCATTTTCCCACGATTTTTGACTCCTCACGCTTTTTCTTATCCTATCTAATGTGTTGCTGAATCCTGTCACTTTATTGGGTCGGCGTTAATTTACTATTTATTACTTAAGTCCTTGGTGCCAGCCGATGTCTTAGATGCCTTTTTTTTTTTTTTTTCCCTGTCATCTCTTACATTCATTAGGCCTGCCTCCCCTGAGGGCTGAGAACACCCAATATCTGTGACTTCCATTTGTTTGCCTGCCAGAGATTAAGCATACCTTCCTAGTTCACAAATGAAATGCCCACACTTAAATACACACTCTCCCATATCCCTCCCTGAAAAGTATAAATACACCTCCTGAGTAGTCCAAGGTATTAATGTTTTACTCTCTTAATTTAGCATTAGAAAAGGAGAAGCAAGTTGAACAAATTATGACACCTATTTAAAATCTACATATTTCCCAGAAACACCAAATTTTGGTCTAAATAGGAAATAACATAGTGGTCAGCAATAAATACTCCCAAATGTAGTATAAGTTGATTTTATGCACAGAAATTCAAATATCGTCTAAAGCTTGGTTGCATTGCTTTTTTAAAATTCCATTTTCTTTGATCATTTCATTTACAAAATGGCAGCCAGAGACATTTAGGACAGTGCAAATGTATGTCTCCACTGCACATATCACAAATAGGAAGTGTGTATATGTGAAGACTTCACACATCCATATGCATGTTATCTATCGCTCCGTCGAGCAGTCCTCTTAATTACGCTTTATATATGCTTTGTGCAGCCAGGCATTGATCTTTCAAGTACCGTTGTCTGGTTCAAAGACTTGTAATTAGGCAGAAAGATCTGGTAAAACGGATTCTGTGGAATTATTCAAATGTTCTGTGTGTATGAAATTGTTCATCTAGAATTATTTATCTGGAAAAAGGCACTTTTAAATACGCACCGAGCCTATTTCAAAATTTCTATTCCTCTCCATTATTTACTGAGATCTCATGCATTTCTTGGACAGTTGCAAATTGCAGGGCTTTTCTGTTTTGATATGAAACTGCTTTGTGCTTTCCTGTGTGCTTGTTAATTGGTGAGCTCTTTATCCATGAGATCAAGAATCAGGGGCTTCTTCATTAACCCATTGTGAGCTCTAAGATATTCCCATGGGTGTCGAGAAGAGGAGTTGCCTTTGAGACTTCGTGCTTTTCGTATTCTTTTACGATGCCAAGCACAGCCTGGAAGATGCAATCGAGAATGACAAGAAGAATTTAATAAACAGCTTAGAGTAGAATCTCCTGATACTGAGGATTCTGTAATGAGCCTTTTTGTCTTTTTTTTTCCCCCCTTTTTTCATTTACATTTGCAATTCCCTTTACTTATGGGCACTTTCTCCTGCAGGATGAAACAATCCTGATAGGGATTTTAAAAATACATAATTGAATTTTGCATCACAGTCTGAAAATTCATGAAAGGTATGGTGTTTATTTTTCCAGAAGGCATTGTCCTGGTCCATAGGTGGTGATGTGAAAATTCTTTGAATTTTCTCCCTTGAAAATAGACCAGTAGATTCCTTGTTCCTCCTTCACACATAAACACACCATCATCACATGCCTTCCTATAAATGTATGAATTTACCTTCTAAGTAGTCTGAGAAATTATCTCTGCACAAAGAGCTCCCTGGGGATTTACAAGGTTTGGAACTGGGGGAGAGAGTAAAAGAAGCCGGGCACATGTTCAGTGACTCCTGGGGATTTAAATTCTCCATTTGCCACAGAACACCCCTTTCCAGGACACGGCTGTTGCTCTATTTGAGCATTTTTAGGGTATGGTTGTTCTTCCTTCTGATTAGCCTCTGCTTTTTGTTCCTGCTGTTCTGCTGTAAGTGCCTGCGACTAAGCAGGCGAGATTTTTTTTTTTTCTTCATGACTCTTAACAGCTTTTACCTCAGAATGATTTTCAGTCTGGCTGGTTTGACTAGATTTTCTTAAAGCGCGCGCACACACACACACACACACACACATGCGTGCGCGCGCGCGTACACACACACATACACGCGCCCGCGCGCGTGTTGGTTCGCCGTCCATCCTCCTGCCTGAGCCAGTAGGATCTTCTTGGTCAGCCCGGAAATCGGTGGCGATCACATCGGGGTCCTTTAGATTGACTAGAAATGACAAGCCCCAGTGATGAGGACCACGAGTGTCCACGCACGCATCACCTACCCGTTTAGTCGTCATTACAGTGGCACCCAGGGACTATTTTCCGGCGCTGAAATCCATTTTCACGCGTTCCGTCTGTCTTCTCCTGGCCCTTCCCATGTTTTTTTTTCCTAACTGGTTGGTGCACTTTGAATATTTCATTTCTCATATAAATGGCTGGTGAAAAAAGAATAAAAATAAAGCACGTTGTGTGTCATATAGGCTTGTTTGGGCACACAGATTTTCCGTTTGCCAAGGTATTTGTAAGGTGAAGACAGCCCTCCGAGGTTCACAGAAATGAATACTGAAGCATGACAAGAGCACTGGACTAGTGAAGCTGCCTGCGTGATGGGAGGGATTTGGGGCTAACTAGCTGTGTGACTAGGCAAGTCTTTTTACCTTGCTGGGCCTCATTTTTGTCACAGGTAGTCTCTTCCAAGCGGAAAAATTGAATTATTTTTATTTCTATACATTTTCCCTTATGAAACAGTAATGACACATATATACTTTGTCCTAGTTTTCTTATAAGATCTTTAAGCTTCTCAAAACTTGAATAGTACTAAATGAACCAAAAAACAAATTTCTGGACAAAGACATTCAAAGTGACTATGTTAGTTAGAATTTGTATAACCAAATCAACTCTTGCCATATGTAGTTATGGCCACCACAAAGAATGCAAAAGAACATTTAAGAAACTTATTAATTGCAATATCTCCTTCTCTAGGGTTACCATGCTGTGTACACAGAAGAGGTTGCAAAATCTCCACATCATGCATCCAATTAATTACTTGTCATTGTACTTTTCTAGCACAAAGTAGTGCTAGTAAACAAAAAATGTGTTAATCATCCAGTACAATGAATGTGACATTTAAAATCACAAAGTGCAAAACTCTTATAAGTTTTCAGACAAAGTGAACTTCAACCCAAAAAGCATTAAATAAGACACAAAACTCTTTATAACCTGAGAAGCCCTCTTCTACAGGGATTATAACAATTATGAATATCTGTGCACCAAAAGACACAGCATCTGCCCAGATAAAACAGAAGCCACTAGAACGGAATACAACTCCATGATAAACCAATACATATAGAAATCCAATCTAAAATAAAAGTAGTATCTTAAATCATGTACATAAATAGGTCTTTGTATAAAAACTGTTGAGACAACTGAACAGCCATTTTGAAAAAGGTAAAATTCGATCTATTCCTCATACCATGGACAGAAAGGTATATTCCAAATGCTTCAGAGCTCTAAAAGTTAAAATAAAAAATAAAAGTATATGGATACTGGAAGAAATCATGACTGAATCCCTCTAAAACCTGGGTATAGGGAAAGGCTTTTGCGTGATTAGTAAAAATTCTATTTTTTAAAATTTTAATTCAATTAATGAACATATATATATTGGTTTCAGAGGTAGAGGTCAGTGATTCATCAGTCTTGTATAATACCCAATGCTCATTACATCACATGCCCTCCTTAATGCCCATCACCCAGTTACCCCATCCCCCCACCTCCCTCCCCTCCAGCAACCCTCAGTTTGTTTCCTGAGATTAATAGTCTCTATGGTTTGTCTCCCTCTCTAATTTCGTCTTGTTTTATTTTTTCCTCTCTTCCCCTCTGATCCTCTGTTTTGCTTCTTAAATTCCACATATAAGTGAGAGCATATGATAATTGGTTTTCTCTGATTGATTTCGCTTAGCATAATACCCTCTAGTTCCATCCATGTCATTGCAAATGACAAGATGTCATTTTTTTGATGGCTGAGTAGTATTCCATTATACACACACACACACACACATACCCCACATCTTCTTTATCCATTCATCTGTTGATGGACATCTTGGCTCTTTCCATAGTTTGGCTATTGTGGACATTGCTGCCATAAACATTGGGGTGCAGGTGCCCCTTCGGATCACTGCATTTGTATCTTTGGGGTAAATACCCAGTAGTGCAATTGCTGGGTCGTAGGGTAGCTCTATTTTCAACTTTTTGAGGAATCTCCATACTGTTTTCCAGAGTGACTGCACCAGCTTGCCCTCCCACCAACAGTGTAAGAGAGTTCCCCTTTCTCAGCATCCTCGCCAACATCTGTTGTTTCCTGACTTGTTAATTTTAGCCATTCTGACCAGTGTGAGGTGTCATCTCTGTGGTTGATGCCAAGTGATGTTGAGCATTTTTCATGTGTCTCTTGGCCATTTGTATCTCTCCTCTGGAGAAAAATTCTAATACAACAAAACAAAAGATAAAACTGTCTCCATAAAAAAATAAAAGCTTTGCAGGTAAAAAAGCAAACAGTGAACACTCAAAAGGGAAAACACCATAAGCAAAGAAATTAAAAAAACAAGTGGCCTCTGGGAGAAAATATTTTCAGCATTTATCACAGATAAAGGGCTAATATTCCTAATTAGGAATCAACTTTTAAAAATTAAGGGGGAATGAACGAAAATCCTATAGAAAAAATGGCAAATGACACGAACAAACAATTCACAGAACATACGAGAAAAGACGTTCAAGTTCACTCACAATCAGACATACAAATGGAAAACACTGGTAATATTTCTCATGCACCAGACTGGCAAATTTAAAAGCTTGAGAATATATTCTTTTGGTAAGGCTGTGTGGAAACAGGTGCTCTCATATGTTGCTGATGGAAATAGAAAATGGTTACAAATCTTCACAGAGGAGGATTTGGTAATATGTGCATTTTTGACCCTGCAATCCCACTTCTAAGAATTTACCCTGAAGATAAACCTCCAATAATACAAAAATATATATGCATAAGTTTGTTCATTGAAGCATTTGTTGTAATTGCAAAATATTGAGAACTAAAGTGTCCAAGCATAGAGATTGGTTGTGTAAACTATAATATATACTCAGACTATACCATTATGCAGCTGTAAAAAATTATGAGGAGACCTCTAGAATGGAGTGATTTCTAGAATATATACTTAAATGAGAAAATCTATGTGTAAGAGACTATGTTAGTGCGCTTCTTTTTATGTATGAAAGAAGGGACAATTAGAAAGCATACATATTTCTGCTTATCTTTACTAAGAGATACACAGGAAGAATAAACCAGAAAACAATGAAGTTGTTTATAAGGGGTGAGTAGAGAATAGGATGGAAGGGAAGAATACTTCTTTGAGTAATTCTTTTTATGTTTTAACTTTTGAAAGCCTGTAATGCATACAAATTCAGAAAATAAAATCAGTAAGAATTGGAAGCAAGCTGCAACAAATGAAACAGTATTTCATAATGAATATTTAAACCCCACTGAAGGAAAAAGGAAGGATCCATGTATCTTAGAAACACAGAATTTGATTATATATCCTGTCTTGGGAAGGGTGGAGCGGTAGTTGCAAACAAATCCTCACCTCTCCTAGTACGTTTTATTTTGGGATCGGGCAAAGTATTTCAAACTATCTTAGATATATTATAGGAACGAGCAAATAAATAAATGTGTTGATGTTGTTGGAATCTCACTTTGGAATAGACACACAAATATGGAATGGGAGAAGACAAGGAAGCACCCCCATGGGGATATGCAAAAATTGGCAGTTTATGGGTGAATTCATGGTTTATAAAATATGTATTTTTTGTATATATGCATGTATAATTGTATTTGTATATAATTGTATCTGTATGTATATACCTGCATGTATTTCTGAGCTCTGTTTGCTGAACATGTCAAGGAAAAAACCTCAGTAGCAATGACCCTCCCTAGTTTTGTCTCTGTTCCCCATTCTAAGGAATCAGAGATCGATGAAGAAATGGCTGATTGTCAGAGAAAGACAGCATATGGTTGCACTCATATGTGGAATATAAGAAATAGCACAGAGGATCATAGGGGAAGGGAGGGAAAACTGAATGGGAAGAAATCAGAGGGAGACAAACCATGAGAGACTCTCAACTCTAGGAAACAAACTGAGGTTTGCTGGAGGGGAGGTGGGTGGGGAGGTAGGGTAACTGGGGCATGGGCATTAAGGAGGGTACGTGATGTGATGAGCACTGGGTGTTACATGCAAATGATGAATTACTGAGCTCTACATCTGAAACTAATGGTGTACTCTATGTTGGCTAATTGAATTTCAATAAAAATTTTTTTAAAAAGAAAGAAATGGCTGATTGCAAGATGGGTAGGATGGGTAAAGGATCCTGAATCTTCTTGTTCTACCACAAAGGAAGGAGGTACTGAAAAAAAGATGGGGGGGATGCTGCAAGGACATAGAAACCAGCATGAAGGGGGTTCTTCTGCCAAATCTTCGACAGTATGAGCATCAACATAATTAAGGGCAGTAATGAATTATAAACCATTAAAAACAATAGGAATTCGGGGCACCTGGGTGGCTCAGTTGTTAAGCATCTGCCTTCAGCTCAGGTCATGATCCCAGGGTCCTGGGATCGAGCCCCGCATTGGGCTCCCCGCTCCGCGGAAGCCTGCTTCTCCCTCTCCCACTCCCCCTGCTTGTGTTCCCTCTCTCGCTGTATCTCTCTCTGTCAAATAAGTAAAATCTTTAAAAAAAAAAAAAAAGGAATTCATTGGTCCTGCCAGTAACCAAAAGGCAAACAGAATAATAAATGAGGGAAAAGGAGGGTCCTGCTTCTGGTAGAATGCTGAGAGATGAGTGGTGAATGGGGAGGGCCAGAGGGTGCGCAGAAGCTAGAAGAGTCATGGTAAAGATGGGGTCAGGCAAGAATCATCAATTGGTACTAAATATAGGGAGAAATTTTCAAAAAATATTTTATTATTCTAGAGAGAAAGAATGCATGGGGAGGGGCAGAGGGAGAGGGAGAGAGAATCCCAAGCAGACTCCCCACTGAGCACAGAGCCCGACGTGGGGCTTGATCCCATGACCCTGAGATCATGACCCCAGCCAAAACCAAGAGGCTTAATCAAAAACTGAGCCACCCAGGTGCCCCTAGGGAGAAATTTTAAATGATGAGGAAGAGGATATTTGTATGATCTTTGTGTCTTCCCACATACTGCTTATTAGTGGTGAAGGAGAAAATCTATAGCAGTGTTACAGTTCAACAATTAGGCAATGCCTTGAATAGATGATCAAAATTGACCTCATCAATGAGACATTGTACACCATAATCTGTGATACTGAGAAGGACACATCACCTAAGCAGTATTCTGGTCTAGAATGATACCTGAATCCAATCGTGAGGAACAGTAGACACACTTAAAGTGAAGAATGTTCTATTAAAGTAAATAATAAATGAGGGTGTAGGGAACTATATTCTTCAAAAATGTCAATTCTGTAGAAGACATTGAAAGTTATTATAAAAGACTGTTTAATGTTCCAGATTAAAGGCTGTGGAGACCTGACAGGTAAAGAAAATAATCTGACTGTAGACCAGATCCTATACTGGAGGGCATAAAAATGGGATAAAAGACATGTATGAGGCAACTGATAAAACTTGGAATACTAATTGTAGATTGGAGAACAGTATTCATGTAAAACTCACTGAAGTTGGTAACTGCTGTCGCCGAGTAAGTGAATACCCCTATTCTTGGATGATAAAGGACTTGATATATGTAACTATTTTAGGGATAAAGAGGTATGTAACCTACCTTTAAATAGTTTGGGGAGGGGGGTGAGGAAGAGGGAGAACAAATGATAAATAAGGTAAAATGTTAAAAAAAAATTGGTGAACCTGGGTCAAAGGGTAGATGGGTATTCTTTGTTCTATATTTATCTTTGCATTTTTAGAATTACTAAAAATTCCTTCTTGATTAAAGGTCTTCAAAAATGGGAGAACATCTTTCTCACATGCATCTGGAAGGGGCTTCCCCAGCAGTTAGGAAATAGCCCTCGTCAGTTTGTTCAAACGCATCATATAAACGTTTCAGGCCAGTCCTGTGGCCCCTGGGATCAGGCTATGGCTCTCTCTGGAAACCATTCCAGGGATCCACCTACCCAGAAGCCCAGTGTCCCAGCTCAGCCCAGTGATGCTGGGCGCATTGAATGTGTTTTCATTACAATTGTGTTTCTGAGGATGCCAGTAAGATAGCTTGAAGATCCGTTTTATTTGGTAGCTCTTTCTATGAACTGCAGAGGGTGTGGGCTGCATTCTGAGCCACCAAAACTAGTAGTGTCCAAGATGAAAGACCAAATTTAAATGTGGAATTGTCTCTACTGAATCTTTCCCGCAAAATGATGGTTGGTGTGGCAACTGGGATAATTGATGCTATTGATCTTGAAATGTAGCAAACCTTAGTGAGAAAGGGAAGAGTGGTCATTAAAAACCTTCGCAGTTTTCTACCCACCTCTGCACTTAGAAGTGATTTGCTAATTGAGATGGGAGGATTAGAGAAATTAAAGAGCCAGACTGTTGTCTCCTGCTGAGATAACATGGTTTTTTCCACTTTTAAGTCAGAATGTGGGTGGAAGAGACCATTCATTGAGCACAAGGGATGAAGGTAAGAATGGGGTCAAAGATGAATAAGGATCACGTTTATTTTGTGGGGCTTGATCTCAATCTTCCTCAGATATGTAATGATGATGCTAGTAATAGCCAACACTTATTGAGTGTTCTGGGAGAGACAGGCTGAACCCTCTTGGGGACCAGCTAATTCGATCACTGTGTTCCTTTTAGAGATGAGGAAACAGGCACAGAGATGTAATTTACTCAGTTAATGAGTGGGAATTACTCCAGAGCCCGCACAACCAAAATAGGTAGACCCTGAGATTAAGGGCATTTAATACAGAATAAAAGAATGAACATAGAAGACGCCTTCTCAAAGGCCAGTGTTCGTATAGAAAACATCAAAGATTATGACTATAACAGAATGGGCCAAAACATGTACACCGGTGTGTTCCTTTAAAATTAATTAATTAAGCTTTAAAAATTAATCTTTAAGTCTTAAGCTTTAAAATTGGCACGTGACAGTTGATGTGCTGTGAATTGTTAATGGGTTAATAGGTGCTCTTTGGGGAAATGAGTTTCCTAATCAAATACGATTAGGAAGCAGGACATGTTATCAGAACATTAACAAAAATAATAACTTCCATATTATTGGTCCTGGGAACATGTCTGGGATATTGTGGGGTTTTTTCCCCCATCCCCTGGTTCTGTGAATTTGTTTACTATGGAGTGCTTTGCTGTCAGTGAAGCTTTATCAGTGATGACCCAGAAGATTCCCCCAAAAGATCATGTAATTGAGAGAAGAGTACAAAAGGATTTGTATTTGTACTTTCGTATTTTTTTTTTTCCCCACATCAACTTCAGCTCAACTTCCTTCTGGATCAGGTTGGATCTGGTTTGAATGGTGGAGAGGTGGTTCATTGGAAAGATAAAGGAATTTTAAAGGTGATCAAGAAAAGAAGTAAGCATAATTTTTCCTATCGTTCCTCTGGAGTATAAAAGAATGAGTGTACTCCATTTAGGAATTTCTGTTAAATTGCTTTTATTAAAAATAAGAGAAATAGCATCTAGAGTATAAATAATAAGCTATATTGAATAAATCTTTGGAGATACCCAGCAATAGGGTACACATTTATTGCATGAGGGCCTATCTCCCATTCTTCCCCACAGTGTTCAATTTTCGTAGCTCGTGATGATGGCTGAACATGGAACTAGGGAAAGTTATATTGTACCCCTCCTGTAGGTCACTGCTCTGTTGTGCCTGCAGAAAGAAAGCAGCTCTGTGGGGAGGGTGGAGAGATGGCCACGAAGTCCTAATAGGGCCATTTCTGTCTTCTCCCGATGATTGTTCTCAATCACTTGGCAATCACGATGCTATTAGGAGCGCCCTGACCGAAAACACTCACATGCTTAGATTTGCCATTAACAACATTGACAGGAAGCTTTGAGGTTGCTGCGGAGCTGATGGGTCTTGAGGGCCCTGCATTAGGAATGTGCCTGTCCTTATGACATGCTGACGTGGCCCAGCTGCTCCTGTGGAAGGACACTTAGGCAAGAATGGGAACTGTACTTGTGTGAACATCTATCTCAATTATGTCACCTCCTGTATCTCTTTTCATATTTGACAGTATATTACGTGCAAGTGCAGGAAGTAATGATTGTTGTCTGATACGGTGGTGGTGCTGGTTTTACCAAAACAGAAGTTCAGCATGCCCTGGAAAACAGGATTTATAGAGTGACTTCCAGAATTCCTCCCTTCCCTAGACCTTCGTCCTCTGGCCACCCTATCTCTCCACCATGCTAAACTAGTGCCGGGTGAAAGAGACACTGCCAAGGTCTACTAGCCCACCTTGGCCCTTTAGATTTCATGATCTGTAGGAATTGGGAAATCAGGTCAAGGTTTCCTTGAGACAGTGTTTCAAGACTGATCTCCCAAGTTTCATTTAGTTCACCCTTCCTGTCTGTCAGGGTGCTCAGTGAGGTTAGACACAGAATGGTCCCTAATATCATGGGATCAGGAGAATATAAATTTCCAGATTGACTACCAGGGCTCCTGTTCTGGGTGGCAATAGGCAGTTTATATGTATATTCCCTTTAAGAACAAAATTTGCCAATCTTTCTCCCTACCCACCGGGCAAGAACAACGATGAAAAAATAAAATGGAATTTTGAGATTCCATTTAAGTGTCACCATTAAAATGCATTTGCATTTGTGACTTTGCCCTCAGATTTTTAATTGAAGAAGATAATTTTAAAATATGAAATTAAAGTTATTTTCAGTTGGAAGTAGTAATTACATAAAATATTTGGGAAAGCACACATTATATTGCCATGGAAGACAGTATCTTAAATTTTTGAAGGCGAGAGTTTCTCTAAAAGTTCTCAAGCGTCTGAAAAGTATGATCTTGAAAGAAGTTGTTAGTCGTCAAATTATTAATCACTCTCAAAATAAAACCCATCTTGCAGAAAACAGACTTGCTGGAAGGGAGAGTGCTGAGATTAACCAGGGCTTTCTCATTCGCTAACAGGAACTTATTCTGCTTTTATATAACCTAAGGGAGCTTGACACCCGTTTAAGTTCATGGTTTCCCCATTTTCCCTCCACTCATTTCCTCCCCTTCTTCATGTCTCACATCCTCACAGAGTAGGAAGAAATAGCAAAGTGCAGGTGACCCATATAATAGCCCAAAGGAAGGAGGATAGGAGTAACAACTTAGCTATGTTTACTGGTAATCGGTGTTTCCTTTGTGTAATGATCTGAATTAAGTGAACGATGAAAGAACTCCAGTATTTGATGGACTTACCTTTCTCAATTAAACAGCTCAAATTCATCCCATTTGTAATTTATCAAACTTTGGGAACAGAAAACAAATGAGGTTATAACTATCTCCTTTCAGAGATGGATGCTCTAGGCAATCCTTTGGGACACTCCAGTTTGCTTGGCAATTAAGGGCCTCCTTCTAAACTCGTAAGCTGGCTCTCCAGCTTACTCTTAAAATGTAAACCGATGAGGATGCAAAAATCTTAGAAACAGATGGAATGGCTAATTTCCATTTTGTTATGTAAGAAAATTATTTGAATTAGTGAAGGATTTAAAAGTTTCAATATGAAACTGAGCAACCTCATCATTGAATTGTGCGGCAAATTGTGTAATAAATGAAATCCCCCTCAGAGTATTGATCTCCTTCACCTATTGATGAACGCACATCTGTGTGTCAGGAGTCTTCACTCCAGGCTCCCTACTATGGATGGGAATGACCAGGGTCCAAAGGCTTGGGTTGAATATCATTGATGGAAGAGTTCTACTCTGGGGCCTGCTCAATTGTCTTTGATTGTCCCAGAGCAAGAATTCCAAAGAATTCTCCCCTATTGCTACATCACTCTTGCCTGCATTTAATCATTTTATTCTGTTGTCAGGTCCCCTCCAAACGGTGTGCATAATTGGGTGCATATCCTACAACAAAAAGACTCACTTTGACACCTGCCATTTCAGAAAAACAAGTACAAGGGAAGAAACAAAGATATTGTAATAGACAGATGTATTTATTTTGACAAGTGTGATTTGTTTTTAATTATTAATATTTCACAGTATACTAGTAACTGTCTTGTAGGATATTTTGTAAAAGCAACATCTGATAATATGTCATTACCACATTAGCATACCTCACTGCAATTAAGGATCTAGTCAGAATAGGGGTTGGCTTTCATTTTTAGTGTGAATTATCATGAAGCTGGAGAAACATGAATATGAAAATGAATAATCTTACCTTTCTGTTAAGCTTTTCATCAGCAATTTGAAAACATGTCACTGTTTCTCCTACAGTGGCATCCTGAAACATTAATACAAAAACCTCCAATGATAAAGAACTCTATGATTGTTTCATTCATCCATGTCTCTGAGTTTTTTACGTGTGGAATCCATTTTTTTTCTGAAGAAATTTGCACCCTTTGTCTTTTGGGAATTTGTCACAGAATACATTTTGAGTTCTCACAGATGAAGCTGTGAGAACAAACTCGAGCTGAGGAGGACTGGAGTTCATGTCTTTCGTCTTTGTAATGGGTAGGGAGAGCTGAAGGAACGTGGGCAATTGTTTCACACCACTTTACTGCACAACGAGAACCTCCCCATTCAGTGTGCATCCACTCTGTTTAAATTTTCTAGTGTGAGTCTCCTTGACAAACTCAAAACAGTGAGAAGAGAGAGATGGAAGGAAAGATTCTGCCCCTCCCCCACTCCCACCACCCTTTCAGGGACGAAAAAATCTGATTTCCCTTCAATTTGTACTCAGCAGTGTCAGCTCTGCCAGAGGAAAGGGCATCCCTGCTGACAGTAATCATTATAACTCCAGGAGACCAGCAGAGATAAATATACTATAAGCCATCTTCTGAGTGGGTCGAACTTGTCCTGATACTTTTGAGGTCCACGTACTTTGCAGAAAGATTTCCTCCATCGCACTTGTTTCTCACTTATCCCCAGAGATGGGCTTGTTTGTGATCCTTTCATAGAAAAATGCTAATATATTACACTTCGAAATATGCCAATTGTGTTTATTGAAGGACTCTTTTTGAGTGAACGTTTATGCTAATAGTCAGCAAATAGGATCTCCATAAATCAAAAATAAATAAAAACACAAATCCGGAAACATTTAACATCATGTGTAAATTTAATTGGCATTTCGTTCTAATCTCTCATGACTGAACTGAATATTTGCAGAATTAATTGAAAATTGAATATGTATTTGAAATGTGTATCAAATTCAAAAGCATGAAGTATCTAGATTTTTGGTGTCTTTTTTTTTTTTGCAATTAGAAATTCCTAAATCCTACAAATGGTAAAACAAATAGCACCAAGCAAGCATCTGCTGGTGAAATTAAATTATGTTGCTTTCCATTGCTGCTTTGAGTATTACTGTTTTTTATCTCCTTTGTTCTCTGAGTTTGGCCTACTGTAACCTTTATAAAATGTACTTAGGTAGCAATTTCTTTATCATGTCCCAAGATTGTAGAAAAGCAAGTGGGGAATCACTCAACCTTGTTTAACTAGAATGGGCATTTGCACTGTTACTGTGGAACATGGTTCTGGTAATGAATATCTTCCCCTAGAAGAATGTTTTTATTGTATTTTCTACTGTATTGCCCTTACTGCATTTGGAGATAAAATTTAAGCAACTGAATCTACAAACATAGTTTAATGTAGTCTATACGATTATTCCAGGGTGCTGCTTTTTTCATTTCACATGGATGGGTCTCTTTTTTATATATATACCAATCAGTTGGATACACACTGGGATGTATCTTATAAATTAATGTTTTGAAAGTGTTGGAATAACACAGGGGGAAAAAGGAGAGAAACCTTAAAGTGAAAAGTTGTTATGTGTGTGTAGTATGATTACGGGTGAGTTTTCTTTTCTTTTCTGAATGTTTTTGTACTTTATAAAATTTACCCTTGATGACGAAGTATTTTTATAATCAGAAGAGAAAGAGAACCCTGTTTTAGAAAGAATGGACATCAGATGAGTGAGGATCAGGCCGCCAACCAGCTTGCCAAATTCCTACTGTGTACCTTTCACCAGTCAACTCCATGGTCAGGATTCAGGTCAGATGTAATTAGAGGGTGACGTCCCACTGCCTGTGGAGTCGGCCCCTTCAGCCAACCACAGAAACCATTTCCACAGCTGCAGTCCCTGAAATGTCAACTGACATAATTTTTGCCGAGATAATCCTTAATGTGATATCTTTCAATGGAGATATCTCTAGTGTGAAAATATTCTTTTTGCGAATCCAGTAAGATAGTTCTTAGGTCTTCCTTTTCTGGGGAAGTCTTAGAAATTAACAGTTAAATGATTTTTAACCTTCCGTGGTAGTTTTGCTCCCCTAGGCTGCTTATTTAAGCAAAGACTATGAAAGGATTGTCATTTTCCCCAATTTAAGATCTTACTACTTTCTGTGAGTGTGTGTTTTTAATTTTTACTTTCACTGCGTAGGATTCAATAAATTTGCCTTAGTCAGCCTTTAAGCAGGGAATTGCATGGGACACGTTTGTACCAGCTCATTGGGATGTGTATGCGTACTTTGAGAATAGGACTTTGAATAAAAATGCTTTTCCACAGAGTCCCCAGATGACTTTATCCGTAGTCTGCCCATAAGAACAGGGTATATCCCCATTTCTGCTTTCCCGTTGGCTGTTGAAAGCTCTAGGCCCTTCCTCCTCAGTGCCCGTCAGGGAGCTGGCTTCCTCTCTCCTGTGGCCCAAGCTGCTTTAGAAAGCCAAGGAGGACTGTAATACAGTCTCCCCTGGTGGCCCCAACCAGCCACGCTCTCCCTCCGGGTCTGAAGTGGGAATCACCTTCCTTTTTTGTGATTACAGATTACAAATAAAGTGATTTGGAAATAGCAAGCCTTTTTTTTTTTTTAATTTGATTAAAAATGTCCAATCTAGCAAATACAGTGAAATGCAGTGAAGTCTTCGTATTACATAGCTCCCATAGACAAGAAATAAGTTCCAAGCCAGGAAAAACAACAACAACAACAACAACAACAACAGAGAATCCTCAAATAAGAGCAGAAATTTACTGGAATGCTATTGAGAACTTGTGCTCCAGCTTTCTTTTCTAGGAGGGATTCCCAGCTCTGTCTGCTTCCTCTTCCCTTTGCCTTTCCCTCCACATCAAGCTTCACCACCACTTTCTGGCAGGGTTCACCCTTAAGCCTTTTGTCACATGGATCCTTCTTGGAATATCCTTCCCCCCCATTTTTTCAAGGCCTAGACGACATGTCATTTTCCACATGAGGCCTTCTGGAGCCCATCTGGTTAGAAATCACCCTCTTCCCCGTGAGCTGCCCTGTTATTAAAGCCTTTATGGGATTCAGCCTGATAGTAAAGTGGTTGTTGACATAGCTGTCCTCCCCGTGACATCATGAGGGCTTTTAGAGAGTGAGGCCTGTGTCTTACTCAGCTTGTGTTTTTCCACAGTTTATTGTGCAGAGTTTTGCGCATACGAGGCCCTAGGTAAGGGGTGGTGGGGGTTGCTTAATTTAAATTCCTGACATTTATTTATTTTTATGGCAAGGCGTTGATTAAAGAAAGGAACAAAGGCGTTAAAAAGTAATTCAGAAACTGGTAATGATCACATCTAACAATTTGGCGATTTGCTGTTTTACAAAAAGGCGTTGGCATGTAATAGGGAAGACAGAGTGGCAAAGCCTGGTCTGGAACATCTTTATGTCAAAATCTAAAAGGGGCTAAGAAAAAGCTGGGCGGGCAGTTTGGTCTTGTCTGCGTCTTGTCGTGTGTGTGTGTGTGTGTACATGTGTCTGAGCGTGTGTGTGGGTACATGTGTCTGAGCATGTGCGCATGCGCGAGGAAGGCTGCAGGTGTTTTCCAAGCTTTGGGACCTACACCAACTCAAATTCCCATCTGTCTGTATTATGACAATCCAAAGGCTGCTTTCAAGACCATTGTTTTCCACCACTCTGAGGTAGGGAGAGGCGACTAGCCACCCGATGCAGTAAGAATACAGTTGGGCTTTTTGCACATCTTGGGGAATTACTCAAATCTTCCTTATTTTCTTCTTCTCTCGCCCTATTTTTTTTCCACACAAACTTTAAATATCATAGTGGGGAAAAAAGAGAAAGTAAAAGGTAATGATTACACTGAAAAGTAAACATTTAATTTTCAATTCTGTACTACTTGTAATTTTTCTCTCCTACAAAAAAAGCCCAGGTGAGAAACTTAAAGTTTCAACTGAAACACGAAATGATAAACATATCCTTGCCATAGGCTTTTCTTCTTTGGTAGATTGGTTTACAATACTTTTAATATTGTACTATGAAAATATATCTAATTACAAATGGATGCAAACATCTCTGCCCTAAGCAAAAAAAAAAAAAAGAATTCAGTCTTATACTAGAATATATGAAGAAAAATGTGTATTTCTGCCTTTGTCCTACCCCCGTCTCACTCTCCTTTTCAGAAGGAACTTTTGTTAAACATTTTATGTATGTTTTTGCAAACCTTTTTGTATGTACATATGTATGTGCATATATAGATTATAAATTACTTGTATTTTGCTATATATAATGTTCTGCAATTTGCTTGTCCCACTTTCAGTTTCAAGTATACCTTGGGATATCTGCCCATATGATACATAAGGCTCTACCACATTGTTTTTATGGCTACAAAGTTCATAAACTTTAACATAACAATTGATATTTAGGTAATTTCCAGGAATTTTTGTCAGATACTACCGTACCTGTATCTTTTTGCACACATATGAATATAACTCCAGGATAGAGTTCTAGAAATAGAATTCCTGGGTCAAGGTTTAAGCATATTTAATATGTAGCTTTCCTGCCAAATTGTCCCCAGAATGGCTGCAACAAGCGGCTCACAACAGTAGCATATGGGGACACAGTTTCCCCATGTATCTTCCAGAATTGGGTGGTATGGATTTTTTTCCTTAATATTTCCAACAAATTGGGCAACAATTAGCTCATTGCTTAATTGTTATTTCTCCTATGATCAGAGAAATTTAACATCTTTTCATGTGTCCATCAGACTGTGCAAGTGTGAATTGCTTGTTTATCTTTTTCCCATTTCCATTCATCTTGTTCATTCCTGCTCTGATGCCACATTTTTTAAAATTACTGGAAATTTATAATATGTTTGATATCTAGCAAAGCAAGACCCTTTTTGTTTTTCTTTTTCAGAATTTTCTTAGCTAATTGTACATTTACTCTTCCAGATGGATTTTAGAATCAGCTGGACAAGTTCCATAGAAAAATCTATTGGGGTTTTTGTTGCAGTCTGCACTGAATCTATAAATTAATTTTAGGAGAGTTTATGGGTTTACTAATATTGAATTTTCCAACCAGGAACATGGTTAGCCTCTCCACTTACGTGTTTTCATTTGTAGCTTTCTATAAAATGTTATAGCTTATGTACATTTGTTATCTGTCTTATTGCTAGTATTTTATGCTTTTTGTCACCATTGTGAATGGGACATTTTCACATTACATGTTCTAATGCTTATTGAAGACACATAGGAAAGCTACTGTCTTTGTTTTCCTTGTTCTAGACCCTTTCACTAATTTCAGCAGCTGTTCAGTGGATTTTCTTTGATTAAGAAGTTCTTATTTTCTTAATTACAAAATAATACATGTTGTAGTAAAAATTTCAGTCTAAATGTATAAAGTAAAAAGAGAAAATGCTTCTCCATTCCTTTTAAAAAGTCAGCAACATGAATATTTTTTTCACTTACCATATGTTAGATTATTTTTCACATTAGTACTTAGGCATGTACCCTATTCTTTTAAGCAACTGCAAACTATTTCATTGTATGGATAACCATGATTTATTTTTACCCAAGATATATATATGTACATAGTTAAATAAATCCATAGCAAATAACACTGAAGAGCTGATAATGAAAAAGAGTTAATCTCTTTCATAGCCCTTTCACTTCATCTCCCCTCCCCAGAAGCTACCACTTTAAGCAATTTTTGATAATTTTTTTCCTGGCATTTTTCTTTATATTTCTAAATGTCCTGATTATACTGATCTTAATTGATATATCAACTTCTATAGGTTTTCTGGATGAAAATTCACCTTTTTAACTCCTTTCCTCTATTCCCTCATTTCGTCCCAAATAACATACATCACAATTTGGTTTTTTTTAAAACCAATAGCCACTATTTACATTGTTAAAACTATTTAACTATTTTTATTGCTGGACCAAATAGTGTACCATGATTTGATTTTTGTCTCAGGTTTTTTAAAGTGAGTAATACCTTTGCTTCTTCTTTCTACAATTATGCCACTCATTATTATTATTTTGTATTATCTCATTGGGTAGAACTCCTAACATAATGTTAAATAGTAACCATAATCCTGGTTATTCTTATCTTGTCCAGACTCTTACAGAAATATCTTGAATGTTGATTAATTATTTAGAAGTCTACAGGAAAAACCGTATTAAAAGAAAAAAAATCTTAAGCATCAAGTTCTCAATGATGGGATTGCAAGTGAAGCTCACCTAAATCTAGGGCACTCAGCAAGAGCAACACGAATGAAAGATGGAAAGGAAAGGGAGACTTTAATCTATGCAGGAACAGGATTTTAAAAGAAAATGGAGGTCAATTTGCCAGAAAAAAAAAATAATGGGGTCTTCAAGTATCTGGACAATGAATAAAAATGGTTATATTGTACGAGGTCCCTTTAAGCTCTGTAATTATTAGGAAAGGTTAACAGTAGTTTAAATGTGTGTTTAATCACAATTATTTGATGAGTACACTAATGATAGAAAGTTGTGCTGTAAATAAAAACTGAAAACTACTCTTTTATGTCCTCTTTGGGTCAGAGGGAAAAGGGGGACAGTGTCTGTGACACCTAGTCATTTCTTAAGTACTACATAGCCCCAGAGGTCCTCGAACAGACTGGTGGGAAATGCAAGACCATGTAAGCTTTTCCTGGGTAACAGAGATGGAGCAAATCAGGGCTGGAGGATTGCAGCTGACACCCAGGCTGCTGGTCGTAGTGGGATATGACCCTAGGAGCCGTCGTGCAGTGCCAGGGTCCACCTGCAGCTCATCATTTTTCTCTCTCAGGCTTAAAGTTCACCTCTTTTCACCCACCGTTCACACTTCTGAACACCAACCTGAAAGCTAAGATTAGTAGCACAAATACTCTACATCTAGCCCACGTTCACATTCAGGGTTTCCTCATTAAGCATCTGATGGGTGATCTCTACATCCAGGTCCCCAACTTCTGCTAACCTGGGTTTTGGGATAGCTCAGAGCAGCTCTGAACCCCATGTACAGGACCCTCTAACATTGCTGAACTCTGTTACCGAGCCCTACACAAAATCTCTTCCTGCATGAAATATATCGAATAGATTCTGCTTTCTTGATGGAACCTCACCAGATACAGCATCATTCTCTCATTGTTTCATGTCCTGAGAGGTAGGTTGCTAGTTTGTACTCTGTAATGAAATTACCTGCCTTATTTAAAACAAGCAAAAACATAAACGCAAGATTTTAGCAAAAGGAGAACCTGCAAGTGAGGAGGGACACTGGACAGAACAATTGCCTACTCTGTTCCTGGTGGTTCATTCTTTTCAGGTGGTCAAGCTAGATTTTCTCCTCTATCACCATGTGCACTTCATGCAATAATGTATTATCATCCTTTGAAACCAAGAATAGCTTATGTTATAACATTAACCCTCGCCTGAGGCAGACATGAATAATTGATTGCAGCAGTCTTGCTGATTGCAGATTTGGTGCACATTCTTCTCAGCACAGTGATCTGGCCAGCCACTACTAATTGATTGTCTTGTAGAAAGAACCTGAGGTATTGCCCACTGCTTTGACAAAAACCCTCAAAGACATAAAAACCATAATGTTTATATGAAAACAATTACGTTCAGAGAGTAATACGGGTATCCTACATCAAACATTCTTTTTCTCTAAGGTTTTGTGGGTAATCTGTCATTGTAACAAGGAGACTAAAAGCCTTAATTATAATGAAAGCATGGTTCCAGTCTATGTTCATGGGCTTCCTTTAGAATCATTAACCACAAGCTCTGAAAAGCGAAAGACCCATCCTGCAGGTGTGTTCCATCTGCCTCACTGTTGAGGTCATCTTGCCGAATGAGTGCCCAGTACGCATTTGCACTATAAAATGTGACTGCCTCCCCAACAACATAATTGACGCAGGTATTCTACAGATAGTTTTACTCTTCAGTGATGTCATCTCGGTATGGGGATAAACCTTCCTTTGTGCTTTCCTGTGAGTCACTTTAACTCATTGCATGAGGGTTTCCTGTTTGGAGTGGTTGTCCGTGGGTTACTAGCTTCTGATGTGTTTGGGTGAGACTTACACATGACCTATGTCTTTAAAATCTCATACTTGAATTTGCTGCATTCAGTAAGTATTGTAGCCATTTATTGTCTTTGTCCTATCATTTCAACATCGTATTTAGGATGTTTTTATAAAAGGGGAAAACGGTACCTTCCCAGAATCCATTCAAACTGCACTGGCAGTGATTTTCCATTAATGTCGTGTTGCAGTACATCACTATAGGTCAAGGATAATGCATTGCCTGAAACTTTTGGTCTTTGACATTCATGAAATGCCATGCAAAACAAATAAATTTCCTTTGCATTTTATTAGACACTTGTAAATATGTTGATGAAGGCCAAGAGTTTAGCTTTAAGGTTCAATATAGCAAACAAAGGACAGTTACCTTTGCACTGTTTATTTTACAACGAGTGCTGAAAGCATGCCCGTGTGTTGCTTTCATGGTAATTTAAGTCTGTCATCTTTCACTCAGTTGCCTACTTGTAACGTTACCTCTGAGAAGAGTCACCTGAGAATGTGAATGGACCCAGACAGGGAGAAGCAGAGCAGGCTGTAGGTATTCATTTCAATTCCAACATCATTTTTTAACCCTTACAAGGTGGCCAGAAACCATTCTGGAAACTGGAGGCACAAACATCCGTAAGAAATAGTTTCTATCCTCACAGAATTCACAGTCCAACTTTGCACATCAAGACATTAGCGGTAAACCCTGATCTCGCTGTCCTTCAGCTGCAGGCTCACTTCTCAGGTCCAAAGGTCGCACCCTCAGTGGGGCCATCTTAGACCACCCCATTTTAATAGTGTAGTTCCCCTTCTAACTCTCAGCACTCATTCTTCAAGCCTGCTTTGTAGCACGTATTAACAGAGTATCTTATTAGTAAATAAGATACTGCATCTTTTTTATTATCAGTTTCATCTCAGTGGAAGGTAGGTTTCAGGAAGGCAGTGATTTTCATCTGTTTATTGATGAACCTCTGGATCTTAGAATGCACCTGACATGTAATAGGCACTCAATACATGGATTATTAGGAGTGAAAACTCCTGAGAGATCTGGGGAAGATTCAAAGAGAAAGTAACATTTAAATTTGATGAAAGCAAAGAGAAATTTCCAAAAGGAGCTCCAGCCTTCTACTGGAGAGATGACCATGAGCACAGGCACAACGTGCCTAGGGAGGAAAGCCAGCTGGGGGGTTCTGGAGGGCAGGGTAAGGGGGTAGGAAGGGATGTGGGATTGAGGGAGAAGGCGTGGGAGTAGAAAATGAAGGAAGTTGGAGCCAGATGGTGAAGGGCCTGATAAAAATTCAAATTAGCATATAGATGGACTTGCTCTGCTAAATCAAAAGGAGGATTTTCTTTCTTAAAGACAGTGGCTGTTTTCCTGATTTTTACGACTTTTAGCTTATAAACCAGATCTTCAAAGCTGCTCACGATGTCAACCTTTCAGTCCAGATAACTAGATATCTTCATCTTCATTTTGCTGATTGTGAGCATAGATCATATTAACCGCACTGAATCTGTGCTCAGGTTTAGCAGCAGGAAGTGACAGGGAAGTGAAGGGACAGTGGACAGTCAACTGTGACTAGCAGTGGCTATTTCAGAATCCCTGAGCAGGGCAATCTCAAAGTGTGTGAACCTGGCCTTTTCTGTGTTAGACCAGGCTAGGCAACCTTGGGAAGACCCGGGTGTTGGGGGAGTTATTCTCCCAGATGGCGAGGCAGGTTCTGAAAGTGATGGCAGAGAAATGAGGTTCGTGGATAAAGTGGAGGAAGGGGGGAGAATGGTGCCACCAGGGCGCTGAACTTCCATGGAGGAACAGTGGGGGAACTGGGAGCAATGGTTGGAAGCAGCAGTGAGGCACAAGACAGCGGGAGAGCAAGGCCCCCCGAGCCCTGGGACCTGGCGTTGAAGAAAGAAGAGCTGCACCAGGATGATTTTGAAGATGAGGTTTTGAGTTTGAGAAAAACAAAGTCACATTGAATGTGAGGAAACACTAGAAAAATTTGATTCAGTGGTTAGTGTGTAACACAGAGACTGAGATTTAGGGACCCAGCTTGGGGGAAGCACTCAGAGTGGCAGGGATGGGATGGGATGAGCAGCGGAAGAGTTCTGGGTCAGGATGACATCATGGAGGAGGTAGGGAGGATGTCCGCTGATGGTAGAGAGCTCGAGGAGAAGCAGGGACCTGGGGGTGAGGCCACAGGGACATCAACCCTGTGGAGGGCAGGGGGACTATGGGTGGGTCAGTCATAGCTAGTAAGGAGTGTTATAAATGGTCAGCTTATAGGCCCAACCAAAAAGTGCGCAAGTAAGCCACTTCCAGGCAAGGCTACTTCCCAATAATTGAAACACTCTAGGCATGTCCCAAGTGTCATCTTATATTACCCCTGAAAATAGCTGCTCCATTTAGGGTTGCATTTAACAGAGCTTATGCAGAAAAGATAAAGAATGGTACAATCTGTTCTCATCCTACATCTTTGGTTAAGGGCATAACACTGACGGGTAGAGGTGGGGGCAGGGTAATGTGTAATTTATCACCAGTTATCATAGATATTTATAGATACATTTTATCCAGAAGATGGTCTTCTCTCATTACTTTACATGCCTGACTTACATTTCTGAAAGAAGGCGATTCTTACCTTTTCATATGCACATTAAAGCTCACGTATTCATTTATATTAAAGTAACATTGAGAGCAATTTGTGTCATTACTATTAAAAATAAAACAGTAGATTTTACAAAGAATAACAAAATTTGTTATAGCAAAGTATCACAGTCCCTCATTGTTACGCTGTTACAGCATCTTCATATTTTAAGGAATTTGCAATCATGTAAAATGTATTGAATTTGATAGACTCCCACCATAAAACAGCCGAATGCTTCATAACAACCAACAAAGGGATTGCATTTTTTTCTGCTTGGCAGATTAACTGCTGGTTTTGTTTCTTGCCAGATCGCTCACTGTAGCATGAGTAATAAATCAGGATGATTTTCTTCCTTTTTAAGGTTTTTATTTTTGTTTTTTTAAAGCCCATCAAAGCTCTCTTTTCTTGTGGACAGAGACCCAGGACCTAATCTGTACCTGTTCCTTGCCCTTATCAACAATCTTACTCAAATTCAGACACTTAAAGTTAAAATCTACATAAGGACATCCTGACAGGGAGAAAGAAGCCATAAAAGAGCAGTTTGAGAAATAGGAGTTTGTGGAAAGGGTACTCTTCACACGGGTGTCTGAGCCTTCTAAGACCTTTAAAGAAGTAGACTCGACGTACGATAAACTGCCCATATTTAGATTAAGTTATTTTTGTTTATTCACTGTAGCTTATTTGCATTTATTTATTTATTTTTACTTTAAGTTTTCATTTTTAATTCCAGTTAGTTGATATACAGAGTTATATTAGTTTCAGGTATACAGTCTAGTAATTTAACACGTCCATATATCACCCAGTGCTCATCACAAGTGTGCTCCTTAATCCCTATCAGCGATTTCACCCATCTCCCCACCTCCTCTCTGGTAACCATCAAATTGTTCTCTATAATTAAGAATCTAGGGGCCACTGGGTGTCTCAGTCTATTAAGCATCTGACTCTTAATTTCAGCTCAGGTCATGATCTCAAGGTCGTGTGATTGAGCGCTCAGCACAGAGCCTGCTTGTCCCTCTCCCTCTTCTCCTCCCGCTGTGTGCACACTCTCTCAAATAAATAAATACAAATCTTTAAAAAAAAAAAAGTTATTTAAAAAATCTGTTTCTTGCTTTGACTCTCTGTTGTTTTTTTTTTCAGTTGTTTGTTGTGACATATGTATGCAACCATGAAATTATCACCACAAAAAAAATTTTTAAAAATTAAAAAAGAGTACTTGCTTCAGCAGCACATATACTAAAAATTAAAAAAGAGGGGTGCCTGGGTGGCTCAGTTGGTTAAGTGACTGCCTTCCACTCAGGTCATGATCCTGGGGTCCTGGGATCGAGCCCCGCATTGGGCTCCCTGCTCGGCAGGAAGCATGCTTCTCCTTCTCCCGCTCCCCCTGCTTGTGTTCCCTCTCTCGCTGTGTGTCTCTCTCGCTCTCTGTTAATTAAATAAATAAATAAAATCTTTAAAAAAAATTAAAAAAGAAACTCTCACCACATCCGGATAATGAACATAGCCATCACTACTAAAAGTTTGTTACTGCATGTGTCAAAGTTCATTACTTTTTATTGATGAATATTATTCAATACTATTGTACAACTATATCAATACCACAATTGTATGGCTATATAAACAAAATTTGCTTATCTGTTCACCTGTTGATGGGCATTTTGTTTGTTTGGTTATTGCAAATAAAGCTGCTGTGAACATAAATGTACACATATTTTTAAGATGAGATGCTCTAGGAGTAGAAGGGCTGTAAAGATATGGACAGCTTCTTAAAAAAACTGCTTGATTGGGGCACCTGGGTCGCTCAGTTGGTTAAGTATCTGACTCTTGGTTTTGCCTCAGGTCATGATCTCAGGGCCTTGAGATCAAGTCCTGTGTAGGGCTCTGGGCTCAGCATGGAGTCTGCTTGTCCCTGCCCCTCCCTCACTACTCCCCCATCAAATAAGTAAATAAATAAAATCTTAAAAAAAAAAGGAAAAAAAAACCTACTGGACTATTTTCCCAAACGATTGTGTCATTTTATATTCCCACTGGCAGTGGTTAAGAGTTCTGGTTGCTTCACATCCTAGCCAACACTTGATACGGTCAGACTTGTTTAATTTAGAGACTCAAATAGGTTTGTAGTGGAATCTCGTTATACTTTTAATTTGTATTTTCCTAATGGGTAATGATGTTGAACATCTTTTCATGTACATATGTGCACTGGTGTCTATTATCTGGTGAAGAGTCTGTTGAAATATTTTGTCCATTTTTATTTTAGGTTGTTTTCCTGTCATTGGGTTTTGAGTTCTTTACGTATTGTGAATTAAAGTCCTTTAGCAGATGGAAGATTTGCACATGTTTTTGTTTTTGTTTTTGTTTTCCCAGTCTGTGGCTTTTCAATCTCATAATGAGTTTCTAAGAGCAGGTTTTGTTTTTTTGTTTGTTTTTTTTTCCCTCCTACTAACCTATATGCAATATGAATGCAGGGACTTAGTTTTGGTCATATCTATATTTCCAAAATACAGCATTTGGCACAAATTCAGCAATAAATAAGTCTTTGCTGAAAAAGTAAATGAATTTTCTTTTTTTTTTTAAGATTTTATTTATTTGAGAGAGAGAAAGATTGAGAGAACATGTAGGAGGAGGGGCAGAGGGAGAAGCAGACTCACTACAGAGCAGGGAGCCTGAGGCAGGACATGATCCCAGGACTCTGGGATCAGCCCCGAGCCAAAGGCAGACACCCAACCGACCGAGCCACCCAGACACCCGTGAATGAATTTTATAATGGAACTTTCTCGTTTTACAGATGAGGTAATAGTTTAATGAGAATTCTCAAGTAATCTGGATTCTAGTTTCTTTAATCAGTTGGTTAAAATGAAGGTTTCAACTAATGCTGATAATCTTAAATGTTCTAGTCTAATTTCTTGCCTTATTAAGGATAGTGAATCAAATAATAATTATTCTTCCTTTGACAGTCAAGGTCTTTTTGGGGGGATTGGGTGGGCATATTATCTGAAGATGAATTAGAGCAAAAAATGTTGAGGTTCACTTATCTGGGAAGTTTATAGTGTCCCTGTTTCTCATTCCCAGCCTCCAATCACCCATACCTGAAAGGTGGAGGCTCGTAAGGAAGCTTAAGTTAATTATGTGAGATGAAGAAGTTACATTTTCTTTATACAGTTGAATAGAAATCTGTTTATTGGTTCATTTATTTCTGTTTATTGTCAGTTAATATCCTCAACTCATTTTTCTATTAGATCCATTACTTTATCCATTTAAACTTTTTTTAATATGTTCAAGATACTAATCCTTTGTTGTATATCTTATAAATATATGCTTTCAGTGTGTCACTTTTTTAAACTTGTTTAGTTTTACAGACCTTTATAATTCTCATATAGTAAAATTTCATAATCTCTCATAGTTTGTACTTTTTGTGTCAGTTTAAGAAATCTTTCCCCAAAATATCATAGAGATATTTCTTACACTCTCTTCTGATAGGTTTGAAGATTTGATCTTAATAATATATTTTATTTAACCCAATATACCCCAAGAACTATCATTTCAACAGGTCATCACTGTACAAAATTATTATTTTATATTTTCTACCTTTTGATCCCTTTCACCCATTTCTCCTACACCTTATCCCCCTCTCCTGGCAACCACCAACCTGTTTTCTCTATGCTCCCCCACACCCCCAACCAACCTATAAGAAAAATAATATGGTATTTGTTTTCCTCTGACTTATTTCACTTAGCATAATGTCCTTGAGATCCATTCATATTGTTGCAAATGGCAAGATTTCATTCTTTTTTATGACTGAATAAACTAACTAACTTCCTTCCTTCCTTTTTTGCATGTGGCTGTCCAGGTTTCCCAACACCATTTATTGAAGAGACTGTTCTTTCCCCATTGTATATTCTTGGCTCCTTGTCATAAATTAATTGATCATATATGTGTGGGGTTTATTTCTGGGCTCTGTTCTGTTCCATTGATCTATGTGTCTGTTTTTATGTCAGTATTTAATACTATACTACGGCTTTGTAATATAGTTTGAAATCAAGAAGTGTGATATCTCTGGGTTTGTTCTTTCTCAAGATTGCTTTGGCTATTTAGGGTCTTTTGTGGTTCCATACAAATTTTAGGTTTGTTTGTTTGGGTTCTGTGAAAAATGCCTTTGGGATTTTGATAGGGATTGTATTGAACCTGCAGATTGATTTGGGTAGTATGGACATTTTAACAATATTAATTCTTCAAATCCATGAGTATGGAATATTTTTCCATTTATTTGTATCTTCTTCAATTTCTTTCCTTAACATACTGTACTTTTCAATATACTTCAGTACACCAAGGAAGTATACTTCTAGGTATTTTATTCTTTTTGATGCAATTATAAATGGGATTGTGTTCTTAGTTTCTCTTTCTGGTAGTTCATTATTAGTGTATGGAAACGCAACAGATTTTTGTGTATTGATTTTGTATCCCGCAGCATTACCAAATTCATTTATTACTTGTAAAAGTTTTTTGATACTCTAGGGTTTTCTATATATAGCATTATGTCATCTGCAAATAGTGAACAGTTTTACTTCTTCCTTTCCAATTTGGGAGACTTTTATTTCTTTTTTCTTCCCTAATTCCTCTGGCTAGAACTTCCAATACTATGCTGCATAAAAGTGGTGAAAGTGGACATCCTTGTCTTATGCCTGATCTTAGAAGAAAAGCTTTCAACTTTTCACCATTGATATAATGTTAGCTGTAGACTTGTCATATTGCCTTTAAGAGTTCTTAGTTTTGGTGAAGTCCAATTTATTTTGCTATTGTTGTTGATCATCCTTTTGGTATCATACCTAAGAAATCTTTGCTGAATCCAAAATAGATAATTTCCTATCTTTTCTCCGTGAAATTTTATTTTAAATTAATAATTGAATATCTTGTAAAAACAGGTGAAACATTTTTTTTTTTTTTTGCATATGGATTCACAATTGTTTCTGCACTGTTTTTTTTAAAAGACTATGATTTCTTTATGGAATTGCTTTTGAATCATTTTCAAAAGTCAATTGACCATGTACTCTGGGTCCATTTCTAGACTCTATTCTGTTCCATTATTTTACTTGTCTATCTTGATGATAATGCCATACTACCTTGACTACTGTAGATTTGTAAATAAGTCTTGAAATCGGGTAGTATAACTGCTTTTTCAAGGTGCTTTGGATTTTCTAAGTCCTTTGCATTTTCATATAAATTTTAATTGATATTGCAAAAAATCCACAGATCATTTTGGGAAGAATTGATATCACAGCAGTATTGTTAAGTCTTCCAATCCATAACCATCTCTCTATTTCATTCTTCACTTCCTCTCAACAATATTTTGTAGTTTTAATTGAGTATGTCTTGCCCATTTTTTGGTAAGATTCATTTCTTAGAATTTCATCTTTTTTAAGTTTTTAGTAAAAGTCCAGTTAGTTAACATACAGTGTAATACTAATTTTGGGTGTACGATATAGCGATTCAATACTTCCATACAACACCCGATGCTCATCACAAGTCCACTCCTTAAACCCCATCAGCCATTTAACTCATCCCCCCACCCACCTCCATTCTGGTAACCATCAGTTTGTTCTCTATAGTTAAGAGTCTGTTTCTCATATGTGGAATGTAAGAAACAAAACAACAAAAAAGAGGGGTGCAAACCAAACCTAGAATTTCATATTTTTGATGTTATCATAAATGGCATTTTTAGTTTCAATTTCCAGTTGTTCAATCATTGCTAATCTATGGCATATAGTTGATTTTTATATATTGATCTTGTACTTTGCAAACTTGCCAAACTCACAGATTAGTTTTAGTAGACTTGTTATTATCCTATAAACTTTTGCACACAGAGAAACATGTGGTCTGCGAATAATGATAGTCATACTTTTTTCTTTTCAATTTGGATGCCTTCTTTTTTTCTTTTGTGTATTGCACTAACTAGAACCTCCATTATAATGTTGAATGGACATGGTGAGAGCAGACATCATTTCTTTGTTCTTAATCTTAGGTGGAAAGCATTCAGTCTTTCATCATTAAGATGTCAGCTGTAGCTTTTTATAGATGCTCTTTATCAGGTTGAGGAAGTTTCCTTCTATTCCTCATTTGTGTAGAGTCTATCAAAAATAGTAACTGGATTTTGTCAAATGCTTTTTCTGAATCTATTGTGATGATCTTATGGTTTTTCTTTTCTACTCTGTCAATATGGTGAATTACACTGAATGACATTTGAATTTTAAAACAATCTTGCATTCCTGAGATAAACCCTACTTGGTCATGCTGTATTATCATTTTTATGTATTACTGGATTTTGTTACCTAAACTTTAGTTGAGGATTTTTGCATCTGTGTTCATGAAGGATATGGTTTTGTAGTTTTCTTTTCCTGTAATTATTTTTTATGGTTTTGGCATCAGGGTAATATTAGCCTTATGAAATGAATTGGGAAGTATTCCCAACTCTTCAATTATCTGGAATACTGGATACAAAATAGGTATCACTTCTTTCTTTAAGTGTTTGGTAGAACCCACCAGTGAAGCCATTTGGGCATGGCATTTAATTAATTTATTTATTTTTGGTAGGAAGATCTTTAACTACAAATTCATTTTTAAGTTAGGTGGTTTTAAGTCACCACACAGCTGACTGATGCACTTTTCTTTCATCTTTTTGTTTTTAAATCTGTTTTATCTCTCTGTTTCATTTTGTGTAGTTCTTATTGCTGTGTCTTTAAGTTCACTCTTCTTTTGTAGTAACTAATCTGTTAATTGTATCCAGTGTGTTTTTCATCTCAGGCATTATGTTTTTCATCATGAAATGTTTGGTTTGTTTTTGTTTGTTTTCTATATCTTCCATGTCTCTATTTGATCTGCTCAGCAACCCTGCCTTATTGATAATATCGAATATAGTTATACTGTTTTTAATATCTTTGTCTATTATTCTATCATCTGTATCATTTCAGTGTTGATTTTGATTAATTTTATTCCTCATTAATGGGTCCTATTTTCTTGCATGTTTGCATACCTAGTAATTTTTTATTGTATGCCAGACATTTTGCATTTTACCTTATATGCTGCATATTTTTTTTACTTTATAAGCATCTTGAGTTTTGGTCTGATATGCAGTTAAGCTACCTGGAAACAGCTTAAGACTTTCAGTTCTTGCTTTTAAGATTTGTTAATATGAACCTCATCATTGTGTATTCTAGAGGTAATTTTACCCCAGCACTTAGGCAAAACTCTTCTGAGCACTGGATGCAATGCCCCATGGATTATGAGGTGTACCCCCTCTGGCTGGTGGGAACAGGATCTATTCCAAGTTCTATGGGAGTCTTGAGGAAGGCTCCATCTACTCCTTTTGCAAGTTTATATTTTTGGCTTTGGGTAGTTTTATCACATGCATGCACTGGTCAGTACTCAGCTAAAGAGTACACAGGGACCCACTGCAAATCTCCCAAGTTTTTATTTTTTTCTGTGCAGTCTTCATACCCTGGTGCTCTTATGCCAACTCTAGCTGCCTTTGCCTCAGTGGACTCTTATCTCTGTATCCTCAATTTAGGGTAGTCATCAGCCTCTGTGTGAGTTTCCCTTCCTTGAGTCATGGCCTGGAAATTCTCACTAGAGAGGAAGCTGCAACAACTGTAGGGCTCCTGTGGTTTGCTTTTCATCTCACAGGGATCACTGTCCTTCATTGTTTCACGTCCAGTGTTAGAAAATTGTTTCATGTATTTTGTCCACTTTTTTAGTATTTCATGTGGGAGGGTAAATATGATACCTGTTAATCTTAGCTAGAATTGAAAGGCTGTCTGGGCTTTGGTTGGTCCAGAATTGGTCCAGAGATCTTCTTTCTTACCCCTAAGCTCCAGTCACTTCCACATGCACCTCACAGAACCCAGAAACCTCACACTCACATCTTACACTTGCATTGGCAATAGCTCTATGTAAAGAGGTCTTTGCTCTCATTTCCAGATTAACATTTGAGGAAGCCCATGCTATGTAGTTATTTCTAATGAATGCATATATTTTTAAAAATCAGAACCAGGGCCTGGCTTAATATTAAGTTTATAAAATCCTAACCTCCAAATTAATAGGTTTTGAATTAGATACTAAGAATGGCAGATTTTTAATCTTTTTTATGTACTATTTTTCTTACCAGTTCTTAGAGTTGATCTAACACTTGGTATGTCCATATTGTTCATATATTTTGAAACACTGAGTAAATTTTTATTAAATCATACTTTTATATATAGATGTACCTCATTTTATGTAATAACCTCTATTCTAAAACTATGTGTAGAAATTAAATGAAAAATATATTGGGGCTGCAGGATTGTGGAAGGGTTTAGTTCTTCAGTGAAGTTTGTCTTCACTGAAAAATATTTATTTTTGAATGACAAGTAACAACTTCCTTTTATCTCTGCTCTCAAGTCTTATTTTTATTCACTGAAGAAGCTGAAAGAGGATAACCTCACCCCCTTACCCTTGTCTGACTTGTAATGGGCAATTCTGATCATGGGTCAGAAATTAGGCTGAACTTTATCATTGAGTGTCATTTAAGAAGTCTGCCAAAGTAAGTAGAACCTACAAACACAATTGATTAAAAATGAATATTGTAACTACTTCAGAAGATTTAAACACTTAAAAGGGTCTCATTGACATGTAAGTGAGAGATTTGCAAAGTAATCAGAGGCCTTATATTTCCTGAGTGGTTCTCAAACATTTTTGGTCTCAGGACCCCTTTTTCCTGATAAAAAAAATATTATTATTGAGGATTCTAAAAACCTTTTTTTCCTGCCACTTATATCTATTAGTATTTGCTGTATTAGAAATTAAAACAAAGAAATACTTTAAATATGTATTTATGTATTCATCTGAAAATCATAAAGGCATTACACACTAATTTATTACTTTATCAAGGACGTTCTTAAGTGAAGCTGGTTTCTCTCCTCTTTCTCCTCTGCCACCTCCTCCCTTTTTTCTCCCTCTCTCTCTTTCCTCCTCCCCCTCCCATGTCCCCCCTCCCCCCCTCCCCCTCTTTCTCATTCTTACTCTTCACCATCAAGTGAGTGCATGGCAGAGGGCCATGCCATGACACCTCATACAGTTTGGTGGTGCTACTTGATTCATGCTAAGGTGCCTACAGTTTTCTAGCCACCCCTTTTATATGAATAGCATAAATGAGAACAGAGGAAAAGGCACATAATGTCTTAGTATCATTTTTTAAAGTTTTGACTTCATGGGCTCCCTGAGAGCATTTCAAAGACCTCAGGCTTTCCCAGGCCATTTCAGAACTACCCCTGGACTACTTCTAATAATAGTTTTTACATTTGCACAGTATTAGTGGATGCTGCTAAGGTTTTCTAAATGTTTTGAGCCAATTTTCCCTCTCCTTAATAATGCCTGAGAATTCAAATTTCTTTACATCCTGGCTAACATTTAGCATCACTATCCCTTTTTTGGTTTGAGCATTCTGGTACATGAGTAGCGGTGTCTTTTCATTTTCCAGATGACTCACAAAATGGAACATCTTCTTCCTTCCTTCTTCCTATACAGAGCAGTTCTTGCTTTGCTCAGTATTGCAGGACTGTAAACATAATTGTGTAAGATGAAATTGTGCAAAGCTCTGTTATTAATCAATGGAGAAAATAACCATTGTTCTGTGACTTTAATTTTTGCCAACATATTAAAAAATAACCACTCTTACTGTGGGTTATAGATACAAAGAGGAATGAAAAAAATAGTAAAGCTAAAATTTATTTCATTCACTGTAATTAAAGTATAAGAAGCATTGAGAATTAAGATATTTTATTTCTAAAAAGCTGCATAAGAGTAGTTTGGGCAGTACTTGCCTTCTCGTTGTGTGGCTTATAGTGTGGAGCAGACAGCTTCTCTATGCCTTGGCAACTGATCACATGCCTTTCTAAGTTTGGATCAGCTTCCAGTAGTTTACCCCTCATGTTTCCAATGTTGTGAACTATCCCTGAGCGGTCCTTTAATATGAAATATTTTACTGGACTTACTTCCTCTGGGAGATCTTAATCCTTTGCATCACAACCACTTTCTTCATTTACATGGATAAATTTGCCTTCCCAGAGTTGCTCTGGCTGCATATCTAGAGTGTCTCAGATGGTGGTCGTATCCACATTCTCTTGATCAGTTATTTCTTCAGCTTCATTTACATTAAATACTTTCAGTATTATCACTCTTCCTTTTTTCCTTTTTTTTTTCCTGCACTTCCTCTAGCTGACCAGTTCCCTCTGTTGATTATTCATTTTCTGTGAAGCATTAAGTGAGCTTGTAACTGGACTACAAGGAAGTAACACAACTACATGCTTTGCTGTCTGTGTATATGTGAAGGAGATGACGCCTTCATAGTGACCAATCACTGACAGAATTTGAAAGAAGTGATGGGATCAGTCATCAGTCATGATTCACGACTATTCACAGCAACGACTTGTGGCTAAAGAGCTAACAGCAAAGTTTTGCATTTCATGCAATTAGAGTTAATAAACTGCAGTTACTGGAATCTATGGTTTGGGTGACTGGTGAAATTATGGATATTAGAACCATGGATAATGAGGACTGTATTGGTCACATGGATATGCTCTTTTGTATTTACTCATCTCTTTTGCCCTTTTCTAAATGTCAAATTGTCTTTTTTCTTATTGAGAATATAGGAATTCTTTATATATCCTGGGAATTAATATTTCTTTGGTTATATATTTCAGATACCTTCTGTGACTTTGTGATTTGCCTCTTCAGTACTTTATGGAATTTTTCAATGTAACGTGGTCTGGTTTATCCAATGTTTCTTTTACAGTTAGTGCTTTTTATTCTTTGTCTAAGAAATCTTTGCCAATTCCAAGGTCATAAAGGTATTCTTTTATATATCTTCCTAAGGCTGTATTGTTACAATGTCTTTCATATTTAGAGTTATAATCACATGGAATTATTTTTATGATGAGATAAGGTAGAGGGCAAGATGCACTTCCCCCATATGGAGATCCAGTTGACCCAGCCTTTTGAAGGTCTTCCTATCTCCACTGCTGTACTCTATCACTTCTGTTATAAATCACATTGCCATAAAAGTACAAATCTTTTTCTGGTCTACTGTGTCCATTGGTATATTTGTCCATGCTTGCACCAATTCCGCATGCTTTTAATTACTGTGCCTTTTTAAGAAGTCCTGGTATCCAGAACAATAACTCTTTTTTCACAGTATTTTGGCTTTTTAAATATTTTATTTATTGCCAAATGTAGTACAGTAAGATACAGAGATAACTTGAAATTCTCAATGATACGTCTCTTTATCCAAAGAGAATGCACTTTTCTTTCAGGCAGCAGTGAAGGTAGGTGAAGATGACTTTAAGCCAAAGGAGGATTGAGTTGATCTGGAGTTTGGCTTTAGCCCTGTGAGTGCTGGCCTGCTTCTCATTCACCTGTTCTTAGGTAGAACCTTTGTTTCAGGGAAGAGTTCCCAACTGAAATCCAGTGGGCTTCAGAATCCAATTTCTGCCTTCCTGCTCTTTCAGACTAGCAGAAGCTTCCTGCTCTTTCAGACTGGCTTCTCAGTCCCTGCTCAAATGCCTCGAGGATAAATCCTTGCTTCCCTAGTCTCCAGGATTTTATTCCTCAAGTCTTTGCTATTTTGATAATTTCCCAATACTTAAAAAATTATGTGTTGTGTGTGTGTGTGTGTGTGTGTCCGGCTTTCCACAATGTTTCAAGTGGGACAGTTTGTCTGTAACAAGTTAATCTACTGTCACCAGAGGTAGAAATTCTGGCTTCATTCTTCAAAGAGAAAGCTAGTCAAAAGCCTACTAGATACAGTTTGTGAGGCACCAGAAAGATTTGCTTGCTCAAGGTGTCATCCTGGCCAACTTGAGATTCTTTCTGCTCTGATTCATAAATAGTGGAGGTGCACATTTCTCTTGAAGTCTTGGGAGTAGGCTTTTTCTTTGTAATGCTCTTCTTGTTTGGTGTTTTAGGTTAGCTTTTGAATCAAAGGGGGTGGAATTTGTCAACATTCCTAGTAAGAATTAGTAAAATGAGGATCAGCAGGAAAGGTGAGCAGAACAGAATCCATCTCTGGGCCAGTAAGGCCTACCATGAAGGCAATAAGTAAAAGTGCAAGCCTAGAACCAAGGTCTCAAAGGCAAGGTGTTTGGCTTGGAAACTGTTGAAAGCTAAAGAAAAACTCCATTTACCATACTGTTATATTCTAAATTAGTTTGTACTAAAATGGAGTCAGCCCAGAATGGGCTTCAGACATAGCTCCAAAACATACCAGCTCCTTACCTTGGAAAGCTCGAATTAAGCTCTCTGAGCAGCAATATCCTTATATGTAAAATGGCCATAGTTCCTTACTTGCAGGTAGGGGATTCAATGGGACAGTGTATATAAAGCATAGGAGCTATCAGACGCTTATATGGGTTAATTCTTTTTCCTCTCCCCTATCAAATTCAGTGGAATTGAAAAGGAAGCAAACAAAGGGGTATTATTTTTCTAGAGAGTCCCATGTCTTTTCAAGTGTTTCTGTATGGTAACACATTAAAAGTGGCAGTAATGCAATTTTGGAAAGAGAGAAGCTATCTTGGTGTTTTAGGAGAGCAATGATTTATTGTCAAAATAATTCCGTTTCCTGATGCTGCAAGACTTTCTAGGAAATGGATATGGTGAATGATTTCATTTTCTCCTGAAATACAACTGTCTGTGGGGTGGGATGTGGCAAATCCATCATGCAATGCTTGTGAGATTAAATCTAAGATCTTTACATTTCTTTTCTCTCTTAAAAAGTTACTCTGGAAAATCAAGCGCTATCTGGAGTGCTGGGATTTGAAAGAGAATCCAGTTTCTTTTATAGTTATATTTTGTCTGAGATCTGCAAGTCGGGGCTTAAAATACCTTCTTAGAGAAATTTTTAAAAAACATTCCTCCATTTAAAAAATTTCTCATCTCATAACAAAGAACACATGTATGGTGTACCTTTCAATTAAAATGTTGGAGACTTATTAAAATATAAATAAATATTATATATTCACATATAACAAGTGAAATAATTTGATTATTAGAAAAATTAGGATTACTTATCTTTTGAAATCTAAATTATAACTCTCCAAGTATACAAACTCTTATCTGCATGAAACTCCACTCTGTGACATTTCTCTTGGTACATTTATGACTCTTTTTTAAATGAAAAACTTTATTTACTTAGCTATTTGTAAATTAATGCAGATTTTTACTTCAGCTACAGAAATTAAAAAGGGAAAATGAATTATCACATTTATAAATAGTTGTGATGAGAAGGAATATTTGTTTATATTTTTTTCTTTTTTCTTTTTTTTATTATGTTCAGTTAGCCAGCATGTAGTACATCATAAGTTTTTGATGTAGTGTCAATGATTCATTCATTGCATATAACACCCAGTGCTTATATTTTTTTCATAGAAAGTTTTATTGTATGAACAATATGAAACTAATTTTTGACCATTGATGACTAAGAGTATTTTTTTCTGTCTAACCCAAATGACAATAATAAATTTATAAAATTACAAAGAATTTATAAGTGGATAAACAGACTTTTCAACACATTCTCTCCCATGTAGGAAGTAGTCCACAGGAAATCCTATTACTCCTGAAGCAATGGCTGGTGAGTAAAGAGTAGAATATGACAGAACAGGGTCTAGATATCTCTTGATGTCCAGAGATTTCTAGGAATAGCCGTGCCAAAGGGCTAATGTCTTATATCATAGGTTTCTTGGTGCTGAAGACACACACTGTTATTAGATTTCCAAGGGTGGTATTAAAAGGGATATTTATAAAAGTTTTCTTTAAAAAAATTTGGCTTCTTTAAATCCCCTTTCTAGAACAACAAAGTATAGTAGAAATGTGGAATAAGATTTGATCCAAGTTTTCGTTCTTCCTTTTTCGGTCTATGTGGTTAGACAAAGCAGTTAATTTCTCTGAACTTTGTTTCTTCCCTGAAAATGAGAGAATTGGTCCACAACTCCAGATGGTCTCCAAGAACCCTTGTAGCTCTCAGGTTTCTATGACGAAAGACATAGTTCAGTCTTCCCCAACAGAACTCAACTACTCTTTTCCTAATTTCTTGCTTTTATGCAATCACTAACTACTAGAGTCTTTCCTCTTCTCCAACCTAAAACATGTATACTAAACATTTATTAATTTGTTTCAGCTGTTCAGATTTACTGAGAGACTCTAGATTTGTCACTTATAAGAATGAGGCTTCGTTATAAAGTAATAAAAATGTGTATTTCACAACCTCCAGTGTCTATATGGCCAAATAAGTGTTGGGTTTTAATGCAGTCATCGGAAGCTACATGTTTACTCTGCTAAAGCTGTTATTCCTCAATCTTGCAACTCCTCTTCTGGAGTTGGCTTTAGGCAGGAAGTTACCCAAGCCACTATCTCCTCATCTGACAGAGTAGATCTCAATCTTGACCTCAAATGATATAGTTTGGATTGCTTGTTTGAGACTCTTTTATTACTCTCACTCCTGAATGACAGCACTGCTCAAAAACCAAGGCCACTGTCACAGGAAGTTTTTCTAGTCTATCTGAGATTATTCTTTGCAGATATTAAGTACTACATAAATCTTATTAAAGAGGATGTGCTGAAGACTCTGAAAATAATTCGGAGGGAATTCAAAATAACTGCAAGCTGAACAATTGCAGCCTCACTGGAGTAAGTATATTGTCGTCAAATAGAAATAGGATATAGATATTTCACACAAAGGCACACACACCTCTCCTACTGTATGCCAGATATTAAACCTCATGATTTACCCACATTATGTCACTTGATTCTTGCAATAACTATTTGAAAGGGATGATAACTAAAATATGGAGATTTTAATGTACTTTCATAAAAAGGAACTTTCCATACTTAGGAGCCATACCTAATATGTTTGTTCATTGTTCATGAAATTCTCTAGATTGAGAGTAGCTATGGCTTTCCTTAGCATGTTGTGTTTCAACCCTGCGCACACAATTACAATAACTCCTTTATGTTGTATTGCTTGAAACCAATTATGATGCATTTCAATAGAAATTGTCTTATTACTGTGGACTCCATACAAGGAACAGTTCACCGCCACCCACAGGATACCCTCTAGTGTGAGTTTTCTCATGTTTTGGGGACTTTTTCTGCCTGTTATTGGAGTCAGCATTTATTTAGCATTTTTTTTTTTTTTTGAATAGTGAGGGGTCTGTCAAATGTGGAGTTTTAGATAAGGTTAGATAAACAACAACGAGGTCTTACATCTACCTGGTTATGAAATGTTCCTGGTTATGAAATGGCATTAACATCACGACACCAGTGATCTTTCTACTCATTTGGGTTAAGTGTGGGTGGGTCCCACATCCATTCCCTGAATTGTAACTACTTGTAGCAAATACCTCTTAAGATGCAATCAGCCAGTGACACAGTGTTGGTCCTGTGGTCCTCCAGCGGAATCAGTGAGGTTTTAGGGAGGTTGCTCTCCAGGCAACAGGTCAAATTCTGGGCCCTTTCGTGTTTCTGACTCACTAATCAATGTTTGCTGCTGATAAATAATCGGGGGTAACAGTTTAGTTTCACAAACGTGCAGCTCAAGTAATAATTCTTTTTAAATTTACATGAAGAGATGGGCTAAGAATAACTGATGTCTTCTTTAGCACAAAATCTCCAAAAGTTCAGAAAATCATGGGGGCGGGGGAGAAGGAGGGGGGAAGACAACAGAAAAACCTGTCACCACTTACAAAAGCTTCATCTGGTTTTCAATCAGTTGAAGGACTTTGCAGAAGATGGTACTTGTGAAATTGATCTCAATTAAAATCAGTCTGAGTGTGCGGGCCCTCCAGTAGCTCCAAGGGCCGGGGGAGGAGGCTCGCTCTTCCAACGGAACGGCACTGGCACCTGTCTGGACTCTGCTGGCACTTTTCTTTTTTTAATTTTCACCTCAGCCTTTTCTTCCAAGGAGTCTTTGACCTCCGTGGCATCCATAATGAACTCCTCTCATTGTGTGCGCCTTCTTCTTCCGCACATGGTAATGGAAATGCGGGGAGGACCAGGGGTGCCGGGGCTGTCTTTCCGCGCGGCTCCCAGCTGTCAGGACACTGACACCGGGCTGCAGCCGGATAATTGGTACTTGAGGAAGATTCATAAGGCAATAGGCTGCGGAGTCCCGTGTCCTGCCCTGGGGCCAGAAGGGGCAGCCGGGGAGGAAAGAAAAAGGAGGCTCCAACAGGGGCTAGAAATCTGGTCGTGATAAATAATAACCTGTTTAGAACAGGACACGATGAAGACTTTTGTTCCCTGCAAGGCCACAATTCATGCATTCAGGGAAGGATTTTTAAAGATTTCAAGATCCAACTCCACGCAAGGTGCATCAAAGCTGGGTTAGGGAGGGAGGAGATTCAGAACATCCCATCCAAGATGGGATGGAACAGAGCCTTTCATACCAGGAAGTTTGTTGTTTTAATCAAAGCCAGCCATCTGACAGCTCATTATTAAGAGACAACAAGAAGTGACTTTATTAATACAGTGTGGAGTTGGTTCCTCTGCAAATTAAAGTTCTTTGTTCACTTGTGACAGTTTGCTTCGGAGGCATCTGTTAAGGGATGCCAGGTGGGATAACATTTTAAAAGTGTAATGTGATAACAATTAACCTATAATTCCTTTTTCTAATATTCTCCCCTTTCAATTTTATTAGATAAATTTATCATGAAAGGTGACGAAGACAAAATCTTTCATGTGATTTCCTTGTGAAGCAGCCCCTCGTGACTGGCATATTCTGTCACAAACTTATTGGCGTTTATGTCCCAAATATTTATGATTTTGCTTATGGAATGTGAAAGGTTGGTGGTTTGTGTGTCTGCCTAGATTGTGAAAGGCCAAGATTCTTCATCAAACATAAGAGTTTAGCGGTAAAAATAATAATGGGATTGATTTATTCAGTCGGCATATATTATGTTACCAAATCTGAGATGGAAAATTCAGGTGATATTCTGTGATATCAGAGCTGGGAAACAAGACGTTTTCCTCTCTAGGGACATCCTGGGAACTCTGAAATCATCTACCAATAAATAGTCAATAAAAAGTATTTTTATCGTAAAAGATTTATTTTTGATAATGTGCAAAATGACTTTCAAAGGCAGAAGTATGCATCTGTAAATAACAGCCCATGATAGAAGAGCCTCAAACCAACTTCAGAGCTCCCTCATATCGGAATTTTGAAGGCCATGTGACCTCTCTCTTCCAGCCTGGGTGCTTTCCTTCTTACATTTCCACTGGAAATCACAGCTAATCTGAACCATGAAACAAATATGAGTCCTTGAGGTATTTAAGTAAGGAATCATGTTACATTTGTCCTCCTTAGGCAATGAACAGAAACTTCTGTGGCTTGTTGAATTGACATTTTCTAGTTAGGTAAATATTGCCAGAGAGAAATTCTTCCTTGGTAATTATTATTTTTTTTAATTAAAGAGATCAGCTTTAAGTTTCTAGGTGTTTTCACCATAAAACCTCTAAAAATCAAAATGCCTGAGTTATTCTTAGGCCAAGAGTATACATATGTTCCAGTTGTTCCTTATTTTGGGTGATAATTGAGATGCTACCATAGTTTGGCTTCCTGATAGCTAGAGAAGGCAGAACAAATGTAATCAGTGGATCAGAACATTAAATAAGTAAATGATATTATATTGCCATTTAAACTTCTTATCAGTAGAAATGAAGAATATAACTCATTTCTTTCAATTTTCATTGTCTTAAAAAAAAAAAAAAGCCATAGGTGTTCTTTCATTCACTTACTCATCTGGTATTTACTTAGAATCTTCTATGTCCCAGGTTTTGTGCTGGCTGCCTGTCTATAAAGATGAATAAGACAAAGCCCTTGCCCAGAGGATTTAAGACCAGTAAACACCCAAAACTATAATAAGGGCCAGGTGAGAAGTTTGCAGAGGTCACAACAAGGACATTATAAGGAGTGGTACAGGGGTGCCTGGGTGGCTCAGTTGGTTAAGTGTCCAACTCTTCGTTTTGGCTCAGGTCATGCTCTCAGGGTTGTGAGATCGAGCCCCCATCAGGCTCCACACTCGGTGCAGAGTCTGCTGGAGATTCTCTCTCTCTCTCCCTCAGTCTCTCCTGCTTGTGCTTTCTCTCTCTAATATAAATAAATCTTTTTTTAAAAAAAAGAGGGGGCATCTGGGTGGCTCAGTCGGTTAAGCGACTGCCTTCGGCTCAGGTCATGATCCTGGAGTCCCGGGATTGAGTCCCATACCAGGCTCCCTGCTCTGCGGGGAGTCTGCTTCTCCCTCTGACCCTCCCCCCTCTCATGCTCTCTCTTTCTCTCTCTCTCTCTCTCGTCCTCTCTAATAAATAAAATATTTTAAAAAATTAAAAAAGAGGAGTGGTACAGTGTGTGTGTGTGTGTGTATGTATTCAGACTTCTTATACTTCTCTTCTATATAAGCAATCCAAAATGGTTAGAAGAATAGAGAACATTTCTGCTTCCCATAATTCATCCCTTCCTCATTTTCCAGATCTTCTGGGAATTGTCAAATTAGTTGAGAGAAATGAGGAAGAGTTCTCCTCACGACATGGCTACCTACCAGTCTGGTTTCAGACATGGGCGACTCCCTGGTTGAGCTGTGGAGAGGCAGGCTGGGCTGGCTGTAACCCGTCGGTGGTGGTCACTCGGGGAGCTAGTTCTGGCTGAGTTCTCTACCCTCACCCCTTCACTCTGCTCTGGGCTCCCCGGTTCCCCATGTCTATCTGCTCCTTCCACCCCCCAAACTCTTGATCTTTGGCTCTTCCCTCCACTCTTCATCGTGGTCTTGTGCTCCATTCTCTCTTGTGCTGCTCCTAGTCGTTTACCCAATGCAGCAAGTTAACTTACGTGAAATGCCGACTGTCTATTGCTGGCTCAGCCAGTCTGGCCCAACATTCTTTTTTTTTAAGATTTTATTTACTTATTTGACAGAGAGAGACACCGCGAGAGAGGGAACACAAGCAGGGGGAGTGGGAGAGGGAGAAGCAGACTCCCTGCTGAGCAGGGAGCCCGATGCGGGACTCGATCCCAGGACCCTGGGATCATGACCTGAGCCGAAGGCAGTCGCCTAACCAACTGAGCCACCCAGGCGCCCTGGCCCAACATTCTTCACAAGATAGCAAACACAGGAAATGGCACCACTCGTTCAGGCATCCTGGAGTAAACAGGCCCTGAGGGCCTGAGGTAATCATCCTGGGCTCCCCGTGGGCTGGAGCAGGACGGGACCAATGAGTCAGACACAGCGGCTACCATGGGCACCACAGCTGAGCCCAGCTCATAGGCCAGGAGTTCTGGTGTCCCTCCCTCCCTGTGACATTCTGCTATTTTATTAAGAACTTTTCAAGGCCCGAATACAAGAAGCAGGGTGTTGACCTCAGTAGTCCAGAGCTGTGGAGTTTGACTAGCTTGTATTGGAAGTCTGGCTCTGTTCTGTTCGCTGAGTGACTTTGGGCAGTATATTTAATTTTTGCGTATCGTGGGGTTGTAAGGTGGATTTGATTTAATGTATATCAATCAGTCCACATGGAATTTCACGCAGTGTGTGTTCCCATGAAGCAGTCCTGCCATTGTTTGTGGGTAGTAACAAGGCCACTGCCTTGGAGATGAAGAGAAAGATATTTAACAAGTCCCTTATCACAAACCAAATAGCCTATGTGCTTTCATACTTGTATGCATAAATGAATATGTGGATAAAAGCACTGCTCTCCTTTCTCCTCTGTTCTCCTGCTAACTCCTCCTTGTCTTTTCAACTTAACTCAGATGTGATATTCTCTGGAGAAGGTCCCTGCTCTTACTCCATTTATATTCTAGTGGAGAGAGGCAGGCAGTAAACAGGGATGCAAGTCAACCAGATTATTGAGAATCATGAGCCAATGGAAACGAGCCAGGATGCTGTATGGAACTGCTGGGAGGTCATTTGGGGGCCGAGACCTGAAGGAAGGTGGCTCGTGGCAGGGGTTTTCAGCGGAGGGATCCTCCAGTGCAGAAGCTCAGAGGGAGAAATGAGTTCCGTGTGTTTAAGGAACGGAAAGGGGGCGGGCATGGCTGGAACCAGAAGAGTAAGGAGAACATGGTATAGAGGAGGCAGAGACTCAGGCTGGTTCTTGCAAGGGATTTCCTCATCCTCCCAATGCCCCCAGAAGCTGGAGACCGTATGCGTGGGAACCTGATAGCTAACAACTCCTGGTAGAGTCCCAGAATCTCGTTTACCCAAGTTAGAGGTCAACTAACTTTCCAGCCCCATCCATCAGTCAGAAACTTATTGTTCCTTTTGACTTGATGTCCTTCATCATGTAGAGCAATGCCTGGCTCAAAAAATATTATCAGAATATTCGGATGAATGGGCTGAATACTGGATACACGTGGGAAAATGAACTATTGTCTTAAGACACTGGGCTTCTTCATGCTGACAGGATGCCTTGTCTCTAAAGAGAGCCCTACTGGCTCCCTTGCCCCACCCACTTGTTCTGTGGTTCGTCTGAGAATTCTTGAATGCCATTTAGCATTGAATGAAATGACTTTTTTCTCCCTCTCTTGCTAATTATAATCATACAAGCAATGTACTAAACAGTCGGGGGTGAAAGAAATTCTGATGATGTTAAAAATGCAAATAGTTTTCACACCAGATTAATTCATTTAACTAACAGTCCTGATCTTTAAACATTAAATGTTTGAGTGTGAAACGTTTTACTCACCAGGGAGATAGTCCACGTGAGTCTGGTCTGAAGCCCATTCCTCTGTCAGGAGTGATTTTAAAATAAACAGGATGCACATTGTTAGCTAGTTATTAACTAACAAGTCGTAAGTTCTTTAAAACATTTCAGGATGTGATTTACATGATTCAAGATTAGCTGGCCTGGGGTACGCTGGGGCTGTTTGAGGTCAGGAGAATCCAGGTCGTACAAGGATCTGAACGGATGTTTGTGTTATCTGTGTGTTTGACTAATATTTGAATTAAATGTTTTATATTTAATCAAAGCAAGATTGAAATTCATTATTACTGCTGATATGCCCTACTAATTACAGGAAATAACCAGCCCTTCCATGTTCAGTGCCAAATGCTGATGGCGGAGCAATCTGTTCTCTGCAGGGGCAAATCATAGGTCTTAGATCTGGAAGAATCTGTCATTCACTTGTTTTTGGCTATTTTAAGCCCAGACCCTCTTTTGATTGAAAACAAACAAACAAACAAATAAAAAGAACACCCTTGCCTGGATTTTCTTTAATCTTCAATTTCTTTAGTTTGTATAATTAAAACAATAAGGTTATTTTTCTAAAGATGAGGTTATATTATAATGATGTAATTTTTCAACTACCTATGAGGTAAAGTAGGTGCATGGTTGGGATTCTTTCCTTGCACATCTTATATAAATGCCAGAGGAGTCTAGAAATCCAAAATCAAGTTTTTCAGGTATTGCAGCAAATTTCTGCTGTCCCTGTGATGTAAACAACTGTGTTGGGTAGGTCACCCCATGTGAGCTGGCATCATGACTCCACATTTCCCTCTGCGTCTCAAGCCCGGTGCACATGGAGTTTACTTGTGTAGCAGCAAACATCGGGGCCGAAGTGTTCACTCTGCTAAACGTAATGGTCTCTGGCAATAGTATTGATTAGAAGTGTGTACCCTATTCTTTTATAAACAGAACTTGGTTTTAACCCTATGATTTCACAAAGAACAACTGGCATATATTTTAAAACAATATTATGAGGAAGGGTAATGGCAAAAGGGATCTGCTGGTGGGAAATTGAAATCACAGATTAAATTACATTCCTGGCTAATAAATTCACTAGAAGAACAGACCAGAACAAGTGCCAGCAGAACACAGCCCTAAGACATTAAGTAAAGGTTATCTGATTGAAGAAGGTGGATGGAAGCAGTCTTGTTAATGGGCTTGGTTATGATTATTTCTGGCTGGTGAAAAAGGATCCTTGAATCTTACATGTTCAGCTAAACCCAGTGAGCTGGTTCCTTCCTGTAAACTCCACTGAGACTGGTTTTCCGGGGCCTCTGCATGGGAAGGTAGAAGTAGGATAACAATAACATTTACTATTATAATAAACATTAAACCATTATTCAAGGAGCCTCAGACACTGATCTCAACATCCTCATTAAAGGGCAAGATAAAAATAATTAGACATTTATATGGGCTGTACATATTTGTAAGTGCTGATATAAGCATAAGTATATGAGAGATTCAAAATTATATACTAGCATGTGTATACACATGAGATAAAACACGTAATTATATAGAAGATATAAAATAAAAACTGAATTATGTATTAAAATAGAAGGGTTCATTTTATGTTGATTATGATCACTTGCTACAGTCATATTTTTAGATAATCAAATGAAGGTAAAACTGGAATTGCTTACCGAAACCCAACTGATATCTCAGCTCCACTCTGGCTTTGAATAAAATAGAACTTGAGAGATATAAAATAGAAGCTTTTTTATAGGATGAATAGGGAAAAAATACATATGGGAATAAATGGAAGAAATCCATAGAAAAGTCTGTTGGTTTTAAAATTATGGCTAGCCTTGGGGAATCTGAGTAAAGAATGGGTGAAAAGAAGGGACCCCCTGGTAAGATTCAGTTATGCAAAATTTTGAAACTATAGATGGGGAGCTAGGAGCATTTGGGGAGGTTGTTGAGATTTGAGCATGATCAGGGTAATAGATAAGGAGTGACATATGTTTGAACTAATTTATAGAGGAGAGGCAGGAGATGCGTTTGGAGATAAAAGATTTTCTACAGAACTAGGGATGAAGCACACTAATGAAAATTATGGTTTGAGAAGGTTATTGCTGGGAGGTATTCAGATTAAAAAAAAAATTGGCAAGCTAGAGAATTTAAGTGTTCATATACCAAAAACAAGGAAAAATCCAGCATTTTGTGGCCAGATGCTTAGTATTTCATATCACACGTTCAGTTGGATACAAACTCTCTTGTTGATAGTGCTGAGCGCTCTTCATTTTATTTCATTGAATGGCCTCATGATGATGGACCAGTAGACCTGCTAGCCTCTGATATTTTAAGGGTTAGAAGCATTTTATACCCTATGTGTGTCTGTGTGCACACACGCACACATACTTGTGTGTTTCCCAGAAAATCTTCATCTACATACGGAACTTTCTCTTTCCCACCTCGAATTCTGCTTGATTACTAGGTCCTAGGGAGCCTGATCCTTTGGACTGAGTAGCCAGAAATTGAAGACAGGGAACTCAGAAAGGACTTTAAGAGAACTTTGGTCCTCTGAGTTTCAGATTTCTACTCAGAGTGTATTACAGTCGCTTCTCTGTTGATTCCCTTGTACTTTGAATATTTAATCTTAAACTTGGTTTCGAGAGACTGCACTTCAGTTCTTTCAATTGTCTGTAGAGGTAAAACAGCGCCCTACTATTACAGATATCAGAACACATTTCCACACACAAGCACACTTTTATCAAGCAAAACTGCTGAGCACAGAAAACCTTAGTTTACATGTTGCATGGTTATTCTGACCTCCTTTTATTTGTTTTATTTGGGAGGTGTGAGTAGGCAAGAGATTTGAGCTACCCAGGCCAAATCATGGTCTTCTTTTTCTCAGAGACCACAAAACATGGCCCAGCAAATGGTTTAAGTGGCACAATTCAGAGATACTGTGGAAGAATAAAAGGTGGCTCTGTTTTAGTAGCTAAGAGGAGATGAAAAGAAAATGTTTTCACATCAAAGACAGGAATGTAAGCACGTTCCAATTGAACGTACCCACCCTCATCACGATGAGGTTGAGGTAGAGAGCATCATGTGGGCAGTGCTGGTGTGAAAAGATGTAAATCCCCTCTGAAAACCCAATACCAGAGGGCATACCTATATGTATATAGGTATAGAGTTATATTTAACTCTTCAGCAACAGTTTAGTTTTAATATTTTGCAAGAGGAATCATGAGATAGCAGAGGTTCTTGCCTTCAAAAAGAGGCACACAGAAACTGAACATTTAATTTTCTGGAAAAAAAAATCACTATTAGTAATTATTGTCCAAACCCTTCTCATTTTATTAGGCATGACTCCATTAAATTATGTTCTTCATTCATCATCTCTTTAATGAAAAAATTACATTTAAATACTCATGTCAAATAGACACTGAAGCAAAATAGATTGGACTACTCTAGTAATCCCGGAAGAGAAATTTAAATTCCATAGTTAATTTGTAGGCAATTACAAATTATATTTCCAATGCAAATCAGAATATGGGCTGTGATAAGTTATGGGGATGTGGGGTGAGGAAGGCTGGAAAAATATATTTTCCTGTGTGATGGTGGCCTTGGAAAGAAGTTAACCAGATCCCTTCAAGCTTGACAATAATAAGGTATCAAAAGACATGAGGCCTATAATTTCAAATGACAGCAACAGAGAGAGAAGGAAGCCTTGTGTGTTAAAAATAAATAAATAAATAAATTGGGGTGCCTAGGTGGCTCAGTTAAGCGTCTGCCTTTGGCTCAGGTCATGATCTCAGGGTCCTGGGATCGAGCCCCACATCAGGCTCTCTGCTCAGTGGAGAGTCTCCTCCCTCTCGCTCTCCCTCTGTGCTCTCTCTCTCTCAAATAAAATCTTTAAAAAATAAATAAATAAATAGATGAAATAGAAATTTCCCAGGAGTACTTAAAGACAGTGGTTTTCCATGTTACCATAGGCCAGTGCAACTTTCCTTGGACAAGAAGCCACAGGTTCTTGGTTGAAGCTGTCCTGTTCCTCCTTGGGGATCAGCCAGTAGAACTCAGGTCACTTCCCTGAATCACGTCACCGGTCTTGTTGAGATAGCACATAAGTTAAGTGAAATTGTCATCCCCACAAGGCAACCAGCATGAAACACCACATTTTGTCAACAGTAAATATGGCTGTCGGCACTGAGAAAGTGAGATGGGGACTGTGAGTGGTGATTTAAGAGAGGAAGATTGGAACACTTGTGTATAAAAAATGTTAGAATTCTCCCCACTAGACCAATTGAGGCTAACCTTGTAAGACAGAAGAAGAAAACTGGAGTAGGAACCAGATTCCTCTGCTGACCACTGAAATACGTATTAATGTTTGGAATGCCCTTCTCATTTTTCTTTTCCATTCCCTTTGAAGGTTAACAAACATGTGATATGCACGGTCTCAGTACAGAATACATAAACGTCCTCTGTGAATGCATGTAGAATTAATGTAGCAATCCTAAAGTTAACTGCATACTTTATAGTGTCACATTTACACATCTCCAAGAATTATCAACTTATTGCTTTGATATTATAAAAGAAATAATGTGCTAGAAATTTCTTGATGCATCTATCCACTTAAATAGTCATTTTACTTTAGGCTAGCATGTTGTTTTTAGATTATGGAAGTGAAGTCTTTTTAAAGGTATAAAACTTAAAATTTCTGCTGTGTTTCTGAAAGCTTAAAAGTCCATTAAGGAATAGTAAGAGAATTCAACGGAGTCTTCTTATGTGTTACTAGCATTTTGCATTCCAGATAGAAAATACGCCAAGGTGCATTGTGTATTAATCAATCAAAATGCAAAAGTAACAGCAAAATTCACCATAACAACCAAGAATATTTCTCAGGGGAGCTTTCATTGAATTGCCTGGGTTTTGACATAGAGTAACCCAGCTGTCCAGCTATTGATTCGGGCATAATTATCTGCTGCTTAGTGATTATTTACATATGCATTGGAATTGTGTCACTGTGCTTTTCAGTGGGATGGGGAGAAATGGTGAAAATATATTACTGTTTGAGGGTAACACTATGGTTTCCAAAGATAAGAACCCATTGTTAGGCCGCTTAGTGAGCTGAATTTTTTACTGGATATAATCTCATCCGGAAAAGCAGGGAAGATGGCTTCTGGATTTTTGTTTCTGGATTTTATTTTTTCCATGGCCGAGTATCATATTCCTTTATTCACCTAGGCTTGAATGCATTAAATGTATGTGCCTGTACACCCATACGTCCTTGACAAGTTTTACATTATAAGAAATTTTTATTATATGATAATGGGTGTGGCTTGGACCAATGATGCTTACATTTCGACAAATCTTCATGGAAGAAAGGGGGAAAAAAAACCAGCATCAAGTTCATTGTCCCTAAACATAAGGCTAAAATTAGCGTTTTCAATGTGAGTAATTCATTGGGACAATGTAAAAGAATGGCCTTCTGTGACTTTCCATAGTCCTGGGGATGACCCCATGGGGGGGTACTGATCAAGGTCTACACTATTCATTGATGTTAAAGTTTGTGATCAATTAGCTTCTAACTTGGTCCAAATCAACTTCTGATATAATATGAAAACATTTGATTATGTACAAATTTCATATAAAGCCAGCTTGGGGGGTGCCTGCGTGGCTCAGTCGGTTAAGCATCTGCCTTCAGGTCAGGTCATGATCCCAGGATCCTGGGATCAGATTGAGCCCAGCATCAGAATCCCTACTCAGCAGGGAGTCTGTTTCTCTCCACACCCCCCCCCCCAACCAGCTCATGCTCTCACTCTCTCGGGCTCTCTTGCTCTTTCTCGAATACCTCTGAATAAATAAATTTTTTTTAAAGATTTTATTTATTTATTTGAGAGAGAGAGAATGAGAGACAGAGAAGCAGACCCCCTGCTCAGCAGGGAGCCCGATGCGGGACTCGATCCCGGGACTCCAGGATCATGACCTGAGCCGAAGGCAGTCGCTTAACCAACTGAGCCACCCAGGCGCCCTCGAATAAATAATTTTTTAAAAAAAAATTTAAAAAATAAAGCCAGCTTCCACCAGAAAGCTGTGGCTAATGTTGCATCACTTGAGAAATTCAAGTTTTATTCATTAAAGAGGTGTTATTCACATACCTGTGATGCTCACAATCATTTTCCAGTGTTTATATATTGGTAAGGATATTGCAGATTTCTTCTGATTTGCTTTTAAATGACTGAAACACTTAGCAAGATGTCGCTTCAGCTAATTTTGATGTTGTAATATAGATCAAACTTTTATAAGTGTTGATGTTAGATTTCATTTTTATGACTTAAACTTTTCTGTGAATATGCCATTTTGTCTATGACTGTGTTTACAAAATTTGTAATAGTAACACACCGTTGAAGGTGAACATGAACAAGATATGTAATATCTATCATGGCCTTAAAAAAAATGAATTGAGAAACAACTGGGATGTTTTTGGAGGCTCCTGAAACCCTTCCCACAGTTGTTCTTGAATAACAGGAAGAGAGATGAAGATCTCCTTCAGACCAGCCTAATCTAAATATGAAACTCCCTCAGCTTCCTTCTGGCTCTACTTATCTCCTTGCTCTTGTTTAATGGAAATCCTTTCATTATGTAGTTAATATAGACATTTATTCAGCTTTTATCGTTCATCTTTTCAACTTGTTTGCATTGGTGTTGTTCATCATTAATTGAAAGCTCCTAGATGGCAAGGTTAAGTTCTTGTATATTCTGCTTCTAAGATGCTTATTATCATCCCATGTTAAGTAGATCATTAAAAAAAAAGCATCTAAGGGGCCTTTGTTTACATTTCTCCTTACTTCTGGCAGAAAAATGTTTTTCTGTATTGCTTCGTCAGGTGATGCACTTTCATACCAGTGGTGAGACTAGGGATGGGCTAGGGGGATGGGATATGACATAGGGTGAGGTCAAAGCTGGAGAACAGTTTCAGGTGATGAATAAGAGCTTACTGTCTGGAATCAGACCCCAGGGAATTTTCACCTCACAATTTACTCCCTTTCTGGCCTCAGACTTGCCAAGCCCAAATTTCTTCAGCTGTAAATGGGAACAGAATCCCTATGTTAATGGCTGAATTGTGTCCCCGACAAAATTCATATGTTGTAGTCCTAAGCCTAGTACCTCAGAACATGACTGTATTTGGAGACAGGGTTATTACAGAAGAACTTGAGTGAAAAAGAGGCATTAGGATGGGCCCTCATCCAATAGGAATGGTGACCTTAGAAGAAGAGGGAATTTAGACTGAGACGCAGACAAAGGGAAGACACATGGCCAGCTACAAGCCAAGGAGAAAGGCCTGAAACAGATCCTATGCTCCTAGCCCTCGGAAGGAATCAAGCCCTAATCTGGGACTTGCGGCCTCCAGAACTGCGAGACCATTCATGATGGACAGCCCCAGTGCAAACAAATTGAGAAGATAAATGATAAAATAATTTCTGTTGTTTTAAGCCATCCAGTCTGTCAGACCATTAGAGCAGCCCCAGCAGCGACCTACTTCATGGTATTGTTGCAATTAGGTGGGATCCTATTTATAAAGCACTTCGCACGGAGAATGATGTGTAATAGCTAATCAGCAAATGGTAGTTGAATAAAATGGTCAGAGGCAAGAAAAGAGAACAAAAGTGGAAACATTTTTATAAATATATTTGCATTCTTAAGGCCTGTGAGGGCATGGAGGTGGAGAAGAAAATACAGAGAAGTTTCTTTTTGTTTAAATTAGGCCCCAGTGCAAACATGTGAGTATTATGGATCGACTGTATTTGATTGTGTTTTCCTTTGGGATGATGAATGAGCCCAAATATTAACAAATGAGCCTCACAGGAGGATTTATGATCTTGAACCATGGAGTTCAGATGGTGTCTGCATGTTGAATGCTTGGTAAAAATATGTAAGTAGTGGTGTCCAATCTATCTGGTTTCATTGGATTGGTTTCACACTTCATTGCTTTCTGGCAAAGAAATATCGTGAGCCCAAATTTTTAAAATTGCCAGTGTTAAAATGATGCCCCCTGCTATTCACTTATGCTCCTCTAACAGCCGTTACTGTACTTACGTGGGTCTAAGAGCACATTTTTAAACCTCAGTTCTACATGCCAAGCAACCCCTTTCCCCACCAACTGGAAAAAAAAGTTTATTTGCAAGCTATTTTTCAGATTAAGTATAAGATTCTTTATTTTTTGGGGGGGGGCGCCTGGGTGGCTCGGTTGGTTAAGCATCTGCCTTTGACTCAGGTCATGATCCCAGGGTCCTGGGATCGAGCCCTGCATCGGGCTCCCTGCTCAGCGGGAAGCCTGCTTCTCCCTCTCCCACTCCCCCTGCTTGTGTTCCTGCTCTCGCTCTCTCTCTCTGTCAAATAAATAAAACCTTTAAAAAAATAAAAATAAAAATAAAATGCGTAAAACAAAACGTGATATGCCTCAAATATAAATTTCCACTATGTTACGTTGTTGTAACATCTAATTTTCCACTGTTTGAGGAGTTGGTGTAGGATATAATATTAAAACAAGCACAGAGGGGTGCCTGGGTGGCTCAGTTGTTAAGCGTCTGCCTTCAGCTCAGGTCATGATCCCAGAGTCCTGGGATCGAGTCCCGCATCGGGCTCCCTGCTCCGCAGGAAGCCTGCTTCTCCCTCTCCCACTCCCCCTGCTTGTGTTCCTCTCTTGCTGTGTCTCTCTCTGTCAAATAAATAAATAAAATCTTTGGGGAAAAAAAAAAAAAATTTTTTTTTTTTTTTTACTTCCAAAGAGCAAGTCCTTCTAATTTGAAGTTTAGTAAAATTATAATTTACAGTGATTGCTTCTAAAATGACTGAGTTTCTCATAAGAATGTCAGGGTTGGCACATTTCTTAAGACATTAGAATTCTTCAAGCACTTTGCCCTTCAACTACGTTGATGCGGCATGTTTTATTAAACACTAATAGGTCTACCCAAGTCCTAGCAGAAGTAGCTAAGGAAGGTCATTTATGCGGGGAGGTTATATTGGGTGAAACATTCTTCCCCTTCACGCACACTCACAATGCACGGTCTTACCCATAATCAGACAGATTCCTGAGAAGGCTAGTCGAGTATTCTGTTTCACGTGCTTTGTTTGGTGTGAAAGTGGTTCTGTCGGGAAGGCTCTCTTGGCACAGAAACAAGCCGTCGGTTACCGCCGAGGAAGGTGACTGACCACAGCAGCCGTGACTCTAGCTTAAATACCGCGCGTCACAAAGGAAACACATCAATGATACTAGCAACTACTCATGCTTATAAGCTCTTAACACCCCGCAAGATGGGAAAAGTGGTAAGCCTTGTTGTCTGGCTAGAAACTTCACAGAAGTTCCCAAGGGCTGTTCTTCATTTAAGGCGGGATAATAAAAATTCTAACTACTCCGGGTCCCGCTGCCATCGTCTTTTCTGGGACTACCTCCTGTCTGGCCTCACTACCTTGACTAATTCCTGTACCTCACCGACTATCTTCCTAAGGCGTAAATTGTATCCTGCCTCTTCACCTAAAACCCTGCAGTCACCCCTAATTGCCCTCTGGATACAGAGTACATCAAGATCTGGCTTCTGCCTACTTCCATGTTCTTTGCCTGCAACATTTTTGTGCCCTGCCTCCAGCCGGACAGAACTATCTGTAGTTCCAGGCTTTCTCTGGCCTCTGGGCCTTGGCACATGATGTTCTCGCTGTGTACAAGCTCTGTCATCTATGTGTGATCACCGACTGCTCACCCGCAGCTCACCCTAAAATTTGCCTGCTCTGGGACTGGACTAAATGTGCCTTCCAATTGCTTGCCCCACTCCCTACCCCACAGCCACCCACCTATGTACTTATCCTTACAGTAAAAGTCTTAATTACTTGTCTTCCCTATGGGTCCTAAGTATTTCAGGGCAGGAGCAGAGGGAGGGAGGAAAGGGACGAGGGAAGGAAGGGATGCAGGCAGCAATGGAAAGTACTGAAAGCGGGTAGGGGTTTTGGGGAGAAGGGGCCTGGCATTAATAGCTTCCTATTTATCCTACCGGTTTCTTTCATTAAATCTTCATGACAACTCTTTGAAGCAGGAATTATCATCTGTAATTACAGACAAGGAACACAGTCCTCAGAGGGCTCAGCCCAATGTCAGAGGACTCCCAGCTGGTAGGTGGTAGGGTGGGGATTTGAATGCAGATCGGCCTGATCCGAAAACTTGAGCTCCTCCTCTGGCCCTGCACTCCCTTTTGCATTTCCCAGCCATGTCGTGGAACACACAGAGCAAGATGCCATATGATCACCTTGCGTACTCACCACAGTCTTGGTCAAGGCAGGCCAAGTCTAATTCTCAGCAGCTGCTCATTACCCAAGACTTCCTGTGCTTTAGGCTGAAATAGAAATAAGCTCAAAACAAATCTACTGGCCTATTTTTGTTAATCACTCTAAACTAGTGGCTGTAGCAGAGCTGATTCATTTAATTAAGGTTGTAGGAAATACTGAAGAAAGTAAAGGAAAAGCTAGGAATACTAAAGTAAACTTCTCGGAAAAATGGCAGTTCGCGTTCTTTAAAGGGGTCATTGCCAAATTCATGATCAGATTGCAATGAATTTCAGCCAAATTATTAAGCTGGTGGTATCCAGAAAATAGGAAATAATTTTGTGCTTTGAGTCCCTTGCATCATGGAGTGTCATGTGCATAATTACACTTAATTAGCTACTCTGATGACATCAGTTACAGTGTCATATGTCATGAATGGCTAATTGCTTGAGAATCAAAAGCCCTATTTAAATAAACACCAGGGGCTCACTCTGAGGTCTGCACCAACCATCTTTTTTTTTTTTAAAGATTTTATTTATTTATTTGAGAGAGAGAGAATGAGAGAGAGTGAGTACATGAGAGGGGGGAGGGTCAGAGGGAGAAGCAGACTCCCTGCCGAGCAGGGAGCCCGATGCGGGACTCGATCCAGGGACTCCAGGATCATGACCTGAGCCGAAGGCAGTCACTTAACCAACTGAGCCACCCAGGCGCCCTGCACCAACCATCTTTTAAGCTGACAAGACATATCTTTGGTACCTTAGGGCAAAGAAATGAGCATTTTCATACAGAAATTCAAGACATTACTGGAGCAAGGAAGATATTTTTTGGAACGCTTCTTTCATCTAATCAGTTATTACAAACGTTAAGAATTTTTAAAATACTAGTTATTAAAATGCACAATAATATTTTATGGCCATTTTATCTAACTAAAGCATAATACTACCTTCTGTATCTTCTAAGTGTACTTTGATTCCGACTGGAAGGTTTCTGCCACGCAACTTAATTGTATTTTGAAAGCAGTTCTGGGATGTTAGCTTTACAAGGTTAACCTCCCACTTCTTTTCCAACACCCACACATGCTAGCATCAAATAGATACAGGAAAACAACTGACTAATTCTGTTTGGGGATAATACTTGTGTCTTAGACTTTCAAACGAGGGACATTAAAGGGATTCACATCCAACTTTCCTCATTTTACACTGGAGAAACAGCTTAGAGACAAAGTAATTCACCTAAGAGCCCGTATCTCAATTTTATTTCTATTCTACCCTACTCATAGAAATAGGGTTGGAGCAATTTGTTGAATCCTGTAGATGATTATAACTCACTTGTATAAACCTTTATTCAGACCATCAGGAATGCTAGGCATCTTTTCCAAAGTTAAGCCATAAATTGATATAAAAATGAAACCTGGGACGCCTGGGTGGCTCAGTCGGTTAGGCATCTGACTTGATTTCAGCTCAGGTCATGATCTCAGGGTTGTGGGATTGAGCCCCACGTTGGACTCTGCACTAAGCAGGGAGCGGCTGGAGGTTCTCTCCGTCCCTCTCCTTCTGCCCCCCCACCTTTCGTGTATATGTGCACACACTCTCTCTAAAAAAACAAACAAACAAACAAAAAACATCAAAGTTCAGACCACCTGATGCATGGTCTAGAGCTTGTAGTACCCAGATGTTGCCTTTTTATGGAAAACATGTTTGTGTTTGATAGTCTTTTTAATTTTTTTCATAATACCTGTTCATTGACTGCATTTTGCAGACTCTCTGCTGTCCTTGGTCTTTTGGAGAGGTTGCAGGCTCTCTTGATGTGAGAAAACTTTAGTGTTTAAAAATTATCCTACTATATTCAAAGAAAAATAAGGGGATAGACTTTTGTCAGTGTAGACTCCTGCACAAGCCCACAGAAGCAAGACGAAGTTAAACAGTGGAAGAAATAACAGACCATTTGTGCTCTAAGACTGTTTGGGCAAAACTGAGGCCCAAGGGTATTTGGGTATTAGGTGACTTGCTGCAAATTACCCAGAATATTGGGTAGTGGCTGAACAGGAGTATCACCCAAATTCAATGCTACTTCCATGTCCTCCTTAGTGAAAGAAGTGTTTATGACAGAGCAAAGGGGAATAAGGGTCAGCCAGAGTCAGTCTTTCTCTCCCTCACCTTCCTCACTCCTTCCCCTTCTAAATTATTAAGAAATATTTATTGAGATGTCTTAAGAATCCCTTTCTTTTTAATCAGGAACTTTTCTTTGAGATCTAAGAAATGATCTTTGGTAACTACAGAATGGGTAACAGTTTTGTTAAACAAAAGCCTGTATTTTTACTTTTGTGCATTGGTAGAATTTACTGATTCCACTTAACACTAACAGAAGACAACACTGAAATAAGACAAGTGGCACTTGCGGTCAGTGGCTATGAGAAGGATGAGTCTCCATGACCCGCTGAGATGGTGCCGAAGTTCCATGAAGGCAACATATAGCCCCCCTCCTACTTGATTAGGAGCCAGATGAGACAAGCAGAAGTCAGACAGACATAGATTTAAATGTCTGCTTTATTACTGCTGAAAGGTAAAGTGAAGGATGTGACCTCGCTTTCCAGTAATATTGGGCTTCCCAGTAGACTTTCTGACTTAGCCATGGGGCATGTCTAGTCAGCCTGTGGCATGGAAGGAATTGGAAGAAAACCACACTGCAGGAGGGCATCCCAAAGAAAGTGCCAGGCGGGACTCTGGGGGCACATATTCAGTTTCTTCTCCCCTGAGTTGCCAATCAGCTAAGTTCCTCTTTCTTCCATTGGAGAAATGAGTGAGGAACAGAGAGAGGCCAGGAATGTTGACTAATTGAGGTCCTTCTGCATGGAAGAGAGAAGGAGAATGACTTTTTTGGTTCTAAACATATTTTGGTGGCTCTAAACAATTAAAAACTTTTCTTATTATTAAAAAGGAAATTAAAGATTTTTTTAGTCATGCCTGTCTATTTTATTTTATTTTATTTTTTTTTATTCTTATGTTAATCCCCATACATTACATCATTAGTTCTAGATGAAGTGTTCCATGATTCATTGTTTGTGCATAACACCCAGTGCTCCATGCAGAATGTGCCCTCCTCAATACCCAC
>NC_138376.1:114169394-114195762 GCF_054177405.1 Leptonychotes weddellii
CCATCCACGTCGTTGCAAATGGCAAGATCTCATTCCTTTTGATGGCTGCATAATATTCCATTGTGTATATATACCACATCTTCTTTATCCATTCATCTGTCGATGGACATCTTGGCTCTTTCCACAGTTTGGCTATTGTGGACATTCATGCCTGTCTATTTTAAAGATGTGTATAATTGTTCACTGTTTAAGACAAAAATTACATAGTTTGAGTCAATGGTTCTTGAATTAAGTGTGTACTGGGATCACCTGGGAAGTCAGGTGTAATGTACATTCCTGGGCTCCATTCTTGGAGATTCAGTGGGATGCATTAAAAACCAGGAATTACTCAGGTGGTCTTATAGCCACACTTTGAGTAATATTACCCAGATATGTCTTCTTCCATATCCATCTATTACTGAATTCTTTTTGTATTCTGAATCGTTATTTACCTATTTCAAGTTTACTTATTAAAGCTGATGATCATTTACCAAATCACCATTATTAACTTGTATTTTTCTTTCTTTATGTTCATAAAACCAAAATCCTGGACACATGAAACTGTAAGCAGTTGTTATCTTCCCAGGATGAGATTATAGCAGAGAGGAAGAGTTTTCTTACACTATTGGTATATTTTGGCAGTTTTTAATGATAAGTTTACATTTCTCTTATATTCAGCAAAAACACTTACTGATTCATTTCAAAAAAAAGGGAAGAAAAGAAGGGAAAAAGGAAGAAAAAAGTCAAATTAGTTGTTTTCAAGGAAGTCCTTCAAGTTAAAGTTTCCAAGGAAAAAGGAAAAATGATCCCTTTTTATTAAACTTAACTTGAATCTTGGCCCCACCTGTTACTTGGATACATCTTCCTATTGCTGAACTGATGGACTTGTGACAAGCTCTTACCAATTGTGCCTCCCCGCTACATCTCTCCATTGTAGTTTATTTTTTTTTTAAGATTTTATTATTTGAGAGAGTGAGTGAGCAAGGGAGAGAACACGAGTGAGGGAGAGGCTGAGGGAGAGGGAGAAGCAGACTCCCCACTAGGCCAGGAAGCCCCACTCGGGACTCGATCCTAGGACCCCAGGATCATAACCTGAGCTGAAGGCAGACACTTAACCAACTGAGCCGCCCAGGTGCCCCTCTCTGTTGTATTTTAAAATGCAAACCATTTTATATCATTTCTTTACCTCATTTCAATTGTACTGGGACTAAAATCCAAATTTCTCATCTTGACCTGTAAGGTCCTTGATGATGCAGTCCAGCTCCATGGTTTTATCTCCTACATCTCTATATCCTCATAGCCTACAACAGTCCCTGGCCCAAAGGAAATGCTCTACAAATACTGTTGAATTAAAGAATGAGCGAATGACTATCCCTCCTAGAGAAACTGAAATGAATGTTTGATTGGATTTCCTTCCAAAACCTGCAACTGATCTTTCCCACAGGTGCTTATGACACTCCAGGGGACACAGTCATTTCCCGGGTTTTATGCCCTTCTTGTTGGACAGTTCTGATCTCTTCTGGATCCTAAAATCCAGCTAAGTTCTCCTCTGACTTTGAGGTAAAGTGGCTGAGTTCACATAAGCAAAGCAGCGATGAATGCATTCTGGTCAGGACTTGGATTATCTGCCTTTCTAACTGATTCAGTGGTTTTCCAATTTTTTTTTTTTTTTTTTTTTTTGGTTACCAGTCACTCTGACAGAATGTCTGTTCTCCTTCGGCTCCCACCCATTCTGGTTTGCACCTCCAAAATATCACTCTTCCACAGTGATTAAAAAGATGAGCAAAAGTCTTTTCATATGCCACCCATAAGAAATTGACATTGTTTTCTTTTCATTAACTATTAGAAAATATCCTATAATAATGACTGTCATTTTTGAAATAGTATCTGAAGTAAACAAAAAAATGGCTCCTGCTTCAAGAATCCATTTGTGGTGTAGTTCACAAGAGAAATTTCCCCTTTTTGCAAAGTATTGGCTTTGATCCTATAACAAAATTACTCTCAAGAAGTAGATTGCTTACTATATGAGGTGAATTAATTTTTACAGTGATGGAAATCAACTCTTACAGGGCACCAGGGTATCATTTAGTACATTGGAAGAGGTAATTTTCTGAAGAGTGCTTTATGTATCGTCTACTATGCTGAGCATTGAAGGGAAGGGGCCGTGACTGGCGCACTCCCTCATCGAGGGTAAGGGGAGAAACTGCCAGAATCAGGCATTGCATACAAAGCCTGGGGGTGTCTCTTAAGGCTGCTTTACAGTAAAAGAAATTTTTTCCATGGTTTTCTTGCCTGCTGAGCTAAATGCAAAAAAAGTTAGGGGAAGGAACAGGAAGGCCACCAAAGCATGTCCTTCGCAGGCACCTCCGAATGAATGCTTGTCTCTCTCTACCACCTCATGAATTTTTATTCCAAGGTTGAGCAATTCTCACAATGTACTGAAGTAGAAAAATAATAGAGCTCTGTTAGTTTGAGCAAAGGCAAAGTAGGCCCAGAGATATATAGAAACTTCAAGGAATTGATGGTTTAACCAGGTTTCGTAGCGGTGTTGTTGCCAGAAGGTATAACCTTGATGCAAAGTTTTTAGAAGGTATCCTTTTCTCTTCTTTCAATTACAAAAAGGACAGATGGTTAGTTTACCTGTATCACAGAGAACACTTGAGAGGTAGATGAGCATGAACACTTGAGAGGTACAGATGAAATCTGGGAGTGAGCATGGCAGCTCTTTGATTCGGACCCCTGTGCTTTCTGTTCTTGGTCTTCTGCACTTTTCAGTGGTATAGCTCAGAGGGCAGTCAGCCCTTACCAAATAGCAGCCTCAGTGCGAAGAGCAGAAATAGTGGTAAGAAGGTGGAGGGAGGCCATTTATAGAGGCGGAAGAGGCTCCCTCAACACCAGAAGTCCTCTTGTGGAAATAACAAGCTGGAGTTCCATGACTTGTATCTGCTTTGCTGATGTTCAGGTGGGTCACACTCTGCTGAGAGTCGGCATCATGTGCCAGATGTAGCGAGGGGTCCTTGCTGTCGAAAGGGTGCTCTGAAAGCTATGCCAGAGAGTCAGAAAGTTGACTTCCTGGGGGAAAAACCACATCACAACCTAGAATGGGAAAACAGGTGTCAGAATATCTGGGCCTCAAGGCAGCTCGAACAAATTTTATAGATATTTGTTGTTTTCTTTCTTTCTTTTTTTCTATTGGTGCTGTTTTTATTGGGCTGTGGATTTTTTTTCCTGCAATGCTCGTCTTAAAGGTGGTGGTACTGAGCCTAGAACATCGAGAAAGAGATATCTGATCCATTCTGTTGAAGGCCTGTGGTTCTTGGACTCCGAAGAAACCATAGGCTGAGCAGAAATTCAAGCCTCATCATTTCCTTTGTTGGGCAGTTCATGGTAGCTGAGTTTTTGTTTAATGCATTTCTTAACACTTATGATCTCTTGAAGAATTATGTTATAGAACTGCCTCCTATTAGCTACAAAGAAGCCTCCAGATTTCTATACTTCATGTATTAACTAACCTCAGCAACTACAAAGTTTCTTACAATATCTGCTGTGGCCTCTCTCATGGGAGAAGAGCATGAACGGAGAGAGCCTGGTGGTATCCTAGGGCAAAGGTGAAGACCATTTTTTTAATCATAAAGATATTCTATTTTGAATTTGCATTATAACTCATGATATAGCTATATTTATTTACAAAGAAAATGCTTTTTCCAAAAATATTTGAGGGAAATGAATGATCCAAGAAGATGCTCCATGCTTCTCCTAGTGCCCAAACTCTCAGCCATCTTTGCACACCTGGGAATGTATCCACGTATCTGAGAAGCAGGGATGTGCATATAGTCTGTGTTGTCCATCTCACCTGGCACCAGTTTAAATAGAGGAAGGCAGGGGGAACCTGGGTGGCTCAGTTGGTTAAGTGTCTGCCTTTGGCTCAGGTCATGATCCCAGGGTCCTGGGATCGAGCCCTGTATCAGGCTCCACACTCAGCTGAGAGTCTACTTTTCCTTCTGCCTCTGCCCCTCCCCTGCCCCCTGCTCATGCTCTCTCTCTCCCTCTCTCAAATAAATAAATAAAATCTTAAAAAAAAAATAGAGGAATGCAGGATTGCAATGAGTGTATAAGGAAACCGGTATTCAGTCCAGATTCTGGAGTGCCTGATCCCTCCCCAGCTAGATGGAAGAAGGCAAGATCAGTGATACCAATGGAGATTTAAATATTTCACAGCAGCCCTGCCCCTGTGGGACCTACACATTCTATCCTAACCTGTGTAGAGGCTATACCTACACCAAGGGAGTCAACTTTCTCACAGAAAAAAATGGGGAGGAGCGTGAAGATTGATTACATAGCACTCGTGCAGCTTCCCGAAGTGCTCGGTGACAGCCTATAAATAAACCACACTAACTGTGCATGAGAGTTTACATTTCATACCGAAAATCAATTTAAGCCAATTGTATTCAAAGTTTTGTGCAATTGCGCCATTTCCTCAACATACTTTATAATCAAAAGCTCTCACGGTTTAGCTTTGGGTGATTTCCAAAAGGTTATAATTTTTATATATCTCTAAAACACACATGTGAATGTTTATGTTGTTCAAAAACAGAAACTAATTACCATTAATGAGAAGTGTTATAAGCCATACGGTTGTCTTCATTCAACTTTTCAATAAGAAAGAGAAGGGATAAAACTGGTATATTTCCTGTGGATAGAGAAATGTAAGAAATTTATTCAAATTTATGCTAATACGCTTTTTTGTGGAGGAGGGGGGATATTCTGTCTTTGGTTTGCTCAGTGGGCTTCATTGATTACAGGTATTTTCATTTAAGAGTATCTTTTTCAATTAAATAACAGTAATCACCCATAGCAAGAAAACCCAACCTTTCCAATAGCTTATGAATGAGCCAAAGGGTATTCAAGAATCATTCTTCCAGGGGCCACTGTGGTAAGGAGTCACTTCACCCCTAGCATATAGTCCATTTGTTTTCCTGTTTGCAGAGAAAAATTAGTATTGTATACTAATGTACATTCACAGACACCAGAAGAAAAGCAGCAAACAATGCAAGAACTGTTTTCCCCTGAGGCTCTATTGGCCTAACTGTGAAATTGCCAATATTTCATGTCCTCTTCATTCATCCATGCCTTCACACAGCAATTTCTCTACTGAAAACCTCATTCCTTCTGTCCTCATGGCAAACTCTCTCTTAATGTCTCTTATTTGCTTTCCCTGGCACCTCCCCCTATGCAGAAATAATCACTCATTTCCCTATATGTGTTCCACTTCTAATACACTTGGAGATATTTCTAATACAGTATTTTGTTATAATCCATCTTAGCTATTGGCTAATAATATCTCCTAAGCAGGAACTTAATAAAGACAAAGACTTGTTTAGTCATCCCTTTTTCTTACTTTCTTATGTGCCTCATTATTTTTGACTGAATGTCAGACATTGTGTAGAAGACCAGAAGAGACTAGTAGTGTAACATCCAGAAATGGACACACCTCTTGCTCTGTCAAGCCATTATTGTGGGTGGTTGTGTTGAGAAGCTGGAGCTGGTGTGTTAAATTAAGAATATGCAGATTATGACCAGCTGAATGAGGAGGCATAAGCCACCCACACAAGGTCAGCAAGGAGTTCCCTCAGCATCCAAGCTCCCACTTTGGGGAGGTGAAAATCCAGGGCTCATTTTGATTGAAGTCACAGTTTCAGTACACCCACAAAGGGAGTAAAGTCACAAGATTTGTTACTTAGAGATTCCAGAAATGGGGGATGAATGCGCAGTGAGCCAGGAGAAGGTCAGTCCTCTGTCCCAGGCTGTGAGTGAGCAGGAGGTAGAGAGCAGGGTAGAAGCACCTATTACTTAAAAGGTAGTTGGGGTGGAGGTCACTAACTTTTCATGGGCTTAACTCTAAATGGCTATCTTAAAAGCTGCCCCAGGAAAACTAAAGTGGGTACTTAGGGCAGATATCCTAAAATCAAGTTCTTATTGAAATGTCCAGACTCTGAGTACAAGGAGGGTTATCATATCATAAAATGCCTAGGCAGCAACTCAGAAAGACAAAAGTTGTTTTCCTCATCACCGTGGTTGAGACAGTCTAGCCTGTAGTTGGGTTGGTTTGGGTTTTTTTTTTTTTTGCTATATTTAACCTTTAGCACACCATGAACTTCAAATTCCTCCAACAGTGGGTTGCTTTTACCTTGTGCTTAGAATAGACCCTGCAGTGCTGAAGGATTTTTGTTAATGTTCCTGTTCCATCCTCAGATTGCAGCAGCTCCTGCATACCTGGGCCATTCTGGTCCTTCATCCAGCAGTAGACTGCAATTGCTTGTTACTAAGTCCTAGGCTTATGGTGGGGTCAGTAGATTGGGGATGGGGTTGGAGTTGGATGCATGGTGGGAAGGCCCCTCAGTTCTTATGGCCCATCCCCATTGTTAGCAAGGTTCTGTGAACCTGAGCCTTGGGAGTAGGGCTTTCTCAGCATTCCTGTCCCTCCCCCCAGCCCTGTCCCCTTATCAAGGCAATGGATAGGAGAGAGCTTTCTGCTCCTTTTCTACCAGTAACGGATGGCTGCTTGGTGTCAGTGCAAGATTTAAGGCCTTAGCAAGTTCCTTGCCTCCCCTCCTCGCGGAACAGAGGGCTTTTGCTTCTATCTCTTCTCCATAAGCATTGGAATCCTGACTCTGCTATGGGACAAGAGGATTTCCTGAGCCCCTTGGCCCTCGTAGCTTAAAGTTTTTGCTTCATTTAAGAGAATGGTCTGAGGAAGTGGATGGAGTTTTGTGTTGTCCCAAGTGGCACTCAGTGACTTCCTGACCCTTGTGCTACTGCCCTCGTTCTTCAACCCTGCCCTCAGTCTTGTTCATGGTCACACAGTGGAGACTTGCAAGAGGGTATGGGTCCTTCTCATGTCTGGGGCTCCCAATTATTCTAAACAGCCATGCTAATGCATACTCGGTCTGTAAAAATGCATGAAATCAAAACTACTTTCATCTTACCAGGTTTTCCCCTACCTGGCCAATGGCAGAACAGTTTGTGTCCCATCTTTCTTTGGAAGAATATGTCCTTCTTTGGTATTCAGTTCACTTGGTTGCCTTGTGACTTCAGCTCTCGGATGGGCGGGCTCCAGAAAAGTCACGATTCTGTAGATTATTTGCCCTTTTTTATCATTGTTAAGGAGACAGTAATTTGTGTGTGTGTGGCTTTCTACTTCTCAAGTAGAAGTGGAACATCCCTGGTATAATCACGTAAGTGCCCAACATCAGCAGAAGGTTGGGGACAGAGGAGACATTCCTTAAACTATACTGAGCCACATTTCTTCTCATTCAAAAACTCCATGTATCCTATTGCGGGAGATACCCCAACATTTCCCTTTACCATATGTCCTCAGTTCTTCCAACAAGTGTGAAATGGTATAGAAAAATGCTTTTCATTCTTCTGTTTTGATTTTCCTTTTTTTCTTTCTTTTTTTTTCTCTTCTGGAGAGAGAGCTCATCAATTAAATAGCAGCAGATTTCAAACTTGACCCAATGACTATTAATCCTTCAGTCCTTGTACACAAATAAGCTTGTCACAAACAAACACACTAGGTTATTTTTAAGACAGATCTGAGCCAATTCTTTTTCCTTGTTGCTTGAAATAAAAATTCAGGTAAAATAACTACGACAGCTTGTAACAAAAGTACTATTTAATGGTCTTTAAAAAAATTATTTAAAGATGTGCAACATTGGAAAAGTCACCTTACGCTGGGGTCCTGGGTAGCTCATGCTGAAGTGATGAACCACGAGGTGGCCTGAGGCCGGTTGGTTGGGGTTTTGCCTGTGTTTCTGGCACTTCATAGTAGTGGGGGAGGGGAATGGCCTATTTGCAGTGTTGTGAAAAATCAATTTTCATCTTCAAAAGATGAAACTACCAAGCAGGATATTGACTTAGAAATAAAGTGTTTCTTAAAGACTTCCCATATCCTATAAATGTCAGACCCAAACCTAAGAGTTTGCATGATTTAAAGTTTATTGCTAATTTCAGACAAACATGCATATAGCTCTGCCTCAAGAAAAGAAGTAGTTATATATAATTTTCCTGCAGAACATTTTGCAACATACATAGAACTCACATCAGAACCCTCAGAACTAGTCATTTTTTTTATTGATTAGGTATAACTTGATCGCTTTCCATTTATTTTCCATTTTAAGATTTTATTCTTCTTTGTCCCAAAGATAAATTATTTCCAAATTTGTATGATAAATTTTATATAACTGGCTTTGACAGACTTTTAAATATGCTTCTGCTATGTGTAACATCCATAGTTGTTGTCCAAACTTTAATAAGGAATGCCTTATTAACTAGGTGGGGGAGATCTTTAGTTCTCTTCTGGCCTTGAAGGCTAATCAGTATCCCAATATACAAAGTAGACACGGGTGGACAAAGAAGGACCACATCCTCAGACACTGGTGGGGGGCAGGGGAGGGGAAGGAACAGTAGCCTTGCAGGACGTGAGCAGACCTATCTTTAGAAGGAGTGCTTTGGAGAATATTGAAGAGTCTGTTGTCTTGTTGCTTGCTTCCTGGCAGCCTTATGTCGAGTGGGCTTATCCTGACTTGAAGCATACACCTGCATGCTATTTTAGAGAGAGAAACAAGAGAAGCAGGAGGAACAGGGAAACAATGAGAAAGACAGAGAGTATTCTTTTTAAAAAAGAGACTCAGCATTATGAAAGGATTATTTAAACTACTGGATTCAACTAAGCTTTATACTGGATAGCAGTATTGAATGCTTTTCACTATTAACCTGTGGAGGGGAGCTCGTGAGGGAAACAGGTCAGCTAAAGATAAAATAAAGGAATTACTTCTCTTCCCCTGTGTATTCCTATTGAATTATGAATAAAATTTATAACACTACTACACATGTTTGAGAAACTAGTATTTGCCCGAAACTGCCAGAAATGAAAGAAATATAATCTAGTTCCTGCCTTGAAAATGCTTTTCACGAATAGAAAATATCCTGAAATTACCATACTCTGTCCCCTAAGTACTGCCCACTGCTGCTTCTCCCCACCTCTCTACCCATTTCTCCTGCCTTGTGAACAGTACCTATACAGAGAATGCCGGGAATGAATCATCACAGTAATGATAACTACAATTTATATGTGTGCTTTCTTTGTGCGAGATATGGTGCATCTAATTTACATACATTTTATTCCTTGTGAAAATCCTGCAAAAATCCATTTTAAGAATTCTTAAGATTTTAGAGTTTAAACTGAGGCTCCAGAAGATCAGGTACCACTGTTTCGGATGAGGATCAGACCAAGCCCGCACACTCAGCTTGTTTGCCTCGCACGTCCATGCCTCTGAACCTTGCACTGCCACTTCTTGACTCTGTGCACTCAGACCTCCCACTTTTGCGTGGTGTGGTGGGTAAGAGCAAGGACTTGGTAGTCTGACGCCCAGGGTTTGAATCCTGATTCCAGCAGATAGAGCTTTGTTAGCTTGGGCAAATCACTAACCTGTTCTTACCTCAGAGCCTTCACCTGTAAAATGGAAAAATAGCGGTACGCACAGCATGGAGCTGTCTGAGGGTTTTAAGAGATATGCATGGAGTGCTTAGCACAACACCTAGCTTCTCTCAGTCACTAGATAAGAATTCCATATTAGTATTGTTATTTCATATTTAGGACTACTTTTAAAACTGCATTATTTCGCATATCCCTTAGATTTCTTTAATAACAACCCCTCAATTAGTTTCATTAACACCTGCCTCACTGTTCTCCAACTTTTTTTTTTAAGATTTTATTTATTTGTGAGAGAGAATGAGAAAAAGTACAAGCAGGGAGAGGGGCAGGCAGAAGGAGAAGCGGACCTGGGATCATGACCTGAGCCAAAGGCAGACGCTTAACCAACTGAGCCACCCAGGCGTCTCTCTCTAAACTTTTCTTGACCTAATGGCCAAGTGGCATTTCTAAAATTCAGAATGGTTCATGTCACTCAAAAACTTCATTCCCCATAACCTGTTCTGTGTCTGCTGGTTAAACTTCATTTCTCTCTACTTGCCCTCACATGTCTTTTGTTCCAACAAGAGGGAACTATTTCCATTTCCTAAACAGGCCATGCCTTTGCACAGGCTGTTCCCTTTGCCCAGAAGGCCTTTCCTTGACTAGTTTGTTTGGCAAGCTCTTGAGCATCCCTCAAAGCCAGCATGAACTTTGCCCCGTCCTGGAAGTCACTCCTGTACTACCCCCGCCCCTAGCAGATTTATTTCTAAATAAAGCTCTTCTTAGTTACTCTTAGAGTTCTGAGTGTGTCTCCATCACAACCCCATCATCCTGAAGCTAATTGTTTGGTCTTGCTTTCCCACCAGGAACAGTTATAGTGTCTTATTCTTCCAGTTATTCCTAGGGCTCCTCATAAGGCAGGCACTTAGTAAGTGACTAATACACGAGTGTAGAGAAGCAGCAGGTTCACTCCATTGGCAGGTAAAACAGAACCAAAAAGAAGGCGGGGCGGGGGGGGGGGCGTTCACTAAGAGAGGAGAGACCAGAGAATACCAGGCATGTGGTGAGCTGGAAGCAGGCGAAGCAAGAGTTTTAAGGGGGGTGTGTGATCACGGTGGCAAGGATACCACTGCATGAACAAGATGAGGACTCTGAACTGCCCACTGGCATTAGCAATGTGCATGCAATTGGCAGCTTTGTCAGGCAGTTTTAAGGGAGGTGATCGGGAAGCCTGAGTGGAGTGGGTTCGAGAGAACATGTGGGGAGCAAAAGTGGGGCAGTGAAAACAATGTTTTTGAGGAATTTCACCCAAAAGCAAAAAGGAGGAAAATCAGGAGTTTTTTATTTATGTATGCTATTTTATGAATTCAGATTGGTTTTTACTAAGTGTGTGCTGCCTTTCTAGAACAATAATAACGGTAATAATAAGAGGTAAATATTGTGCCTCCACTCTGGGGCAGGTATGGCTCTTCTAAACACTTAGGTAGTGCGTTCAATCCTTATAACCACTGTATGAGGGAGAGGTGGTTTTTATTCCCATCTTATAGATGAAGAGATGGAGGCACAGAAAGGAAGTAACTTGCCCTACACCACACGGCTGGCCAGTGGTGAAACCAGATTGGAGTCCAGACATTTGACCCCAGTATTCAAACTCTATACCATCTCCCCACTTGAAGTCTATGTTTAAAATAATGTTTTTGTGATGACAGCCGTATATAGCGTGGACACTGTTGGTCAGGAGGACACAGAACACAGGAATTCTCAGAAGATTAATATTTGTAAAAATGGTACTGTACCCATTATAATCTATTAACCCAGTGAGGGATGTTCATGGGCAGCTGTGATGGGGGGGAAAAAAAAAAAAAAAAAAAAAGACCGCACTATATTTTTAGTAGCTTAGCGAAACAAGGCTGCCAAATAGACAGTGATAAACTTTAAAAATCTGTTTCCTTTATTCTCTATTCTCCATACTCTGTATCTTCTCTGTTTCCCGAAACACACTCTCTCCATTTGCCAGTTGCTCCATGAATCATCCACATTTATTTTTTTTAAGATTTTATTATTTATTTGAGCAAGAGAGCATGGGGAGGGGGGGTGAGCAGAGGGAGGGGGACAAGCAGACTCCTTGCTCAGTGAGGAGCCCAACGCAGGGCTGGATCTCACAACCCTGATCTCATGACCTGAGCCAAAATCAAAGTTGGATGCTTAACTGACTGAGCCACCCAAGTGCCCCATGAATCATCCATTTAGAACAATTGTTTAATACCTGACTCTCTCTTTCGCTCCTCCCATTAGTACAGAAATGTATCCTGAATGCATGATCACTCATTCATTCTTTCCTTCATTATCTTTGGCTCTAATAATATAGCAACTGGTACAATTTGGAGGAGCTTCTTGTCATTCATTCACTGCTGGTGTTTGTGGAGCAAAGGACTGTCAGAGATAATTATGTCAGTAGCATATTAAGAAGGAAGACCTATGTAGTTCACACTCGCGAGTAGACATGTGGCTGCCAGAGAAACGGATTGACTGCAGTATTTCTGAGGTCTGGAACTGGAAAAGAAGACTTTTGATCCTGTGAAAACTCATACAAACCCAATGCTTGGGGACTAATGTGATTTTTCAATGAAAATGCAAAATTATAAAATGTTACTACTAAATAGAGTACTGATGAAAAGCAATTATTGGAATGCAGTGTACTTTAAAAGTGGATTGGATTTCAGAGAAAGGACCATCAGCCCGCATCCCTCATTTTGCGTTGTAATTGCAATTTCTAGGCCATCTGAACAATTGTGTGACCCTTGAGAAAAGAATTAGTGATTGCAATCATAGACTCCTAATCAGGGATCTTGAAAGGAGCAATACTTGAAAATCTTCCTCATACACAGGGCATGCCAACCAGCTTGGCTGTTTCTCTCATATATTACTGCTATAAGTTAGTGTTTTAGGTTTGCTGGTAATTGTTTAGTCGAATTAAATCAAAATGGAAGTTGAAATAGGGGAGACTGATAATGTCATCCACAGAAAATGGGAACTGTTGGTGTATTTGCTGTCACTTTATGAAGCTTGCAGGAAGTCCATAGTAAATAACTAAAATTGTGTCAAGGTAAAAGCTTGGTCTCCTCAAATAGTTAAGAATGATGAGGCAGGGTCGTTGCATGTAATTCACTATGAAAAATGAATATAATATTATTCAACTGAGTTTCAGATTTATTTTTGATGGAATGGGAATGGGTCTTGTTCTTTCTGCTGTAATATTTCAGGCCTGGGTATTTGTTTTTGGAATCTTGTTAGAGGATATCTGGGTCTGACACGAACATTGTGACATCTTTCTCTTCTCCTCTGCTTATAATCAGCCATTCTCCAACAGAATCAGGAGAGTAATCTATATGGATAAGCACCTGTTGTTAGAAACAGTGTTTTAAATCAGATAATAGAGAAAGAATTTAAGGTACAAATGAATTATTCACGCTAAACGAGACACACAGCTGAGAGCTGGTTGTAATTTGTAATTTAACAGGATATTTTTCTTGAAACATGCATGCTATGTCTATTAACTCCTTAAGAAAGGCCTTCAGCATTACTGGAAGCTCTTGTGTATTTCCTTGGATATCAGTTGATTCCGTTTCATTCATAGTTAGGTCTAGCAGGCTGCCAACATTTTGATATTTCTAGATTTTATTTCTTTTATGACTGAAATGCAGTCCATGGAAAATGAAAATATTTTCTGATTAAATAGTTGAATGAATTTATCATTTTCCTGGATTAGCACTTAGCAGATCATAACAAAAGCATTAATGACAATATAGAGTTTGAAAGGATGTCATTGATTAAATAACCCAAGGCTTTTGTTGTTATTGGTAATGTATATATGCTTTGCAACAAGATTTTACTTGGGCACCATATTTGTGTGATTCACAGTTCAGTAATATTAGGTTGTGTTTTTTCCCCTTTTCTTGTTTCTAGAAGCATGAGCTTTGTGTATATCTTCTCAGAGACTTCATTTGTTTTTGTGATTTGGAAATACAGCACTGAATCAATTTCACTTTGGGCCTTTCTCACATCAGTGGTCAGAATGACCTTTTAGTCACTCCAGTCAAGACTTGAATCCAACTAGTCTCAGGGGTGAAAAGTCAGGGGGTTATCCATTTAACCACCCAATGCTCCAGGTAAAACTTTGATAGCCATTATAATTATTTTATTCTCTCCTCCCTCATCCATGGATTGCTATAGTTAATGTTATGTCAGAATTTCCATTATGATTCATGTTTTTCTGGGATCTAAAATGGAAATTCTTCAGGCAGAAAATGGGCACCTATGGTTATCACAGAAAAGCTGTTTTAAAGCCAATTGTAAAGTGAGCTGCTGAGATTTTGCAAAGTTAAAACAACTTGGCCTGTCCCCACAGCTTGAAAAGGACCATTCATTCTCTTAGACAATATTAATGGTCAGCAAATTGAGTAAGTTTTTAGTTCCTCAAAATCTGAATTTATCTTTGTAAAAGCACATATCAAACTTATCCCTTGTGATGAAACCAGAAATTAAGCAAAAATAGGTATTTCCATCTTAACTCTCATTTACAAGGAAAACTTAATTTTTCTCTATGATTAAATTTTTCCTTATGACAGAAAACAATTTATATTGGGATAACTGGAGAACTCTGACAGGCATAGTGGTAGCTGACTTGTGTCAGAGAGGGTTTGGCCATAAATCCATGCTTTAAATGGTTTTAGTCCTTACAGGTTGCATTTTCATGAAAAAATATTATAAAAGTTTTGGAAGTATGTTAAGGACTGTGTTTTAAGACACTGTTCCAGTAGCATCTCTTTTTTCCTTTAGATTGAAAACTGACTTTACATTGGCTGAGGAGCCGTAAAACAAAGCAAATAAAGGATTTTGTCTCTTCCTGTGAAGATCACTGCTCTCTGTATGTTTGCATTGAATATTAAGACTTAGAATATAAAAGCATATATCTGAACAATTAAATCCATATCAAGAAAGCACATAGTTGGCACTCAGGAAAGGTTTTTAAAAAATGGATAAAAAACAAATTTAACTAACAGCATTTCAAAGTACAAACACATAGGAAAAACTGATTTTATGAGTTGTGCTAGGTATTGACTCTTCATTCCATCATGACTTGATATCGGCTGCCAAAATGATATATGTGCCTAATATGTTCTCACTAAACCACATAATTTTTGTTTTAAAAACGAGCACAATCAAGAGAGAGACAATTATATGAAAAGCACTTATTGATGAAGAGAGTGATGTACAATAGAAGAGCTGGCTAAGCATTTCTGAAATGAAAGCCTATTGTTTACTGAAAGATTCTACTCTCTTTTACTGGTTTTAATTATTTCCAAGTTGACAAATTGTGATCAATACTCTGTTATTGGTCTGATAATTAACAGATGATGGCCTGTCTCTATGAATAGTAAATGCTGGGTACTAATTAACATTTGTTTTGATTACTTGGTATTTAGTTGTCAAAGACAGCTATTATAATGGCATAGAATGTTAGAAGAGGTTTTTTTTGTTGTTATAGCCTTTGATTGTTATCAGAAATAACTATTTTGTATGTGTATATGAAAGGATGCCTGATTTCTGTTTCTGCTCACTGTAATATAACCATAGTAGTCTGAGAGCTCGTCTAAAATCCTTAAGTATTTCTAATGAATTTTATGTATGACCTCTTAGCGTCAAGGGAAAGAGACAGGATCAGCAATCAAAGTGGAAATGGTGAGATTCCTGAACAAGGACAAAAAGTGCCAAATGTGGTTGATTGATCTATCACTGATTTAAGTTTTAATATAGGGTACGAAGGGATAGTATGAAGTCTTTAGAGTTTCAGAGGTTATATAATTTATCATTTTGTTAAAGTCTACTTATATTTTATAATCTTTGTTAAAAGTCTACTTATTCTTTTCCATTCCAGGGGGATTTTCACTGGGGTTCAAGGTGTGTGGTTCGCTATAGAGATGTCTAATGATCAACATGGTGGAAATGGTGGGGGGATGGAAAGACCAGAGAGCTGGTGTTTTCCCATAGCCTGAAACTTTCTCATCTCTTTTCACATGTTCAGAGAGGTACTACAGTTATGGAGAAAGTATATGGACTCTAGATTTAGACTTGGCTTCAAATTCTAGCTTCAAACCTCCCTAGCAATGCAAACTTGGACATCATTTTAGGATTTATACAAATGTGACTAATATTCTTTCTCTAGTTGGGTAGATATGAGGATTAAGTGAGATTGTATATATTAAGGTCTGTATCAGTCTGGGTTTACAGAGAAACAGAACCAATATGTGAGATATAGATAGATAGATAGATTTGTTATAAAGAATTGGCTCATGTTATAGAGGCTTTGAAGTCCCAAGATGCACAGTTGGCAAGCTGGAGACCCAGTAGAGCTGATGGTATATATAGTTCCAGTCTGAGTTCAAAAGGCTGGGAACCAGTAGAACCAATGGTGTAAGTTCTGGTCCAAGTCCAAGTCCAAAGGCAGGGGAAGACTGGTGTCCCAGCTCAAAGACAGAGTGAATTCTATGGTTCTTTCCAGACCTTCAACAGATTGGATTAGGCCCACCCACGATGGGGAGGGCAATCTACTTTACTCAGTCTTCCAATTCAAATGGTAATCTCATCTAAAAAGTCCCTCCACAGACTCACCCAGAACAATCGTCAACCGAGTATCTGGGTGTCCCATGGCCCAGTTAAGTTGATGCAGAAAATTAACCATCACAAGGTCCTATCATAATACTTGGCACACAGTTAAGAGAAGAGAATCTGGAGGTGGACCACATCCTTTCAAATGCTGGCTTGGCCACCTTTTAGTAAAGTGACATCAGGCAAATTTATGTAACATGTGAGTGTCTCAGTGTCCTCATCAGTAAAATGAAAATATTATCCATCTCATGCACACGGTTGTTGTACAGACTAAATAAGTTGAGAGATATATATATAGCCTGGCACTAGTCAGTAGTACTAGTACTAGTCATGTATTTCCCATTGTGAGTATCATAATTATAATATACACTAAATAAATCATAGCCATTTTTAGTTCACTCATTTAAGATATTAATGGAAATTTCACTGCAAATTACTCCTTAACTTAATCTGAAATGTTTGAAATACCATAAATGAGAAAGTCTTGTTTTCTCTAATGACAGATAATTTATGCAATTTACGTTGAATAGCTAGCTACCCTATACAGTGAAAACTCAGGAGGGTTAATACATGGGGTTCATGGTCACAGGGAAGCAGGGGATTAGCATGTGTGTATCGATATTGGCACATCTTTTTTTTTGAAGGGTTTGAGCATTGAAGATGATAGCTCACAAGGCTGTTTTAGACAGAGACTACATTTTTCATATTTTGACCAAGGAGACCTAAAAATATATTCAAAAACTAACCTTTAAGCATGTGTCTTCATATTTAGTCTAAAAATTGGATTTCTCTTTGTCTCATTTTTCTTCCTTAACTCAACATGTTCCAGTTGAAGGTACAAATTTTTGCCTGGTGCCTGCTCTTAAACTCATTGACTTTTTCATGCTGATTGATTAAACACCAGATGTGTTTAAGGGTATTTATATTTATTCATATTAACTAAAGAAGACATACCAGTTCTATTTGAGGTTTGAACTCTTCTCTATGAAAATAGTAGTGTTATTAAAAAAAGAAAAAGACAAATCAGTATTTTAGTGGCGATACAAAGAGAAGATTGATTGGTGGTTGGCTAGGTGAACGTCTGAATACGTACGAGTGTTATATGGCATAGAATGTTATACATGTATTATAATACGTTATATGTAATAAAAACACGGGTTTTTTTGGCCAAGGTCTTTTATACTTGACAGCATGTCCTCCCCTCCTTGGGCAGGCTGGACTTGTGTTTTCCGTCTCCACTGAGCTTTTCCAGAAGGATTTCACTGGGCAACACTTAATTAAACTTCATTTCCTTTTTTTACGCTCCAGGTATTATTATGCTGCTCCCTTCAAGAAGTAATTTGTGCGTTGTTTATTGGAACTATGAATTTAATCATTTTCATCCCACGCTACTGTGGGACGACTGTAATAAAATGGATCGACATCTCTTTGGAGCATGTTTTTGTCTCCATTGTGTGTTGTTTTGCCAGAATACTGAAGGCAGTGTCTGCCGTATGGCACATCTCTGTAAGCACAGCTCCTCTTGTTAGGACAGTGGTGAATTTAGGTTACTTATCCCACAGTAAATGTCTGAAGTTTTAAAATAAGAGTCATCCTGGAAAAGTGGTTTAAAGTACACAAGATGTAGGTTTGGAAAGGAAACACAGATGGACTGGCGCTAGAGCTGAGCTTTTTTTTTTGCCCCTCAGCTAAAATAGAGTGGCATGAATAAACAACCCAAATCCTCCCAAAAAAACCCTCTCCTATTCTGTGCGTGCGTGCGTGTGTATTTCACATTTCACCTGTATTACAATGTGGACATGTAAACATATGTGTTTATGTTTAATGCACAAGCCAGGACACCAGTTATTTCCTAATCTCAGGAAAAAATATGAAAAGGAATGTACAAGCTAAGGAGGATGCAGAAAGAGAGAAAATGATATAATAATAATTGATACCTTTGGAGTTTATTATGTGATTGTTATTCTCAACATTTTACATATATCAAGAGGTATTGTACTTCTGAGCATACCTGTGGCAGAGGGTAGATTAATGTCCTAAGGGCCTGAAGAATACACACAGACCTCCTTCTGCAGGTGTTCAGAAGCAGTCCTGGGAGGAAACACTCTCACCCGAGCACAGCGGCCTCACTGACCGCCCATGATTGCCGCAGGTTGCCAAGAGTTGGTATAACTTCCAAGTTTTAAAGAGAAGGTCCTCCTTGGGATATTTGTATGTTAAATCTCTTGATTTTTAAATTTCTGGGAAATAATTCAAAATCTGTTATTTGACATACTATGAAAAGTGTACCCCACCCACCCACCTCGGGCAGGACTCAGCTTGCGGGCCACTTGTTATTTAAGCCTCCAGAGAATTACCTTCAGCATCAGGCCTGTGAGAAAACACTGCAGGGCAAACTGGGGTCCTCAGTGCTTGCTTGCTGACTTGCTTGCTTGCTTTTTTTTTTTTTTTTTAAGATTTATTTATTTATTTGAGAGAGCGCACAAGTGGCGGGGGAGAGGCAGAGGGAGAGAAAAATCTCAAGCAGAGCCCTATGCAGGGCTTGATCCCAGGACCCTGAGATCATGACCTGAGCTGAAACCACTAGTTGGATGCTTCACCGACTGATCTACCCAGATGCCCCCCTCACTGGTTTCTTTGGGAGATCAGGTGACTCTTTGAAAGCTCCGCCTGCTTATGATAAAAGTGGGGGAAAAACATCACTGTAGTCAAAACAGATTTCCCCTTGTACACAGCGGCAAAATTTCTGGTTCTCTTTTCTTTACACCTAGTTAAACCTGCATGAATCCAAAACTTCAGTGATGCTGTTCTAGTCAAACCCTAGGTCCTCGTTTTATTTTCTGCCAAAGAATATTTGAACAGCAACTGACTTAATGTACCATAAATAGTATAACAGTTCCTTAGGTCAATGGACAGAAATTTTTAGGACTGTTATTCTCTTTCCTGGAAGGAGGAAGAAATAGGTGATTTTCTAAGCAAATAGATGGGGAGTCATTTTCAATAAACAATTATTTACCCGAGTTTGTTATTTACATTCGTTTAGATACATCATTTTAAATTATTCATATTTTAAAATATTTGTATGATCGGTCATTTATATTACATAGTTAAAACTGTTTATTACACATTATTATTTGCTTTATTTTAGCTATCTGTTCTTTTGTCATGTGCATTGCTACCTCTTCGAAGTAGGTTCTAGATCAGAGGGGCCTATCCGGAGATGTCAATCAGAAAAGTTGAGTGATTTCCCCTTCCCCATAAGTAGGGGTGAGACCTACACATGAGTACTTGGGGAAAAGGTCTCCATTTGATATTAACGTGCTTTTCTGAAAGTAACACTAGAGCAAATGATCTTTAGATGATATTTGATTGATTGCCCACTACATTTCATTATTTATCTTAGATCTGAATTCCACTGGAATTTACCCACCCATGGGATTCAAATGTAAGGAGATATTTTATTTTATGTAAAAGAGAATTTCCTCTGTGTTAAGATATGTGCCTCTACTCTCCTGCTGTACAGGAATCAGCTTGTGCTTTGGGCTCCAAAGTTGTAGATTCATGCTACTGCTTTCCTTTTCTGGAATTTAGACCTTGCTTCAGAATGTTTTATCAATTGTACAAATGAAAGCAGGAAGAACCTGGAGATTCTTTTTTTAAAAATTTTTTTAAAATTTTTATTGTTATGTTAATCATCATACATTACATCATTAGTTTTTGATGTAGTGTTCCATGATTCATTGTTTGTGCATAACACCCAGTGCTCCATGCAGAACGTGCCCTCTTTAATACCCATCACCAAGCTAACCCATCCTCCCACCCTCCTCCCCTCTAGAACCCTCCGTTTGTTTTTCAGAGAACCTGGAGATTCTTAAAATGCTCATTTTTTCCTAAACACTGAGTTGATTCTTTTTTTTTTTTTTTTAACCAAAGAAGCAGAAATTTGTAAATAAGTAAATAAGATCAAATCAATTGCCTGATGTGGTTGTGACCTGTCTGCGTAAGGATTTGATTTTATTTTTATTTTTATTTTTTATTTATTTTTTTGGGGGGGAGACCTTCTTTTTAAAGATTTTTTAAAATTTATTTATTCATTTGAGACACAGAGATAGAGAGAGAACATGAGCAGGGGGAGAAGCAGAGGGAGGGGGAGAAGCAGGCTCCCTGCTGAGCAGGGAGCCCGACGTGGGACTCGATCCCAGGACCCTGGGATCATGACCTGAGCCGAAGGCAGACGCCCAACCATCTGAGCCACCCAGGAGCCCCCTGCATAAGGATTTTAGCCTCGATTGCTTTGTTTTGCAAGACACACTCATGGTTTTGTTAACATCAGTCCCATCCTCTGTCTGGATGTTTCCCAGTTACCTGTCAGAGCAGTTGGGATTACTGTGAGAAGCTTGATATGTAAGAAAAGCATATGGCCTGGGTTTTAAAATGGACTGTGTTAAGTGTGGTATTTAGTTTGAAAAATGGGAGGTCTGTTTCTTGAGGTATACATTCAAGCATCCACCATAGAATGACATCTGTGGGATTCTCGCTTAGATTTTTCTTGAAGAAAACAAGGAAATCATGACGTGAGTCAGAGTCCTGATTTTAGAGTAAGACATGGATATTAGATCTCCTAGAGGCAAAGAGATGGAATCCTACTTTTCAAACCAGAAATTGGAGAAACCCAAGGGTGGACCCTGCAGGGGAAATGTGTTCCTCTACTGGGGGTCTATGGAATTTGCAAAGCCCCTGGGTTGATACGCTTGGCCTCCTTCCTGAGGCTGGCAATGTGTGAGGCCCCTTTGGACCAGCCACCCTCTCCCAGGATGTTCGCATTCTCTGCTGCCCTAGAGGTCTTTGATAAAGAAGCTTCAAAGCCCTTGACCAGATAATTGTTTAAAATTCTCTGGAGTTTCACATTTGTTTGCAGGGGTCTAACTAAGAGTTTGCCCGAATGGAGCAATGACTTCAATGTGTTACATGTTGATTTTATTAGTACTAATGTACTCTGAATTGTTGAAACGTATCTATTTTCAAAAATACAATGGATGAGCATTAACATAGAAAGGCAAACAGAAACAGTGCTTTTCCTTGGATGGTGGTTTTAAATGACTTAGGTTTTTGCTGTAAGCGATAAAACTCACATGTGTTCTTAGCATGTAACCCATGGGCCCTTCCCAGGGGTCTGGGCGGTACACAGCATCTGATTACAACTGTGCAGATGGGGAAATTGTTGAGTGGAAACCTTGAATGTGTGGAAAAATGGATACTTAATATGGTCCCAACCTGAGGGCAGCACTTCAACATAAAACACACCTCTTCACTGTGTGTATAGGCATGTGGCTCTGCTTCTTTCCTCCTCTATTATTGTACATTTTCAAAGCTCACCGTGTTGGCACTTCTCTGAAGAGGTCTAAGAGTTTTTATATTGGGTTCCTTAAAACTAGATCTTACACACATCTATTTCCGTAGGTTTTAGATGAGAAACATAAAGGACTTCCTAATTGAAGTTTGCAAGTTACACTAAAAATGCAAAGTCTGATGACATAGTTTGAAATAAGTAAAACTTAAGAGAAGATTCTGGTCAGTGACTGCGGCCTTCTGGTTTAATAGATGTCCTTTAATAAAGAAAGTTGAGTTTAATGTAGGCAAAAAATATACTAACAGCAGAAATTGTAGTAAAAGTATGAAGCAGCTACAGGTTGGTTTTCTGACCCAACTGGAATTCTGCCCTATTCATTCTTGAGCGTGTTCATTCTTGTGTGTATGTATGTGTGTGTGTGTGCATGTGTGTTTCCTTTCATCTCAGTGCAATAGAAGTTGTCCGCTCTAGTCCTCTGGATCCCTTAAGGTGTTTATTTTTAGTTGTTGAAATTGTTCTTAGTCACATCCAACCAATAATAATTTTCGCATGACCTGCATGTTTTAAGGAAACTGTCTTGGAGCTATTCCTGTATGATATACACACCATGCATTTTTATGGTATGTAAAATTATTATCAGACAAAAACAAAGATCATACCAGGAAAACATTTCATTCCTTATTTTAGTGTTAGAGTGGGCTTTGGCTTTATTTACTTGAGAAGGCATTTAGAGTGACTCTAAAGAAGGCCTTTTGCCTCTCCTGTTTAAGTGGGGGAAGGGAGAATGCTCTTTCCAATAGGAGTTAATGAAATTGGACAGTTGGTCACTGGAATGTAACAAAGGCTTCCAAAAGATCAAGATAATGAGGTTTCTTCCTGAACGCCTCTGCAGGTTTTTAAAATTTTTTTTATTATGTTATGTTAATCACCATACATTACATCATTAGTTTTTGATGTAGTGTTCCATGATTCATTGTTTGCGTATAACACCCAGTGCTCCATGCAGAACATGCCCTCTTTAATACCCATCACCAGGCTAACCCATCCCCCAACCCCCTCCCCTCTAGAACCCTCAGTTTGTTTCTCAGAGTCCATAGTCTCTCATGGTTCGTCTCCCCCTCCAGTTTCCCCCCCTTCATTCTTCTCCTCCTGCTATCTTCTTCTTCTTTTTTTTTTAACATATAATTATTTGTTTCAGAGGTACAGGTCTGTGATTCAACAGTCTTACACAATTCACACCGCTCTGCAGTATGTTTTTAAAGGACAGATGAGCAACTAAAAAATATTTCCCTCTTCAAGAAGGAATTAATGTTCTTATTTATTATTTTTCTTAAAAAAAATGGAAGTAGAAAAAAATCCAATGAGCTTGACCTATCTGACTTGTTTTAAGTAGAGGATATCACTCTGTCAGTGCTCTCTTTTCTGTGAAAGTGCATTTGAAATAAACCTTAAAATGCAGAGAGACAAGAAAACCATTATTCTCTAAATTGCTATATTACTGTTAAACCAAATTTAAAGGGAATCTTGAACAGTGCCATATATCCCATTATTTTGACAATCCATCAATTTATGAAAGTAATCTGAGCACACACTTCAATTTATTAGAGGTAATTGTTCTGGGAATGCTAATACCCAAGCTCAGTAAGATCAATAATAAGCTTATACCTGAATTTGGGGTTATGGTTGAACTTGAATCTAGTCTATTTAACTTACTCCTCAACTATTCACATCCTATAAATTGTTTTTATTACATATATTCAATAGAATATTTATCTTCTAAAGTTAAATAATCTTACTTGAAGCAAATGCATGTAATTATAATTGATATGATTGCTTTTTCATCTCTTGACTATTTCAGCACATTTTATGTATTTTTATCAGATGACAACTGATATCCCTTTAATTAACCCACCCTGCTATTAGTTCATGCTGGGCATTTTAGTTGGAACTCAAAGCCCCAGCTTAATAAGTATTTGTTGATTCATAAATAATATTCATGCCTAGTTACTGGAGAAAAATTGCCCAAAGACTTGAGACTTAACAGAGGCTGCATACTGCATTCTCAACTGGTGTGGCTTCTTGTAAGGTGAAATTTTATAAAAAGAGATACCACATTTAACTATTGAAGTGGCTGTCTGGATGAGATTCATGTTGGGTGTTTATTAAATGCTCATTGTGATTCAGGAGATCAGAGAGGACAAGGACTCTGTTCAGAGACACACAACTAATATGTGGTATAGTCAGAACCAAAACCCAGGTCAAGTGCCTTTTCAGCTATGCAATACCGACGATAAAAAATGACTAGATTAAGTGGACATTTACTATTTCTCCAGCCTTAGTTTCTAAATAAAGCTGTCTTCCTAGCCTTGTGACCTTAGGAAAATTCCTTAGACTTCTCATGTCTGGGCCATAGACATGTCATCTGAAATGATGGGATAATAACATTATTATGGTAATTAAATGAACTAATATTTGTGAAGAAAGTAGAACAGTTACTGACACATAGTGCTAAATAAATGTTGGTTTAAGTAAAATCAATTTATTTCTCAGGCAAATTTTTATACAGTTCAAAAGTGGTTGTTATAAATTATAAGGAGTGAAAAATTATCCTTGAGATGGAGAGAGGAAAGTTGGATTGTGTATATTCAGAGAGAATACACAGAATTCTGTGCATCAACTGAAACAAATGATCTAATTTCTTTAACAAAAAAATTACAAGGATAAAAAAGAAAGAAGAAAGCTCTGATTAAAAGAGTCTGTAAGAGACATAACAATCACAAAGTATGGACCTTATTTGATTCCTCACGTAACTAAACCATAACAAAAAAATTGTAGGGGTGCCTGGGTGGCTCAGTCAGTAGGAAACCAACTCTTGTTTCAGCTCAGGTCATGATCTCAGGGTCATGAGATGGAGCCCCATAGCCTGCTCTGTGCTCGGTACAGAGTCTGTTTGTCCCTCTCCCTCTGCTCTTCCCACCCCATCTCTCAAATAAATAAAATCTTTTTACAAAATTGTAAGAGAGGAGAAAAATATAAACATCAATAGTATATTCAATAATATTAAAGAATTACTGCTAAAATTTGAAGTGCGATAATGGTATTGTGGCTATGTTTTTTAAAGGAGTCCCTGTCTTTACAGGCAAATATTTTTCACAGGCAAAATTTATAGGTGTCTGGAATTCAATTCAAAATAACAGTGTGTATGTGAAGAAATAGAGATGAAGTAAGATTGCTCAAGAGTTTATAAATATTGAAGCTGGGAGATATGTATGTGAAGGTTCGTTGTACTAGTCTTCATATTTTGATATATGTTTAAAATTTTCCATGATAAAAAACGTTTTAAAACTGAAAAAGAAAGGAAAAAGTCTTTAGTGGAAATATTATTCTCAGAGTTATTACTGTTATAATCATATCTGACATTCACAGAGTGCATTAAATAAATTATCTCATTTATTACTTAAGACAGCTCTGTGAGGTAGTTCCAGTTATAATACCCACTTAACAGATAATAATGTAGCTTCAGTCTGTGTTCTTAACCAGTCTGTCTTCCTGAGGGCATAGATACCTAAATCAAACAGTTCCCTCCTGAACACTTCTAATTGGAAAGTAGGGAGGGAGCGAGGCAGAAGTCAAGAAGGAAGCCAGGAAGGGCACATTTCCTTTTTTTTTTAATTTTTATTTTATTGTGATATGTTAATCACCATACATCACATCATTAGTTTTTGATGTAGTGTTCCATGATTCATTGTTTGCGTATAACACCCAGTGCTCCATTCAATACATGCCCTCTTTAATACCCATCACCAGGCAAACGCATCCCCCTCCCCCCCTCCCCTCTAGAACCCTCGGTTTGTTTCTCAGAGGCCATAGTCTCTCATGGTTCTTCTCCCCCTTCAATTTCCCCTTCATTTTTCCCTTCCTACTATCTTCTTTTTCTTTTTTTTTTTTCTTTTTTAACATGTAATATATTATTTGTTTCAAAGGTACAGGTCTGTGATTCATCAGTCTTACACAATTCACAGTGCTCACCATAGCATATACCCTCCCCAATGTCTATCACCCAGCCACCCCAACCCTCCCACCTCCCACCACTCCAGCAACCCTCAGTTTGTTTCCTGAGATTAAGAATTCTTCATAACAATGAGATCATATGATACATGTCTTTCTCTGATTGACTTATTTCGCTTAGCATAATACCCTCTAGTTCCATCCACATCATGGCAAATGGCAAGATTTCATGGTTTTTTGATGGCTGCATAATATTCCATTGTATATATATACCACCTCTTTATCCATTCATCTATTGATGGACATCTTGGCCCTTTCCATAGTTTGGCTATTGTGGTCATTGCTGCTATAAACATTGGGGTACACATACCCTTTCAGATCCCTACACTTGTATCTTTGAGGTAAATACCCAGTAGTGCAATTGCTGGGTTGCATGGTAGCTCTATTTTCAACTTTTTGAGGAAACTCCATAGTGTTTTCCAGAGTGGCTGCACCAGCTTGCATTCCCACCAACAGTGTAGGAGGGTTCCCCTTTCTCCGCATCCTCACCAACATCTGTCATTTCCGGACTTGTGAATTTTAGCCATTCTGACTGGTGTGAGGTGGTATCTCACTGAGGTTTTGATTTGGATTTCCCTGATACCAAGTGATGTTGAGCACTTTTTCATGTGTCTTTTGGCCATTTGGATGTCTTCTTTGGAAAAATGTCTGTTCATGTCTTCTGCCCATTTCTTGATTGGATTATTTATTCTTTGGGTGTTGAGTTTGATAAGTTCTTTATAGATTTTGGATACTAGCCCTTTATCTGATATGTCATTTGCAAATATCTTCTCCCATTCTCTCAGCTGTCTTTTGGTTTTGTTGGCTGTTTCCTTTGCTGTGCAAAA